>NC_054481.1:61747792-62095292 GCF_017639515.1 Carcharodon carcharias | reverse complement strand
TTGTCCTGCTTTTTGTGTACAGGACATACCTGGGCAATTTTCCAACCAACTGTGTAGATGCCAGTATTGTAACTGTACTAGAACAGCTTGGCTAGGGGCACGGCAAGTTCTGGAACACAAGTCTTCAGTACTATAGCCAGAATATTATCAGGGCCCATAGCGTTTGCACTATCCAGTGCCTTCAGCCATTTCTTGATATCACGTGGAGTGAATTGAAGTGGCTGAAGACTGGCACCTCTGATGCTGATCACGAGATGGATCATCCACTTGGCACTTCTGGCTGAAGATTGTAGTAAATG
This sequence comes from Carcharodon carcharias, assembly GCF_017639515.1. Lineage (NCBI taxonomy): Eukaryota > Metazoa > Chordata > Chondrichthyes > Lamniformes > Lamnidae > Carcharodon > Carcharodon carcharias. The sequence goes on along the minus strand of NC_054481.1, from coordinate 62,094,993 downwards.
CTTCAGCCTTATCTTTTGCACTGATGTGCTGGGCTCCCCCCATCATTGAAGATGGGATTATTTGTGCAGCCTCCTGCTCCAGTGAGTTGTATAATTATTCACCACCATTCATGGCTGGATGTGGCAGGACTGCAGAGCTTAGATCTGATCCGTTGGTTGTGGGATTGCTTAGCTCTGTCTATCACTTGCTGCTTATGCTGTTTGGCACGCAAGTAAATCTTGTGTTATAGCTTCTCCAGGCTGACACCTCATTTTTAGGTATGCTTGGTGCTGCTCCTGGCGTGCCCTCCTGCACTCTTCATTGAAGCAAGGTTGATCCCCTGGCTTAATGGTAATGGTAGAATGGGAGATATGCAAGGCCATGAGGTTTCAGATTGTGTTTGAGTACAATTCTGCTGCTGCTGATGGCCCACAGCGCCTTATAATGCCCAATCTTGAGTTGCTAGATCTGATCAAAATCTATCCCGTTTAGCATGGTGGTAGTGCCATACAATATGATGGAGGGTATCCTCAATGTGAAGGTGGGAGTTTGTCTCCACAACAACTGTGCGGCGGTCATTCCTACCCATACTGTTATGGACAGATGCATCTGTAGCGGGCAGGTTGATGATGATGAGGTCAAGTATGTTTTTCCCTTTTGTTTTTTCCATCACCACCTGCCACAGACCCAGTCTAGCAGCAATGTCATTTAGGACTCGGCCAGCTCAGTCAGTAGTGGTGCTACCAAGCCACTCTTGGCGATGGACATTAAAGTTCCCCACCCAGAGTACATTCTGTGCCCTTGCCACCCTCGGTGCTTCCTCCAAGAGGTGTTCAACATGGAGGAGCAGTGATTCATCAGCTCAGGGATGGCAGGACGTGGTAACCAGCAGGAGGTTTCCTTGCCCATGTTTGACCTGATGCCATGAGACTTCATGGGGTCCAGAGTTGATGTTGAGGACTACTGGGGCAGCTCACTCCTGACTTATACCACTGTGCCACCATCTCTGCTGGGTCTGCCCTGCGGATGGGACAGGACACACCCAGGGATGGTGATGGTGGTATCTGGGACATTATCTGAAAGATATGATTCCATCAGAATGACTATATCAGGCTGAATTGGACTAGCCATATAAATGCTGTTGCTACAAGAGCAGGTCAGAGGCTAGGAACCCCGTGGTGAGTAACACACCTCCTGACTCCCCAAGCCTGTCCACCATCTACAAGGCACAAGTCAGGAGTGTGATGGAATACTCCCCACTTGCCTGGATGAGTGAAGCGCCCACAACACTCAAGAAATTTTAACACCATCAAGGACAAAGCAGCCCACTTGAGTGGCAATCCAGCCACAAACATTCACTCCCTCCACCACCAACACATAGTAGCAGCAGTGTGTACCATATACAAGATGCACTGCAGGAAATCACCAAGGGTCCTTAGGAAGCACCTTCCAAACCCACAACCGCTACCATCTAGAAGGACAAGGGCAGCAGATAGATGGGGACACCACCACCTGGAAGTTCCCCTCCAAGCCACACAACATCCTCTTGGAAATATATCGCCGTTCCTTCACTGTCACTGGATCAAAATCCTGGAACCTCCTCCCTAACAGCACTGTGGGTGTGCCTACACCAAAAGGACTGCAGCAGTTCAAGAAGGTAGCTCACCACCACCTTCTCAAGGGCAACTACGGATGGGCAAAACATGTTGGCCCCGTCAGCGAAGCCGACATCTGGTGAATAAATAAAAAAAACTATTCTGTGATATGGCTCTCCCAATTTTGGCACTAGCCCCCAGATGTTAGTAAAGAGGACTTTGCAGGGTCAACAGGGCTGAGTTGCCATTATCGTTTGCGGTGCCTACGTTGATGTCGGGTGGTCCATCCAGTTTCATTCCTTTTTTGAGACTTTGTAGCTGTTTGATACAACTGAGTGGCTTACTAGGCCATTTAAGAGTCAACCACATTGCTGTGGGTCTGGAGTCACACGTAAGCCAGACCAAGTAAAGACAGCAGATTCCTTTCCCTAAAGGGCATTAGTGAACCAGATGGGTTTTTACAACAATCAACAATGGTTTCATGGCCATCATTAGACTTTTAATTCTAAATTTTTATTGGATTCAAATTCCACCATCTGCTGTGGCGGGATTCAAACCCGGGTCCCCAGAGCATTACCTTGGGCCTCTGGATTACTAGTCCAGTGACAATACCTTAATACGCCATCACCACCCGCTTTGCAGGAAAACCCTGCCAGCCCCCCTGCGCCAACATCACCCCCACCACCCCCAAAGATTGCAGCAGTTTTCTCTCCACCACCGCATCACTAACCAGAGAAGTCTTTTCCCTCACCACTGCCCCCCAGAGATTAATGGTTAATTTTCTGGCCCACCACCCCTCAAGCAATTAATTTCTGCCCCCAAATTCCCCATACCCCATTCAAATTGCTGCAGTTCTCTCTCTCCCCCACCCTTTCCATTTCCCCACTTCCCCTCTCTTTCCCCTTCCTCCTCTCTCCTCTCTCCAACTCTATCCTCCCTCTCATTTCCCACACTCTCCCCCTTTCTCACCCCCTCCCTCTCTCCCACATCTCTCTCCCACTGTCTCCCTCCTCCTCCTTCCCCTCTCCCCCTCCCCCTCCTCTCTTCCCACTCCCCCTTCTTTCCTCATCTCTCTCTCCTCCCCCTCTCGTCCCCACCCCTCTCTCTCACCCTCTCCTCTCTCGTCCCCTCCCCTCTCTCTTCCCCCTCCCTGCTCCTTCTCCCTCTCTCTGCCCTCTTTCCCCCTCCTTCCCTTTTCCCCCTTCCCCCAACCAGAGCTCAATTTGCAGGGCCGGCCAGAACCAGAAGCGATGGTGATGCCAGCACTGATGCAGTTTTGAGCTAGCGTAGGAACAGCGATGGTGCCAGCAAGAGTTAAGTATTTCAAAGGGCGTGGGATGGGGATGGTGGAGAGAGTTGGGGATGGCCTGGATCTCCAAGTTCGGCAGAGCCTGAGGCATGGCGTTCGGCAGCAGCAGCGGGGCCCAAAGTCTGGAGACTGGAGGGAGAGAGGGGGTAAGAGTTTGGAAGGGAAGTGGGATAAGAGTTTGGAGGGAGAAGAGTGTAAGAATTTGGGGGGTGGGGTAAGAGTTTGGAGAGAGAGGGGAATAAGAGTTTGGAGACTGGAGGGAGGGGGGAAGAGTTTGGAGACCGGAGGGAGGGGGGAAGAGTTTGGAGACCGGAAGGAGAGGGCGGAAGGTATTGGAGACCGGAGAGAGGGAGGTGGCCCGGAAGAGTTTGGGCACTGGAGGGAGAGGATATTGTGGTCTGACTTTAGACCATGAGACTGGGGTGGAGGGAAGGGTTTAGAGCCTGAAACTTGGGGGATGGGGGGTTGTTGGTTGGGGGAGGAGAGTTTAGTTCCTGAGATTGGTGGGTGGGTAGTTGGAAAGTATAGACCCTGAGACTAAAATGAATTAAGAACTGATGAGAATCTGGTGGATGCTCTCAAGCACATACTGTATAGCAGAAAGATTTTTTGGTCTAAATGAAAAGACTGAATAAATTCAGATATTATTTAAGTAATTAATTTCCTCATATTTTTCAATGCAGGTTGCTGAGCGCATTGGGTAGCTTTGTGCGAACATTTCATTACAGTATTTAAACCAGATGAATTTTGACAGCTTTTTGTGCACTGGATAGCTTTGAGCACATTGAATAACTTTGAGTGTCGGATAGCTTTGAGCACATTCAATGTCTTCGAGTGTCTTTTGCCATCTGATGTCAAAGATGGGAGAACGCTGCTGATCTGCATTCAAACTCAATCCAAATTAGAATGTTTGATGTCAAATGATCGTTGATATTTTTTGAGCGCATTGAATACAAAAATTATGTCAAAATTTTCAAGTAGGGTTATTCTTTCTCTCATCTCCTGCTTAGGCAGTAGAGAGGGAAGGTTACTCTGTACCCATTCACGTTGTAACTTCTCTAGGAGCATTTGATGGGACAGCATAGAGGAAGCTTTACTTTGTATCTAACCTAATTGAATGTCAATTATGGAAAAAATGCCATTTCTCAGTATTGATTTGCCTTGTCATTGTTTGCACCAGAAAGGAGCCACTGAATGGACAAGCTATTTTGGCTAAAGGGTTAAAGCAGGCACTAAATGTTCTGTACTTAGAAAAAACACTTGTTTGAAAGTGAGGATTTACTACAGTCAGCATACAGGAGAAGTAACAACCAAAAGCACTATCACCAGAACACACTTTCAGTACTGCAAGAAATTTAAGCTTGACACAAATGGTCGTAACATCTCATCTCAAACAATACAGGCCTCTAATTGTGCCGTTACCACCAGCATCACAACCTCAATATACGTTATTCACCATCTAACTTTACAGAGGCATTCACACACTCCACACTGTTGTATCTTTCACAGGATTTGCTCACAGATATATCTCACAACTCTTCAACCATATGAGACATCATGCACATGAGCACAGGTACACTCATTCTCAATCTGGTGTTTCTCTTCCATGTCAAGTTGCCACATAACAAATGGCAGCAGGACCGGATTGAAGAGCCCTTGTGTATCATCATTCTCCTTGAGGAGGCAGTGCTGGCTGTAATTCTGATGGAGAGCAGAGGGCATGTCGCCTTGAGCTAAGTGGCCACTCCAGCTTCCTTGCGGATGCTCAACTATTCCTTATCCCCAAAACTATCCTCACTCCCAAGCTCCATATGATCTCATGACATTCATCCTCCTATAGTGGCCATACACACTGAATCCTAAACTTCATTATTGCAGGGTCCCAGGAACAAAATGCATCACATCCCCAGAGAAAGTGTAAGACAGTTATGAGCAGCCTTCCCTCCCCAGAGGAGGAGGAAGAGGAGAGTGAGGAAGAATGCAGTACATCAATGGTTACTAATGTCACAGGCACCAACTCAGAGACTACCATCAGATATAGCTTAAAGGTGAGGATCAAGGAGGGTTCACCAAAGTGGGGTGCACGAGGCATGAGTGTACAGCAGCCACGTTCAGTGGAAAAGGTGCCACCTTGCCAGGGGGCTGGGGGTGTGGGAAAGATCACATACTAGTCCTGCTGCAGAAAAAATTAAAGGGCAGGAATCTATTGGCCTATCTCTGGATGCAGAATTGTTGTTCCCTCCCCCACTACACCACCATTGCCCGGGAAAAATGTTGATAGAGTTAAGTCTTAAGACTCAAGCTGGGATTTTCCATTGCCGCTGACGTCGGGCATCTTCGATGGCGTGAGCCAACAATATGGCTCGATCGGTTTCACAACAGCGTGAAACTAGTTTGCGTCCGTCCACTCAGTCCACCGATGGCGGGCCTTGTTTCCCACCACATATCAGGAACCTCATTGTAATACATCTGCATGTCATTATTAGGCTTGCCCACCGGAATCTGCCCCCCCCTCCCCCGACTCAAGCAACGCAGAGGCATCAAAGTGCCACCAAGTGCTCCAGAGCTTTTCACCTGTTGAGCACAGACTGCAAAGTAGTGAGCATTTTAGTGGACTGCAGAATAGTTGGACAGCTGCGCATGTTGTGCAATCTCCTTGTTAAAGCTAGCCATGGAGCAGCCACTGGTGGAGGCACTCACAGCCCCTTGCAATGTCAGCATCCCAGTTTGGACCAGTCTCCCTGATGGTTCAAGCTAACAGTGCTGGCCACCACTTGCATAGGCAGAGATTAGTGTACTGCATGGCTGCAATGGACAAAGCTGCCCCCAATTGGTCAGCTGGAGTGGAGCAGAGGCGGGTGGAGTTTCGGGCAGCCATGCAGTGCACTAATCTCTGCCCATGCAAGTGGTGGCCAGCTCTCTCTGTGATGTGTTAAGGGGTCTTCACACTTAACCAGGACAGATTCTTAGTACACCAATGCTAACCCACCTATCTCTCTCTTTCATCCTGCAAGAGGAGTACATCAGGATCTTGGAGCCTGGTGAACTGACTGTATGCCTCATGGCATACAGAGGGTAAAGACGACAGAGGATAGAGCGACTGAGGCGCCTGGCAGCATGCTCAGGAAGAAGCGGTGGCTGGGGTTCCCACACATGCCACCGAAGAGCCACAGCGAGCCATCTCTGGTCGGCGCTTAGCAACATCCAGGGTCTATAGATGGTGCCTTTCATTCCTGCAGATGACTGAGAACCATTGTCACCAAAGACTGTGCATGTCTAGGAAACTGATCGGTCACATTTGCCACCTGCTGCAGGATTTGGTGCCACGAGGACATGGAGGGCATCCATTGCCAGTGATTCTGAAAGTGACACCGACGCTCAATTCATACATGAGTGGCTCCTTTCAGGGCTCCACAGGTGACCTCTGTGAGATATCACAAGCCTCCACCCACAAATGCATCCGTGAGGTCACAGATGCTGTCTTCACAAAGGCACACAACTTTGTGCATTTTGCTCAGGACCAGTAAGCCAGCATGCAAGAGGGATTGGATTTGCCCAGAACTCAGCTTTCCCACAGGTGTAGGGTGCCATCAACTGTACTCAGGCCTCCATCACAAGACGCAGTCAATGACATCAACTGCAAGGGATTCCAAGCGCTGAATGTGCATCTAGTGTGCAACCACTAGAAACGCATGCTGCAGGTCTGCGCATGGTTTCCAGGGAGTGTGCACGACTCCTACATTCTCAGTCGGCCACAGATCCCTGACATATTATTCCAAGGTCCACAGAAGTTGCAGGATTAGCTTCTCGGTTACAAGGGTTACCGCAGAGGCCGTGGCTGTTGACACCCGTGCAGCAGCCTCAGACTGCAGCAGAGTGAAGGTATAATGAGGCTCTTGCTGCAACTCGCAACTTGGTGGAGCAAACCATCGGGATGCTGAAAATGAGGTTCCGGTGCCTGGACCGTTCTGATGGAGCCCTGCAATACAGTCCACAGAGGGTGTCATGCATTGTCGTCGCCTGCTGCAGCCTTTACAACCTGGCGCTGCAATGGGGAGAGGAGGTGGATGAGGAGGAGATGGAGGAGCTAGAGGCCTCCTCAGGAGAACGTCAACTGGAATGAGGGTGAGGAGGCCCTCGAAGGCAACGATAATGGGGATGAGGCCCTCTCATGGCCAGACGAGGTAGGCATGTTTGGGAGGCCCTCATAGCTGGTAGATTTGTGGAGGATGATGACAACATGCAGTGAGGAGACCCCATAGATCCTCACATAGTATCTGTGAAATTTTGACTCCAGTCTGGCTTATGGCAGAACGCATACCCTCTGTGATAATGCTCCTGTCATTAGGGCAGTGGATGCCCTAATAGTCATTCCATTGCAGGAGGATGATGACAACATGCAATGCGAACATTCCCTAGATCTTCACATAGCCTCTGAGAATGTCTAACTACTGTCTAGCCAAGGGCAGCTTGCTTGCGCTCTGTGATCAGGGTCATGTCATAGAGACACAGCCATGAAACTTCAGAAGCACCTGATCTTTTGTCTGCCTTCATAACCTGAACCCTTCAGGAGCACTGGTCACAGATGCTGAAGAGATGGGGGCCAGCACCACCTTAAAGATGCTGAGAGCACACATAGAGAATGTCGGAACTCTGTGATGCCTGCCCACAACATTCTGGCAGCAGTGACCATCGATATACAGGCATCAGTAATGTGTCCAGCGAGTGTGAGGCCAGACCATCACTGAAGGCTGCACAAAACAAAGGGAAGAGGCCCTGGCCCTGAGATACCTGCCTTTAGCTTGTGCAGAAAGCTTTCACATCTTAGTGACACGAACACTGCTCATCAGAACAAGGAGCGGCAGAGAGACATTCTTGGGAATTTATTGACAATAGTGAACAGTATGTACAATGATTAACACCAGTGCCCAGGCTGTGCAACTATATCTTCTTAACTTTCCAAAACCTGCCACTACGTCTTGGTGCTCCCTGGACATCCACAGTGGAGGTGGAGCAGCCTGCTGACTGCTATGTCCTGTGATGACTTTGGTGGGCATCCTCTGGAGGGCCGAGACCTGGAGGGTCGCAGCCTGCTCTTGGGGTCCTGCTGTGTGGCAATGGCACCCTCCTCGGCCTGTTGAGCTGTTGCTGCTGAGGTCACAGGAAGAGGGGATTTGGAGGACCAGACACTGCCAGAGTCACATGGATGGATGGTCCCGGGGAAACACCTGCTGATCCTCCTCCCTATGGGTGCCCAAGGGCCCCTGGCTGACCCCTTGAGAAGGGGTAGCTGGAGTGAGATCAAGCTGCCCTGCACCCCTCTCGCGTTCACACTGTTGTAGGCCAACTATGGCATCAGCAATGCAGTTGAGCCCACACAGCAGTGCGGGAGCAACATCCTGGATGCTACGTGTTGACCTCGGTGCGTTGGCATGCAGGCGCTATCACCTCAGACTGAAGGCGGACAGATTCCTCCATCGTGCTTTGCAACCTGAGGAGTGCAGCAGACATCCCTTCCTGATGTTCCTGAGCTTGTCTTTGCAGCTCCAGCAACTGTGACATGACTTAGCCCAGAGGTTTGTCATCTGACTCGGACTCGGCAAATTTCTGGCCTCCGGCTGTCCTCTGAGTGCCGGACACCTGGGAAGTCCCTGCTGTCACCTACTGCGGATCAGACATTGCGATGTGCTTACCAGGTTGTGATCCAGAGGCTACTCTAAAGTTAGGTCCCACCGAGGTGTGTGTCTCTTCACAGGTGGAAGGTGTGGGTGAGCGCTGTGATGGGACTTCATGGAGGGTGCCTTCAGGTTCCTCTTCAGAGATCTTTTCAGGGCTTGATTGGAGGCCTTGGGTCATGGACGCAGTTGCTGTTTCTCTTGCAGAAGCAAGGCAAGATAATTAGTGCATGGCAGTGGCCTGTGAAACAGGACACATCACTCACAAAAGGATTGTCTGATGGATGTTGCACTGCTGGGCCCTCATTTTTTGGAACACTGTCGACCTCACCATCAGCACAGGAACAGTGCAGATCCTTGCCAGCCAGCTGGATGGCCCTGTTTTCAAAGTCCACGAGGACCTTGATTTCAGGCATTCCTCCAGAGTCAGCGACCTCTCTCTTTTGTTGTCTGCCAGCTTGTCCTGCATGAATATAGATGGAGCGTAAGCAGGACACCTGCCAGGCCAGATGATAGTTGTGTCTGGCATGTGTGAGTGGTGATTGGTCCCATGGACAGGATGAGGACAATGACGTTGTGTGTGAGAGGGTCAATGGTGATGTCCCTTGTACTGACAGTGAGAGATCCTTGTCGATGTGTGAGTGTGAGTGTTGAGAGTGTGAGAAGTGTGACTTACCCTGGTGCAATGGAGGAGATCATTCATCCTGTTGCGGCACTGGGTGGCTGTCCTCTTTTGAAGAGCGCTGGTGCTGATCGCTGCTACCACCACCTCCCAAGCCTGGTTGGTCACACCATTGCCTATCCTGTGGCCAGAACAGGGATAGAGGACATCACTGTGGGCCTCCACAACATCCAAAGGGTGTTCCAGTGACGCATCGCTAAAGCTGGAGGTGCAGTCTTTTTGCCTTTCGTGAATATCTTCCCTGTAGCAGTCATGGGCTGGAAACACTGAAATGTGTGTGTGCAGTTAGACTTTAAATATGGTGCCTGGGGTGATAAAGTGGCGAGGTGATAGCATGGCGGGCAAATGAGAGCCCACTCGCCATGGAAAAGGTATGTTTCCTGGAAATGCATAAGTAATACGGCAGGTTTTGGATGATACGGCGTGAAAACCCGCCATCATGGCCGGCGAGTAAAATGTCGTTTTACCCGCCAGCCAGTGTACTTAGTGCAAATCTGGGGTGATTCCGCCCTCAGTGTCTCAGAAATTTTCCCAATGTGTCTTCTTCAAAAGCAGTGTAGTCGGTCAATCTCATTAAGGAAGTGAACATTGAAAGCTGAGCATGACTTTGAAAAGCACTCATAATGCTGAACAATGACTTGTTTACTCCTGTTCAGCTGTTCAGAGAGGTTGTTATTTGAAGTACTACCCACCAAATCTGCATGCAATCTCTTTAATAAATGCTAGCAGGCAATTTGATTGCTAAACAGCCCTTTTAATGATCCTCCAGCCAGCCACTCCTACTGCATGATTCAGCTCCTTTACCAAGATGGAATCTTGCAGTGAATGTGAGGTAAACTTGCGTTGCAGTTTAAGAACCCCATCCTGGCCTCCTACTTTATTGCTTAAAGTATCTGTTGAAAACTGCTCCTAAAGTGTTTGAAAGAAAACTACTGAATATCAGAAAATGGACCAGAATACATCTGTCTCTTCTTCCTCACTTCTTTCCCTCAGTATGCCTCCATAACAATTATTAAAGCATATTCAAAAAGGAAAGGTAACTGGATCATTGCAATGACATGGACACAGCAGTGTCTGAGGCTCCTTTAAAGTAAAGTACTCTGTATCTGTATGGAAACTTCTTCAGATAGGAAACACCCCATACTTATGAAGAATTTTATCCTGTTGGATGAATGACACAAGGGTTGACAATCTGTACGTATAGCTGATTGGTTCCTGAAGATTTCGTATTGGCACTGCCTGTAGGCAGGATTTTCTGGCCCTGCCCACCGCCAGGATCATCCAGTCCTGCTGAAAGTCAATGGACTTTTGGCTGGGCTGCTGAATCTCCGACAGTGGGTCCTGCCACGATGGAGCCAGAAAATCCCGGCCTATGTCACTTTTTCTCTGCAGAATACCACCCCTGCTCACACCACAGAGCTCTCTGTTCCCATAAATTTGCTTGAGCCAAATGAAAAATTAAATGAGTTGTGCTTTATTATATAACATTGCAGCTTCACAGAGTCAGTGGCTTGGTTTTGAAGAAAACAGAAATCAATAATGTATTGCTCTGGCTAAACTGCTTCCGTCAATCCCCTCATCGATTGGCTGAAGCACAGAGTATATGCTTCATGCATTAAGGCATAAAGCCGGATTGACACTTGGGCAAAAGATGTTTCATTCAGAGCCAAAAAGTCATAGTCAAATTTTGCCAGCTGGGAGTCATCTTTCTCTCATTTCTAACCTTCAACTTCTTTCAGCCTTTCCTCCTTTCTGCATTGTATCACACCTAACGTGGTCAGTCATTGGTTCTCTGAGCTTTCCTATTTTATTGCTTCTAAGATGCAAATAAGTCATTGTGCTAACTGTTTGTAAAAACTCCATTAATTCTTACCTGTTTTAACACATTCTTTCCCATGACCATCAATCTTCCTTCTCTCCTAAAATCTACAAGAACAGCACAGAGCCAAGACTATGTGAAGGGTTTTTTTTATTTCATACGAACAAGGTGCAGGAATAGGCCATTCAGCCCCTCGAGCCTGATCTGCCATTTAATAGGAACATGGCTGATCTGATAGTAACCTGAAATCTGCATCCCACCTACTGCCGCTATCACTCCTTGCTTACCAAGAATCTATCCACCTCTGCCTTAAAAATATTCAAAGACCCTGCTTCCACCACCTTTTCAGGTAAAGAGTTCCAAAGACTCACGACACTCAGTTGAGTGAAAAAATTTCTCCTCATCTCTGTTTTAAATGGACAAGACCTTATTTATAAGTAGTAATCCCTGGCTCTGGATTCTTCCACAAAAGGAAACATCCTCTCCACATCCACCTTCTCAAGATCCTTCAGGATCTTATATGTTTCAATCAAGTCTCCTCTTACTCTTCTAAACTCCAGCAGATACAAGCCTAGTCTGTCCAACCTTTCCTCATAAGACAACCCATCCATTCCAGGTATTAGTCTGCTAAACCTTCTCTGAACTGTTTCCAATGCTTTTACATCCTTCCTTAAATAAGGTGACCAGTACTATAACAGTACTCCAAATGTGGTCTCACTAGTGCCCTGTACAACTGAAGCATAACCTCCCTACTTTTGTATGCAATTCCCCTCGCAACAAATGATAACATTCTATTAGCTAATTATTTGCTGTATTTGCATACTAGCCTTTTGTGATTCATGCACCAGGTCACCCAGATCCCTCTGCGCCTCAAACCTCTGCAATCTCTCACCATTTAGATAATATGCTTCTCTTTTATTCTTCCTGCCAAAATGAACAATTTCGCATTTTCCCACATTATACTCCATCTGTCAGATCTTTGCCCACTCATTTAACCTATCTAGATCTGTTTGTAGCCTCCTTATGTCCTCTTCACAACTTACTTTCCTACCTATTTTTGTGTCATTAGCAAATTTGGCAACCATCCCTTCAATCCCTTCATCCAAGTCATTTGTATAAATTGTAAACAGTTGAGGTCCCAGCACTGATCCCTGTGCCACTCATTACACCTTGCCAACCTAAAAAAGACCCATTTATGCCTACTCTCTGCTTCTTGTTAGCCAGCCAATCTTCTATCCATGTCGATATGTTACCTCCTATACCATGAGCATTTATTTTCTGCGATAACCTTTGATGTGGCACATTATCAAACTCCTTCTGGAAATCTAAGTACAGTACACCCACAGGTTCCCCTTTATCCACAGCACATGTTACTTCCTCAAAGAATTCCAATAAGTTGGTTAAACACGATTTCCATCTCACAAAACCATGTTGACTTTGCCTGATGACCTTGAGCTTATCCAAGTGCTCTGCTATAATTTCTTTAATAATAGCTTCTAGCATTTTCCCTCTGACAGATGTTAAGCTAACTGGCCTGTAGTTTTCTGCTTTCTGTCTCCCTGTCTATTTGAATAATGGAGTTACATTTGCAGACCTTCCCTGAATCTAGGGATTTTTGGAAAATTAATACATGGGATGTGAGTGTCATTGGCAAGACCAACATTTATTGCCCATCCCTGATTACCCAAGAGAAGGTGGTGGTGAACCACCTTTTAGAACAGCTGCAATCCAAGTGGTGCAGATATACCCTCACAGCTGCTAGGGAGGGAGTTCCAGGATTTTGACCCAGTGGCAGTGATGGAACAGCAATATAATTCCAAGTCAAGATGGAGTGTAACTTAGAGGGGAACTTACAGGTGGTAGTGTTCCCATGCACCTGCTGCCCTTGACCTTCTAGATAGTAGAAGTTGCAGGTTTGGAAGATACTGTCAAGGAAGCCTTGGCGAGCTATTGCGTTTTGTGGATGGTACGTGCTACTGCCACTGTGCAGCATTGGGAGGGAATGAATATTTAAGGTGGGGAATGGGGTGCCAATCAAGCAGGCTGCTTTGTCCTGGATGGTGTCAAGCTTCTTGAGTGTTGTGGAGCTGCACTTATCCAGGCAGGTATGCATATGACAGATGTCAGGTTGATAATACAGTAAGAACCAGGTTAAATGTAATAATTTCAGAGGGGAAATGCAAAAAGAAATAAAAGCAGCAAAAACGGAGTATGAGAAGAACTGGCTGCCAGCAGAAAATGGAATCCATAAGTCTTCCATAGGTATATAAATGGTAAGATGATGGTAAAAGGAGGAGTGGGACCAATTAGGGATCAAAAAGGAGATTTACACATGGAGGCCATGATTGAGGAAATAAATGAGTCCTTTGCATCTGTCTTTACAAAGGAAGAAGATGCTGGCAAAGTCACGATGAAAGAGGAGAAAATTGAGATACTGGATGGACTAAAAATTGATAAAGTGGAAGTACAGGTCGAGTATCCTTTAACCAAAACCCTTGGGGCAGATTGCATTTTAGATTTCAGATCATTTGATTTTTGGAAACCGCATATAAACTTACAATAGCTTAAGCCTAGGCTAGCTATAGTCTAAAGTAAATAAAATGGCTACAAAAGTAAGATATATCACTGAATAATAAATACAGGGTACCTGAAAAAGTTTCTTCTTCACATGTTCACCGCAAAAATCAAAACAGTGCAAACAATTAGACTTCCAGCGCTAAAAGTTGATGAGGTTCAAAAAAGTGCTGTTTTTGGATGTGTTTGATTTTACGGCTAAAGGATACTTGACCTGCATTAGAAAGGCTGGCTGTAGTTAAAGTTGATAAGTCCTGAAACATCTGTTTTTCTCTCCACAGATGCTGCCAGACCTGTCGAGTATTTCCAGGGCACTTCCTGTTTTTAATCTTCAAAAATTTACCATCTCGGTTTTGAAATCCAGGCATCTACAGCCTTTTGAAGAAACGAGTTCCAGATTTTCACTATCCATTGTGTCAAAAGTGTTTGCTGATCTCATTCCTAAATGGCCTAATTTTAATTTTTAAATTATGTCAGTTGGCCTTTTTAAATAAGACTTCTTTTTAGAAGTCAATGTAACACAGGAAAAATGATTCTACTTGTCACCAAATATGACTGTATGTTTTGATCAAATTAATGAAAATGTGAAAAGCATATCAGGAAATGGAGACTAGGGAAGTAGATACTTCAGAGCAAGGTGTATAAAATGGGAAGCAGGGCAGGAGGATGATGTATAGTGTGAGGGAATCTGTATTTTTAAATTCCCTCTGTATACCTTGTGGCAGAGAACTACACCTTCCGGCATAACCAGGGCTCTGGCACAACACAGAACATGGCAGCGGGACAAGCCGCATGTGCTTGGTTTACACCTTTCCTCTGACAGCTGCTCAGGGACGGCTTGAAGCATTTTTTGCTAGAGGCTTCAAATTCAGAGCCTCGTTCACATCACATTGGGTTCTGTTGGCGGTTGGAGAGCATTGGCCTCTAGGCCCTGCCTTAGAATAAAAGCTGAAGGGTTCAACCACGGGACCTGAGGAGATGGCATGAAAAGCTTGTTTACATGACCTGATGTGCAGGTGAAAACAAGACCATGGAACTGTGTGTGTGGCGCCAAGAGCCCACATGACAAGATTTGGCAGGAGGGGTGGCAGTAATCATTGGCAGCAGCGAAGTTGGGGAGCTGGAACTGTGCCTGAATATAAACTCCAGAGTGCAGCCTGGCAAATACCATGGGACACAGTCTTAGACTGTGATTGAGCAGCTGGGAGATGAGCAGTCGTTGGGGTAGTCTAAATTGGAGTCCTGTTACCTGACAACTCATCACAGGCAGAGGAAGCAAGAAAGCTTCAAGACTGAGTTGGAGCTGCTGTTGAAGGAAATCAAAGGCTATATCCTCAAAAAAGAGGAGCTGAAATCCCTCATGAGGAAGACAGAGTTTAAAGGATTTTTGTGACTCGCAGTGATCACTGATGTCTGGGTGAGCTACTGAAAAATTCATGGGATCTGTCTTAGTTGTATCTGTCATTTCATATGCAGTTTGTGTTAATCCACAGTTTGCCTGCTAATTCATGTTTATTCCATGTTAATTCTGGATGTTAGAGTATAAGGTAAATAGTATTGACTGTTGGCTTTATTGTATAAGAAAAAGTTATTCTTTTTGTTTTGAACCGTGGAATTTTGTGGCTTTATTCTCTTAGTAAATACCTGAGATTTCAAATTTCGTCTACTTCACAACTAAAGTTACTGGTCCCTCACCGGATCATGAGAATAACTAGAGCGGACCAATAACACAGAGAAATCAATAGATAATGACGAATATTTTGAAATCAGTGTGTTGAGGAGTTAGAAGTCAGCAGGATGCTTGTGACAGATGAATGTAACTTAATTCAAAATTGGATGTGGATGGTAGAGTTCTGGCAGAGCTGAGTTTCTGTTGTCTGGTGCTCAGGAGGCTGTTGAAGAGAACTTTGAAGAGGTCTGGAGGTGATGAAGACTGAATAAGGAATATTTCAGTTGTACTGGGCAATTAGATAGGAACAGTGACTTTCGTAGGTAAAAGCAGTGTGTCTTGCTAATGGACTTGATTTGGGTTTTGTAACTTAGCTCAGCATGAAACAGTACAGTAGAATGATTTTAACTTACAACCCAGTGCAACCTTCTGTCTGGCTCATATACAACAAGAAGCCTAATAGCTTGTGAGATTAATAACTATCCTAGCTAGCCTCTTAAAGGCAGTCTGTCCCTCTTAAAGTGAAGCTACACTGCATCAAAGGAGGCTGAATCCTGTTGCTACAGTTCTGAACGAAAGAAATTAACACCAAGGCAGAGATAAGGCACCCAGGTTCCAGCACTGGAGGCATTAGTGATGGAGGTGGAATGAAGGAGAGAGACCTTGTTCCTAAGGGAGTCCAGGAGGCCCTCAGCATAATGCCTTTGAAAGGTATAGAAGTATGTAGCCAGGGAGGTCAATGCCCAGAGTCTGGCCCTGAAGACCTGGTAGAAGTGTCAGAAGAAGTTTAACGGTCTCACATACATGGTCAAGATCAGTGAATTTATCTTCATATGACATCTCTACCCACCAAACCATTATGCCAGTCTCACACCCACCTCTCACAGCCTCCACATACCTCTAGATGTTCAGCTATGCAAGGTACATCAGCCAAATACAGTGTAACACAATCACTGACTCTCTCTTGCAGAACAAGGTTGCTCATAACAAGAGCAAGCAGCAAAGGACTGATGGGGGGTTGGCATGCCTTCATCCACATAGCCCAGTGGAGGAAATGATTCTCAGCATCTTTGGGCCAACTGCAACAGAGCCTGTAGCATCTGGCATCACTGAGACCATTCAGGTATGTTACTGCCACATGCCATTTCTCAACTCCTCCTGCTATTTGGCATGAAGTGCAAGCTGATGTGACCATAGGCCTCTTGCTTTACTCCCCACGGCCTCTCTCTCTCCCCAGTTAGTCCCTTCTGCGCTTATGCTTTCAGATACCCAAGAACTAGAAGAGAGAGCAATTCCAATCCTATGATAAGGAAGCATTGTCACCTGATCTGACACTTGCAGCCACCAGCTCAAACAGTGGCACTGCCCATACTTTAGTGACTGGTATAAAGTTGGAATCAACACATGGTGAGTCATCAGGCACAAGTGGGCTGCAACCAGACCAGGAGGAAAGAGTAGTTTGTGTGTGTCATGCCTAGTAAAAGCATGTCATATTATGAATTTGCAGTCAATGCTTTTAAAAATTGAACAAGCTGTTAAGATGGCTCCTGCAAATCATATTACTTTTGACATTTGGATTACAGACAGTATTAAGTCTCTGGCGAATACCTAATTAAATATGGATATAGGTGAGGGCACCTAACAGCCATTTGTGGAATTCACACATCTCATTGTTTGAGGATGGGCCAACATCTAAAGATTATGGGGCAGAATTTTACGGCCCCGTTTCGGCAGGGACGCGGCCATAAAATGCAGCGAGATATTCTAAACCTCATTGGCTTCAGCGGGAACGTAAAATCCCGCTGCCATAAAATTTCACCCATGGAATTTCCAGACTATCTGACTCCATGTTTGGTACTGGACAAAAGGGAAGATCGAAACCCAATGACCACTATCAACTTCCCATTAAATCACAATGGCCTCTCCCATCCAAACTAGATTGGGTGAGCCTCAGAAGTGTTTACCCAATGGTCATGTGATCAAAGCTGGTCTCAGGGACCGTACCTTATTACCCCAGGGCCCACCAGATCCATCAGAACCATCATTCATCAGCCAGTGTGAAAACCAGACTCTGAAACAAGCTGCAAGTCATCATGCAGTCAAAGTACTTAACCTGTTCCAGTTTCAAAGTTTACCTGAGAACCATTCTCCTAGATACTTGACTACAAAAAACCTCACACGCAGCTGTAAACCCTTTGCTTTACATGACCCTCATTTCAACTTTACATCATCAGACCCATTCAAAAAAACACAGGCCTGTCATTTGGGAATGGAAATTGTAAATCAGAAACTGAATTAACTTTAATCTGTAAAAGTGCACTATCTTTATCTGTATCCAACCTCTGTATGTGCGATCAGTGCGTTTGTGTTTGTATTTATGTGTGTGTGTATGAGAAAGACCGAATGTGTGACGTTACCTTAATTCAAAGTAAGTGCGTGAGAATAACCTTCTTTATTTTAAACTCATGAAAGCTTGTTGCTGAATTATTTAATTGGAGTACACACTCCAAGAGTAAGAAAAGACACACCTCTTTCCATGCAAACATATTGATTATGGGCAGTAAAAGAGCAGATACATTCTGTCTGTGGACAGTGTGCCACCCCATGGAGTGTGTGATTGCAGATGCATTCTGCCACAAAGGACCCAGATGAGCACTTCAGTGGAATGGCATGCAGGAGAACGCTGATGCAACATACATTCTGAGATGCTTGGTGCATTAGTACTAGACAGCCAGTCTATATTCACTGCCAAGGAGCATGGAGGAATCTGGTTCCACGTGACACAGAGCATCGCACAGAGCTTGGTGCCCATCCGTTCCACTATGCAAGTGCTGGCCAATTCCATAAGTGTAATAGCAGACCTAGCTGTGATGGAGGATCTGGTGACTCCTGTCTCAGCTTCTAGTGCAGCACTGACAGAATCCATCCAACATCTTAATGCTGCAGTGAAAGCTCAGACAGAGGTTATTAGATCCATGCTTGCTGCTATGCAGGCTCAGACTGTTTCATGGTTGCAGATACCATTGTTCAAAGGGGTTTGCAGGATCTCATGGAAGTCCAGCAATCTGTCCTCCAGCAGATTACTAGATTTGCAGAGGTTCTACCTTGTGGGAGTGGCAGTGACATCATGGAGCACAAACTGATTGTCCTTTCTCAAAATGACAACATTCTTTCTTCACATTCCCACTGTGCCAGTTCTCTTACTGTTAATTGTCAGTAGTTACCGCGATTGGACTTGTTTCTCTTCTTGAATATAGTTACGATCACAGCGGCTCAAGAGAAAAACAGCAATCCTACAGGTGGCTGAAGGCCATGGTACAACATGAAACCTGTAACATAAAGAACAAATGGTGGGTAGCAAGAGTTTGGGAGATCCAACAACTTGCAGACATCAGTGAAATACGTGGTTTCTTCAGTGCTGTCAAGACAATCTTTCATCCCCCAGCATGCACTCTTCTTCCCAGATGAGGTTGTGCAGCCATGCCAGGAGTGTATCTCCACCATGTTTCAGAATTTCAGCAGGGATTCCATCTGTTCCAGAGGCTTTGATGTTTATCAGCTGTCAAATGACTTTCTCAACTTCACTCCGGATGGAGGTATGCCGAAATCAGGCCAGACGGGGTATTGAGGAATGGAGTTGAGAATGTATGAGTCTTGTTTGAGGCGTTCTTCAAAATGTTCTCTCCAGCAAGTACTGACTGCTTCCTTGTCCTTGATGAGTTCATACTTGCCTCTCAGCAGTTTTGGCCCTTGAGTGCTCAGGCCATAGATCAGGCCAAATGCCCCCTCCAGGTGGCTGAAGAGCTCCTTCCAGAGTTTCAATGAGGTTTACGCCCATTGAGAGGCAATACAGGCATGATCTTTGCTGCATAACAAATTCAAGAAAAGTGTACCAACCACTGCACCTGCCCCTTTTTTGACCTCACAAGAACCTTTGACTCTGTCAGCCATGAAGGCTAATGGGAGGAGATACTCTCCTGACATGGCTGCACAACCTCATATCCCTCATCTGGGAAGAAGAGTACATGCTGAGGGATGAAAGATTGTCTTGACAGCACTGAAGAAACCACGTATTTCACTGATGTCTGCGGCTGTTGCATTGCCCAAACTCTCCTCAAATTTGGCTGGCCTCAGAAATTTGGCACCATCCTCCACCTATTCCACAATAACATGCATGCTGTGATTCTCACCAACGGAACCACCACTACCCTATCACAGTGAAGATTGGGGTCAAACAAAGCTGTATCATTGCACCAACCTTCTCCATTTTCCTCATTGCATAATGCCCCTCACATCCAACAAGTTACCCACAGATGTGGAGATAATCCACAGAATGGACAGGAAACTGTTCAACCTCTTACAACTTCAGTCAATATACAGAACCATTCCAACCCCAGTCATAAAGCTTCACTATGCAGATGACTCTTTTTTGCATTCACTCAGAAACTGAGCTCCAGGTCAGTGACGATACCTTCTCCAAAGCATATGAGAAAATGGGCTTTCACCAAACATCCAGAAAACTAAGATCCCACAACAAAACACCTCCCCCACACTGATTAAGATCAGTGACAAAATCCTGGAAAATGTGGACCATTTTTCATATCTTGGGAGCTTCCTCTCGACAAAGTCAGACATAGAAAATGAACTTCATCATTGCCTCCAATGTGCCAGCTCAACCTTCAGCCGACTGAGGAAAAGAGCATTTGAGGACCAGGATTTCAAACTATGGACTAAGGTCATGCTTTACAGGACAGCAGTGATTACCGGGCTCCCAAATGCTTCACAGACTTGTACAACCTTCAGCAGGAACTCCAAAGCACTGGAGAAGTGCCACCAGTGCAACCTTCACAAGATCCTCCAAATCAGGTGGCAAGAAAGGCAGTCCAACAGAAGCATCCTCTCCTAGCTCAAATTGCCCACTGTGTGGGACATGATGTTCATATGCCTAATCCTTGGCCAGATCCTGGGACATGGGGGGGGAGGGCCGGTTAGGGACCAGTAGCATTTTATTTAAAGTAGTTAAAGGTTGAGATTAAAGTCAACTGTTTGTAGAATAAAGCCACAAGATTCCACAGATTTTGAACAAGCACAATAAACTTTACTATACAAAGTTAGAAAAGTGAAACAATTTACAAAATATACCTTATACTCTGTTACGATCAGACCCTGGCCGAGGTCCCCCAATTTGTGAACTTCCCAAACGGGACCCCAATTTTGTTATGCTCCCAGGTGAGGACGAATAAGCTGGCTCCCATTCTTTATTTGACCCCTCAGTTGGTCGCAAGAAGGTTAATTTAAAATTAACTTCCCTCCATGAATACTTTTTCCCTGTCCAAATGTATTTATTTTTTAGAAGCAGCCAATTTATCCAGGCTTTCTTGAGTCAAAGAGAGTGTAAGTTTATTAGTTACTTAAACCCAAGAAAAATAATTTTTAAAAATGCTACACGCATACACACAGATCAGAAATGTGAAGTTAAGAGTCAAAATTAAAGTTAAAAAAAAAATCAGTCTTTGGCTGGTCCGTGAGGCGTAGATGGTGGTACATTGTGGTCTTTAAGTTGAGTGATTCCAGTAGAGCTGACTTTGGCAGTTTTGCAGTTGGTTTGGAGGCACTTGGTCCTGCAGGGTGGCTGAAGTGGCTGTCCTATTTCCTTTTTGATCATGGCTTCTGCTGAGCCTTGCCTCCAGCAACAAAGAGAGAGAGACTTCGTCGGCAACTGCAGGGAGAACTAGTTTGTCATTTCGTGCTGTCACGCTCACAGCACATGCTGCATTGCTCTGCAGCTAGCTTTTTAACCCATTTTTTCCCTGTGTATTCCAGGAGAGGAAATAGTCATCTTGCATTCATATCAGAATTATTTATACATTCTGAGATAGAAATCAACGGGGAATGGATTTTTGGGTAACTGCTGAGACATGAAAATCAGTCTTTTGTCTCTGCAACCACAGGAGATTAGTTTTTTGCATCCTTCCTATCTCCATTTTAGGTGTCTCTGCTTGAAGAAGGCCATGGCCAGGATATTTAGGTCAGTGAGCAGGGAGCGGGGCCCGCTCGCCAATGCGTACAATGATGCAGGATGACATCGGGTGGAACTCCTGACGTCACCCCGTGTCATTTCAATTTTCAGATCAGCAGGGACGCAGCCGAATCAGCTGTGCGCCCACCAACCTGAAAACGGCTAATTGAGGCCATTTAAAAAGTAATTAGATAAAAACAAAAAAACTGCGGATGCTGGAAATCCAAAACAAAAACAAAAACAGAATTACCTGGAAAAACTCAGCAGGTCTGGCAGCATCGGCGGAGAAGAAAAGAGTTGACGTTTCGAGTCCTCATGACCCTTCGACAGAACTTGAGTTCGAGTCCAAGAAAGAGTTGAAATATAAGCTGGTTTAAGGTGTGTGTGTGTGGGGGTCGGAGAAAGTAATTAGGCTCATTAATGGACTTATCCGTCCAACCTTAAGGTTGGCTCACAGGCCGGGAGCCCTGGCTGGGCTTCAGAAAGAGCATGAAACCACATCCATGGGCGGGATGAGGTTTCATGAGGGTTTTTAAAAATTTAATAAATGTTTGATTAAAAGTGATGGACGTGTCCCAACTCATGTGACAGTGTCACATGAGGGGGCACGTCAGGGAAATTTTATTTTTGCCCCTTCACCATTTTTAAATTTGGTGCCAATCTCCCTGAGGCAGCACTTAGCCTCAGGAAGATGAGTGCGCTCTTTCACGTGCATGCGTGAAAGAGCGCACTCTCGGCTGAGGGAAATCCCACCCCCACCCCCGTCCGCACAGGGAGTGCATAGCGCTTCCTGGCAGATGTCATGGTGGTGGGCCTTAATTGGCCCACCCACGTAAAATGGTGGCGTGCCCCTGATTGGAGGCGCGCCCGCACACGCCCGCTCCTGCACTTTCCCCCTCCAACTGGGGAAAAATTCTTTCCCGTGACACCTTTTCAGGTGCAACATTCCATGTTCTCTCAGGACAGGTCCGTCAGTATAATCCACATAGGAATTTTCCAGAAAGTGGTCACTTTACATTATCAGCCATCTTTTGCTCAGTGCCCTTGCTTGTATTTCTTTAAAAACACACAAGCCTTCTTTAAAAAGTTCAATATGCCTGTTAGTAATTTGTGGCGGTAATCAGCCTTTCATGACAACTGTAGCATTCAGGGTACACATGAGGTATATGTGAATTAACAGACTGGAGAGCAAAATAGTAAGATGAGAAATGAGGATCATAGAATGGGAGGAAGGGACAGAAAAAAAACCTAAGAATGCATTAACAGTCAAGACTAGATGTTACAAAGGTAACAAAAAGACAAAACTGAAGACTCTCTATCTGAATGCACACAGCATTCATAACAAAGTAAATGAATTGATGGCCCACATTGAAGTAAATAAGTATAATCTGATAGCAATTATAGAGGCTGCAGGACGATAAAGGTTAAGTCCTTAATATTGAGGAGTACATGACATTCAAGAAGAATAGGAAGCTAAGTAAAGGTGGAGGGGTAGCACTGTTAATCAAAGAGGGTATTGGTGCAATAGTCAGAGATGACCTTGGTTCAGGAGATCAGGATGTAGAATCGGTTTGGGTGGAGATGAGGAATAGTAGGGGATACAGTCATTAGTGGGAGTGGTCTACAGGCCGCCTATAGTATCAGTGTAGGACAAAGTATTCAAGAGAAAATATTATGTGCTTGTGATAAAGGAACGGCAATAATCATGGGTGATTTTAATCTACACATAAACTGGAGAAATCAGATTGGCTGTAGTAGCCTGGATGAGGAGTTCTTAAAATGGTTTCGCTATAGTTTCTTGGAGCAGCATGTTCTGGAACCACCAGGGAGCAGATTATATTAGACTTCATATTGTGTAATGTGACAGGATTAATTAATGACCTCAGAATAAAGGCATCGTGAGCACAATATGATTGAATTTTACATCCAGTTTGAAAGGGAGAAGCATGGGTTTAAGACTAGTATCTTAAACTTAAGATAAAAGCAAAAAACTGCAGATGCTGGAAATCCAAAACAAAAATAAAAATACCTGGAAAAACTCAGCAGGTCTGACAGCATCTGCGGAGAGGAACACAGTTAACGTTTGAGTCCATATGACTCTTCAACAGAACTAAGGAAAAATAGAAGAGAGGTGAAAAGCTGGTTTAAGCGGGGGGTGTGTGGGACAGGTAGAGCTGGACAGAGGGCCAGTGATAGGTAGAGATTGCTAAAAGATGTCATAGACAAAAGGACAAACAGGTGTTCATGGTGGTGATATTAGCTAAAAAATGTGCTAATAGGTGACATTAAGGGTAGAAAGCAGGATGAGCAAGGTACAGATAGCCATAGTGGAGGTGGGGTGGGGGAGAAGAGATAGAAATAGGCTAAAAGGTAGAGATAAAACAATGGATGGAAATACATTTAAAAACAATGGAAATAGGTGGGAAAAGAAAAATATTTATAAATTCTTGGAAAAAAGGGGGATCGGAAAGGGGGTGGGGATGGAGGAGAGAATTCATGATCTAAAGTTGTTGAACTCAATATTCAGTCCGGAAGGCTACAAAGTGCCTAGTCGGAAGATGAGGTGCTGTTCCTCCAGTTTGCGTTGAGCTTCACTGGAACATTGCAGCAGGCCAAGGACAGACATGTGGGCATGAGAGCAGAGTGGTGTGTTGAAATGGCAAGCAAAAGGGAGGTCTGGGTCATGCTTGCGGACAGACCGAATGTGTTCCACAAAGTGGTCACCCAGTCTGCGTTTGGTCTCTCCGATATAGAGGAAACCGCATTGGGAGTAGCGAATGCAGTAGACTAAATTGAGGGAAGTGCAAGTGAAATGCTGCTTCACTTGAAAGGAGTGTTTGGGCCCTTGGACGGTGAGGAGGGCGGAAGTAAAAGGGCAGGTGTTGCACCTTCTGCGGTTGCATGGGAATGTGCCATGGGAGGGGGTTGAGGTGTAGTGGGTGATGGAGGAGTGGACCAGGGTGTCCCGGAGGGAACGATCCCTGTGGAATGCCACCGGGGAGTGGGGGGGGGAGGTGGCGTGTGGTGAAGGGAAGATGTGTTTGGTGGTGGCATCATGCTGGAGTTGGTGGAAATGGCAGAGGATGATCCTTTGAATGCGGAAGCTGGTGGGGTGATAAGTGAGAACAAGGGAGACCCTATCATGGTTCTGGGAGGGTGACCATATGTCCGTCCTTGGTCTGCTGCAATGTTTCAGTGAAGCTCAATGCAAACTGGAGGAACAGCACCTCACCTACCAACCAGGCACTTTACAGCCTTCTGGACTGAATATTGAGTTCAACAACTTTAGATCATGAACTCTCTCTTCCATCTACACCCCCTTTCTGATCCCTCTTTTTTCCAAGAATTTATATATATTTTTCTTTTCCCACCTATTTCCATTATTTTTAAATGCATTTCCACCCATTATTTTATCTCTACCTTTTAGCCTATTTTGATCACTTCCCCCCACCCAACCCCCACTAGGGCTATCTGTACCTTGCTTGTCCTGCCTTCTACCCTTAATGTCACCTATTAGCACATTTTTTAGCTAATATCACCACTGTCAACACCTCTTTGTCCTTTTATCTATGACATATTTTGGCTATCTCCACCTATCACTGGCCCTCTATCCAGCTCTACCTGTCTCACCACCCCCCCCTCCTTAAACCAGCTTATATTTCACCTCTCTTTTATTTTTCCTTAGTTCTGTTGAAGAGTCATACGGACTCGAAACGTTAACTGTATTCCTCTCTGCAGATGCTGTCAGACCTGTTGAGTTTTTCCAGGTATTTTTATTTTTATTTTTGTTATCTTAAACTTAAATATGGGCAACTATGTGGGGTTGAAAGCTGAGCTAGCTGAAATGAACTGGAAACTAGGCTAGAGGAAAGATCAATAGAGAAGCAGTGGCAGACATTTAAGGAGATATTTCAGGTTATTGAGAATAAGCACATTCCTACTATAAAGAAAATTTCTAAGGAGAGGACCCACCAACTGTGGTTAACTAAAGATGTTAAGGAAAAAACACACAACTCCGCAAAGATGAGTGACAGTACAGATGATTGGACAGAAGATAAGGAATGGCAGAGAATGGCCAAAAGGAGAAAGAAATTACAGTATGAGAGGAAGCTAGCTAGAAATGTCAAAAATGGATAGAAAGAGTTTCTACAGGTACTTAAAAAGGAAAAGAGTAAAGTAAGTGTTGGTCCTCTCAAGAGTGACAGTGGAGAGTTAATAGTAGATAGTAAGGAAATGATGGAAAAAATGAACAAGTATTTTGCTTCTGGTTCACTATAGAGGATACAAAAAACATTCCAGTAATAGATGTAAATCAGGAGGTGAATAGGAGAAAGCAACTTGATGAAATTGAAATCACTCAGGAAATGGTACTAAGCAAATTGATGGAGCTGCAGGCTGGCAAGTCTCCATGTCCCAGTGGACTACATCCTAGGGTTTTAAAAGAGGTGGCTAGTGAGGTAGTCGATGTGCTGGTGTCAATTTTCCAAAATTTGCTAGCTTCTGGAAAGGTTCCACGAGATTGGAAAGTAGCAAATATAACCTCTCTATTCAAAAAGGGAGGGAGGCAGAAAACAGGAAACTATAGGCCAGTTAGCTCAATGTCTTTCATGCGTAAGTTATTAGATTTGATCATTAAGGAGATTATAGCTGGGCACTTAGAAGAGCTCACGGCAATTGGGAAGAGTCAGCATGGTTTTGTGAAGTGAAATTCATGTTTGACCAATTTATTGGAGTTTTTTGAAGGAGTAACATGCGCAGTGGATACTGGGGAGCCTGTAGATGTTCTGTACTTGGATTTCCAGAAGGCATTTGATAAGGTGCTACATCAAAGATTATTACAGAAAATAAAAGCACATGGTGTAGAGGGTAACATATTAGCATGGACAGAAGATTGGCTGGATGGCAGAAAGCTGTGAGTATGATTAAATGGGTCTTCTCCTGATTGGCAGAATGTGACGAGTGGAGTCCCACCGGGGCCTGTGGTGGGGCATCAACTTTTTACAATTTACATCAATGATTTAGATGAGGGGAGTGAAGACATGGTGGCTAAATTTGCAGTTGACACAAAGAGAGATAGGAAAGTATGTTGAGAAGAGGACATGAGGAGGTTGCAGATGAATATAGGTAGGTTGAGTGAATGGGCAAAGGTCTGGCAAATGGAGTTTAATGTGGGAAAATTGAAGTTGTTCACTTTGGCAGGAAGACAAAACAGAGTATTACTTAAATGGAGAACGGCTGCGTAATTCTGAGGTGCAGAGGGATCTAGGTGTTCTACTACATGAGTCACAAGAAGTTTGTATGCAAGTACAGCAAGTAATTACGGAGGCTAACAGAATGCTATCCTTTATTACAAGAGGGATTGAACATAAAAGTAAGAATATTATGCTATAGTTATATTCAGACTGCACCTCAAACACTGTGTACAGTTTTGGTCTCCTTATTTAAGGAAGGATGTAAATGCATTGGAGGCGCTTTCAAAGGCGATATACTAGATTGATACCTGGAATGTATGGGTTGTCTTAGGAGGAAAGGTTGAATAGACTGGGCTTGTTTCCACTGGAGTTTAGAAGAATGAGGGGTGATTTGATCGAAGTATACAAGATACTGAATGGCCTTGACAAGGTGGACGTGGAAAGGATGTTTCCTCTTGTGGGTGAGTCCAGAACTAGGGGGCACTGTTTTAAAATTAGGGGTCACACTTTTAGGGCAGAGATGAGGAGAATTTTTTTTCTCTCAGAGGGTTATGCAACTTTGGAACTCTCTGCCTCAGAAGGTGGTGGAGGCAGGGTCACTGAATATTTTTAAGGCAGAGGTAGATAGATTCTAGTTAGACAAGGGAATCAAAGGTTATTGGGGTTAGATGGGAATGTAGAAGTCGAAACACAAGATGCTATGATCTTATTGAATGGTGGAGCAGGCTCAAGGGGCCAAATGGTCGACTCTTGTTCCTATTTCTTATGTCCTTATGACAAACTGTGGTCGAACACACCACACTACAAAGTAAATGGCAGATGCAACCAATGGATTTCTCAAGAAGCCACCCAGACATCAGCATTCACTGTAGGTTGTACAATCTCTTTAAAACTCTGTCTTCTTCACAAGGGATTCCGATTTCCACCTTTCAAGATCCTGTTTTGGAAGTCTCTCCAAAAGCCACTACCACTCCCAAAGGGGTACCTTCCTTTGTCCCAGCTGCCATAGTACAGTCAGTCTGTTAACTACAGCTCTTTCTTTAATTTAACTTAACTGGAACCTCTGCCTGTGTCCCTGTCTTCTCTGTGACACTACTTGGCTGGCTTCCCTAAGCTGACTGCCTTACTGACTAAAATTGACTGACCATTGAACTGATCTGGTAACCTCTCAACACACTCCCAAAATGTCTCACCCTTGTTACTAGGCAGGAACCAATGTAATAGCATTGGGCCATGCTGTACCTTAAATGTTACAATCTCCATAAGGACATACAGATCGATGGATTTCCTAACACTGGCATCAGATCCCCAAAGCATTTGGAACTCAATCACGGCAAGAGATTCCCAAGAGGACAGTGAAAATGCTTTAGGGATGTTCTCAAATCATCCCTGAAGACGTCAAGTATACCTGCTGATTCATGGGAGACCCTGGCTTGTGACCAACCAAAATGGAGAAGGCTCATTCAGGAAGGCACCAAGCACATTGTGAGGCTTCATCAGGAATGTGCCACTGGTGAAGTCAAGATATTGGAGCGAGCATGCAAATTTCCAAACAACCCATCTATACAACCCATCAAGCATCACCTGCCCCAAATGTGGCAGAGTCTGCAGATCGCACATTGGACTCTTCAGCCATTTTATATCCCATCAAATTGGAGCAAAAGCAAGTCATCCTGGATCCCAAGGGACTGCCTAGGAAGAAGGAAAAAGACTTATCAGTCAGTCAGCCCATGCTGAGATGGTACATCCAAAACCGGGCAATTAAGGCCCAGAGATGCTCAAGGACATCCTGCACGGCCATCTGCAGTCTCTCCCAATGAAAGTCAGCCACCTTTCATCAGCCACATTGCAGCTACTGGGGTAATACCTCACTGGAGCATTAGTACTGGCAAAGGCACCCACAAGACAGGCACTAACAGATTACATGAGAATAAACAGTTAATTTCTGTTTGTATAATTGGATGTATTGCTGGATAAAAATGTTAATGAGATGGTTTCTGTGGGTGGCCTTTATTGTTGGATGATGTGATGGGGCATCTTAGATGGATGTAATGGAGAGGGATGGTGGGTCCATGCCAGGCAAGAGAAGCCATTTCATTGAAAACAGAGTCTGAGAATGTGCTCTTTGACAGCTCGTCTGGAGAAAAAAAGGTCCAGAATGCATCCTCCATGCCTCCTCTTTCTCCTTCTCTCCCTCCTTCAACTCCTCCTCCTAACACTACTGAGGTTGGTAAAAGGAGGAGTAGGACCGATTAGGGACCAAAAAGGGACTTATAAATGGAGGTAGAGTGCATAGCTGAGGATTAAATGAATACTTTACATGTGCCTTTCCAAATGAAGAAGATCCTACCCAGGCCATGGCAAAAGAGGAGGTAATTCAAACAATAAGATTTAAAATTGAAAAGAAGGAGGCATTGGATAGGTTATTTGTACTTAAAGCTGATAAGGCACTGGGACCAGATGAGATGCACCAAGGACACTGCGGGAAGTGAAAGTGGAAATTACAGAGGCACTGACCATAATTTTTCAGTCTTCCTTAGACTCAAGAGTAATCCCGGAGGACTGGAAAATTGCAAAAGTTACATCCTCATTTAAAAAAAAGGGACTAAAGATAAATCCAGCAACTAACAGGCCAGTCAGTTTAACTTTGGTGGTGGGGAAACTTCTAGAAACAATAACTCAGGACAAAATTAATAGTCATATGGACAAATGCAGGTTAATTAAAGAAAGCCAGCATGGATTTCTTAGGGAAAATCATGTTTAACTAACTTGTTAGAATTTTTTGAAGAGGTAACAGAGAGAGTTGTTTAGGACAATGCCGTTGATGTAGTATACATGGATTTCCAAAAGGCATGTGATACAGTACTACACAACAGACTTGTGAGCAAAATTATAGTTCATGGAGTAAAACGGACAGTGGCAACATCTATATGGAATTGGCTGAATGACAGGAAACAGAGAGTAGTGGTTGGTGGATATTTTTTGGGCTGGAGGGAGGTTTGCAGCGGAGTTCCCCAGATATCAGTTTTGGGACCCTAGCTTTTCCTGATATATATTAATGACCTAGATGTTGGTGTACAGAGCACAATTTCAAAGTTTGCAGTTGATACAAAACTTGGAAGCAGTGTGAACTGTGACGAGGATAGGGTAGAGCTTCAAAAGGACATAGGCAAGTTGGTCAAATGGGCAGACAAGGAGGCAGATGAAGTTCAACGCAAAGAAATATGAGGCAGAATCTTGCCCTTGGATGGTGGGCAGACCCCACCGGCTTGACGGCGGGCAGGCAGCTGGCCCCCGCCACTGAAACGGGGTCCGCCATTTTAAGTGGCATCCCTGACGGGAAGCGCTATGCGCTTCCTGTGCAGGAGGGGGTGGGGCGGGGGGTGAAATCCCCAGCAGTCAAAGTGCGCTGTTTAGCGCATGCATGCAAAAGAGCGCACTTCTCCCTCAGGCAAAGTCCTGTCTCAGGGAAGATACTGATAGTGTCAAAAACATTAAAAATAGAAACATTAAAAAATTATTAACATGTCCCCCTCATGTGACAATGTCACACGAGATGGGACATGTTAATAAAGAACATATACATTTTATTAATTTTTTACAATACGGACATGAAACATCATCCTGCCAGTGGATGAAGTTTCATCAATAATCTGGTGCCCGCTGGGGCTCCTGGACTGCCCGCCAGCCTTAAGGTTGGACGGGCAGGTATTTAATTACTTAAAATATCCTGTCAATGGCCTCAATTGGCCATTGACAGGTCGGTGGGCAAACAGCTGATTTCGCTGTCTGCCCGCTTTTCTAAAAGTTTAAATGGACCGGGATGACGTCAGGGATTTCTCCCAACCTCATCCCATGTCATTTCTCCTTGGCGACCGGGCCCCGCCTCCAAATCGCCAAGGGGAAAATCCTGGCCATGAAGTGAGTAATTTTGGTAGGAAGAACATGGAGAGACAATATAATAAAAGGGTACAACTCTAAAGGGGGTGCAGGAGCAGAGGGGCCTGGGTGTTTATGTACATAAGTCTTTGAAGGTGTCAGGGCAGGTTGAGAGAGCGCAGTTAATAAAGCATACAGTATCCTGGGCTTTATTAATAGCGACATAGAGTACGAGAGCAAGGATGTTATGCTGAACTTGCATAAGTCATTAGTTTGAACTCAGCTAGAGTACTGCATCCAGTTCTGGGTGCCACACTTGAGGATGTGAAGGCTTTAGAGAGGGTGCAGAAAAGATTCGTGAGAATGGTCCCTGGGATGAGGAACTTCAGTTATGAAGATAGGTTGGAGAAGTTGGGATTGTTTTACTTGGAGAAGAGAAGGCTGAGAAGAGATTTGATAGAAGTATTCAAAATCATGAGGGGGTCTGGACAGGTAGATAGGGGGAAACTGTCCCCACTGATGAAAGGGTCAAGAACGAGAGGGCACAGATGTAAATTAATTAGTTTAAAAAAAGTGATATGAAGGAAAGCTTTTTCATGCAGCGCATGCTTAGGTTCTGGAATGCTGTGTCTCAGTGTGTGGTGGAGGCAGGTTCAACAGAAGCATTCAAAGGGAACTGGACTGTTATCCGAAAAGGAAGGATGTACACGGTTATGGGGAGAAGGCGGGGAAATGGAACTAGGTGAGTTGCTCAGTTGGAGAGCCAGTGCAGACACGATGGGCCACATGGCCTCCTGCACCATAACAATTGTGTGATTCTGTGACTTCTGGCCTGCTGGAAGCAGTGGCTGTATACTCATGGCGCCAGAGTTATGGAGGACACAGTAGATCACCTCAAACTTCAAAAACCACTCCAGCATGTGCTGTATGGCTGCCCCCAAGCAGTCAAGGCAGTTGAACCATTGTTTAAGCATACTATTTATTACCTGTTCCACCATGTTTCTTGTCACTCTCATTATATGCTTGATGTCCTCGCATGGTCAGGTGGCAGACGTGACCTTTACAGCCTCTGCAACCCATCCTCACCCTGGTGTGAAGCCTCAGGTAGGGTTGTAGTAGGTGGCACAATTCTATTATCACCTTCTTCTTGAACTTGAGTTGCCTCAGTTATTTAAATTCGGTGAGCTGAAAGTAGGAGATGCTCCTGAAAAATCCTTGGTAGGTTGGGTCTTTTGTGGAGAGCCTTCCTCCCTCTCCCTATTCACAAAACCTCCCCCACTGCAGTCTCCGCATCATCTGATGGTTATATTTAGACCAAGAGGCACCGCAACCCCAGAAGGAAAAAACTGGGAAATAAGAATACTGGTCCAAACTGGTCTTGTGTTCCTTAAAATGGAACATGAGTAAAAACTGGGAAATAAGAGTACTGGTCTGAACTGTTTTTTCCTTCTGGGACCCCAGCCTCCATACTGTACCTCAGTTACCAAATCATTTGTCCTCCTAATCTTATGTATCAGCTCTTCAGAAGACCTCCAAAAATACAGGATAGTACTTCCACAAAAGTTAACCTCAGCAAAGGTAAGTCAAAAGCACCTCACATATAATTTAGCCCATGGCCATCTTAACAGCATGTTAGACAGGCCCTTGTGCTGCTGATGCCTGATCAGCTAGGCTGTTTTTATTTGTGACACAACACTATGGAAAGCACCTCCTGCAAATGCTCACTTGGAGTCTCATCAGTGTCAACAGACAGCATTAAAACAAACAAGTTGGCTTGACATAGACTAACAATAAAATTAAAGTTACCCATTTTTAGGTCTGTGTGGTCCTTAACCTTTGCAAGTTTTGGTTTTAGTCCACCTATCATTTAGCAACTGCTTCCTCTAAAATGTGCTCCTGATGATTCAGTAAATTATGAAAATGTATAATCAGAAAATATCAATAAATGAGATTCTCAGCTTCCAACGTGGAGAATTGATTGTACCACTTAGCTTAAGGACAGTTTTTGGTAAAAATCAATAAAAGGTATTTTGACTAAAAAAGTTAAGAAAAAATTAATTACCCAACATGGGCTCAAATGATGACCTTCGGATTAAGAGTTCTATTATCCACCAGTGGAGCTACCCAGGCTGTATTGAATCTCCCTGCAGAAAGCTTTAACACACTAGATCTAGCCCAAGAAGGAGCACTCATAAAATCTTATTGAAGCTGCAATCCCATCACAGTCTGGGTTCTGGGATGAATTGCTGACAGGAGATTATGTTTGTCTACATGCTACAGTGCTACACTGAAATGTTATTGGAATTCCCATTATAATGCCACTTGGCGGTATTACTGGTAACATATACACATGTAAACATTGAATTTTGAAACTGGAATTCCCATTGGAATTACATTGTAGGTTCCAATGCAGTGTGAGATTTCATAAACTTTGATGGATCCAAACTCCTGCCACCGGCCAGAAAGGTGTCAGGAGTAGTTGTACATGCACCGGCAGCCGCAGTGTGCACAAACCTTCCTGATGCCTTTCCAATTGGTGTTACAGTGGATCACTGACATCCTACCACCAGTGGCAGGGAATCCCGCAACAGCCCTTCCACTGAATCAGGGAGGTTTCTCCGCTGCTGGGAGGCTGATG
Organism: Carcharodon carcharias; assembly: GCF_017639515.1. Classification (NCBI taxonomy): domain Eukaryota; kingdom Metazoa; phylum Chordata; class Chondrichthyes; order Lamniformes; family Lamnidae; genus Carcharodon; species Carcharodon carcharias. Next base: position 62,061,962 of record NC_054481.1, on the reverse strand, counting down.
CGGGGCCTCTCCCACAATAAAGTTGGCTTGGTTGCCATGTATCCTGCCTTGACAGGCTGCATTAAATCGAGCCCAATGTGGATTCAAGAGGATTCTGCAATCCCCGATTGTCCAAATTATGACAAACATGCCAGATTGCTTTCTAATGTGGGTCAAACAATTCCTGCCCCCCCCCAAAAAATCTTCTCTGTTAACATTTTACTGCTTTAGAAGATTTTATGTACCTAGCTAAGGGTGATCAGCAATGGCATTGTTTGGATATGTGCTGATGAAGTTCCTGAAGCTAACATCAAATCAGTTTCAAAAACAGAATTACCTGGAAAAACTCAGCAGGCCTGGCAGCATCGGTGGAGAAGAAAAGAGTTGACGTTTCGAGTCCTCATGACCCTTCAGCAGAACTGGTTGAATCCAAGGAGAGGGGTGAAATATAAGGTGGTTTAAGTGGGGGTTGGTGGGGGGGGGGGTGGGGGGGGTGTGGAGAGAAGTGGAGGGGGGTGGTGTGGTTGTAGGGACAAGCAAGTAGTGATAGGAGCAGATAATCAAAAGATGTCACAGACAAAAGAACACAGAGGTGTTGAAGTTGGTGATATTATCTAAATGAATGTGCTAATTAAGAATGGATGGTAGGGCACTCAAGGTATAGCTCTAGTCGGGGTGGGGGCATAAAAGATTTAAAAATAATGGAAATAGGTGGGAAAAGAAAAATCTATATAAATTATTGGAAAAAACAAAAGGAAGGGGGAAGAAACAGAAAGGGGGTGGGGATGGAGGAGGGAGGTCAAGATCGAAAGTTGCTAAATTCAATATTCAGTCTGGAAGGCTGTAAACCCCACCCCCTTTCTGTTTCTTCCCCCTTCCTTTTGTTTTTTTCCAATAATTTATATAGATTTTTCTTTTCCCACCTATTTCCATTATTTTTAAACTTTTATGCACGCCCCCACCCCCACTAGGGCTGTACCTTGAGTGCCCTATCATCCATTCTTAATTAGCACATTCATTTAGATAATATCACCAACTTCAACAACCCTGTGTTCTTTTGTCTGTGACATCTTTTGATTATCTGCTCCTATCACTGCTTGCTTGTCCCTGCAACCACACCACCCCCCTCCACTTCTCTCTCCCCCCACCCAACCACCCCACCCCCCAACTTAACCCACCTTATATTTCACCCCTCTCCTTGGATTCAACCAGTTCTGCTGAAAGGTCATGAGGATTCGAAACGTCAACTCTTTTCTTCTCCGCCGAGGCTGCCAGACCTGCTGAGTTTTTCCAGGTAATTCTGTTTTTGTTTTGGATTTCCAGCATCCGCAGTTTTTTGTTTTTATCAAATCAGTTGCAGTGGCTGATAGTACTGATCCAACACACTTATACGGCTGCAATTTTCTTGCCTTAGGGCACCAGCAACACCACTGATTCCAAATTTATGTCCGTAGAATGAAGACTGGAGAGTAGCCATTGTCTGTATTTCCATGACCAAAAAATGGTCAGCGTAATAAAGAGATGAGGGGAAGCTGACCCATAGCTCAATTTATTTTCTGAAGCTGGAGAGACCTTTGTGACTCAAGCTCAGCCACTGACCCATTTCTGACATAAATAACACATTTACAATATTACAGATAGAGAGAATTTAGAAGAAGTTTAATTCAGTTCAAAGGGCTACTTTAGGTCATCAGGTTGCATATCTGAAGCAGGGACACCAGGCGAGAGGGAAGGGGCTGCTCTGTGTTTTCCATAATCTGATGTAAACCCTGAAATTTTTGATCTGCGTATTACTCAGATTCTGCAACCACAATCAATTTGAAGTATTTCTGTTAAATCTATTATAATCTCCACTCTGTTGTATATATAAAAGCTGTAAGAAATGGCAATTTTTTTCCTCCTTTCCTCTCCTCTCCCCTCTTTGTCTCTTTCCTTTTCATCTCTCCCCTCTCCCCCCCTCCCTGTCTCCTCTCTCCCTTCCCTTCTCTTCCCTGGTGCTTCCTGGTCTGTCTCGCTCAGTAACACACCCACACCCACTGAACCATGGAGAAACCCATCTTCTGCTGCTGCCATTACTTTATTTATACTGTCCTATTAAACACTCCCAGGGTAGGTACAGCATATGTTAGATATAGTAAAGCTACCCTTTGCAGACTGCTATAACTCTGCAAGTGCTCATTGTGGTCATAAAGCAGGAAGCATTTCCTGATCAGTACACCCACCAATAATAGTAGGCATATTGCACTGCAGCAGATCCAATGATTCATTCAATCCAGCTTCACAGGTGATGCTTTGCAGGCAAGAGTTGCCTAAAGGCACTTCTAAATATTTGAGAAGCTTTGGCCTTCCTTAGAGAATCACAGAGCCCATCGGTACAATGGTATATCAACTAAAACCTTTGCACAAAAGTAAAAATTAACAAAACATTCCTTGAAGATCTCTCAACAAACTTTACGTCTCCAGAATGTATCTATTACGTTGCTTTTTTTTGGAGAACATCAACCACACAAATCAGGTAAACCATAACCCTGAAGCGTGAAGATAATTGTTTGGTGAAGTATTCTATTCTTTGGAGAACAATCCTTTTGACGCACGGCGTGTTCTTTTTCCCTCATTCAGCCTGGTATTCAGTGACTGGTTGCTATGCAACTGTACTCACTAGTCAGTCAAGGGCCATCTATATGTTTTCCTTTTGCCTCATCTCAGAGTCACAATTACTTAAACTATTGTGTCCTTGACAGTAAACGGCAGCTTAGAGATGTGTTTTGATGCATGAGTTTTGTATTTTTAATGTGGACAGGTGCTGTGGTATCTCTGCATGTTGGTAGGGCAAGGCACTCAGCACTGAGCTGGAAGCTGAAGGCCTGTGTTATTGTATGAAAACTGCAGAGTATCTAATTCCATTTCTTTTTTACAGCAACTGTCTTATTCCTGAACAATCATTTTTTTTTTACCCTTACATAGTTTTCTTTGGTGTATTTTGCATCAAACAGGATAGATAAAACGTTTGTAACAACACAAAGTTTCTGCACATAAGTAACCCTGATTCCTCAGCCAACTGGATCACAGTTGATTGAATATTCAGCTTCATAAAATTTTTCTGAGGTACACACTCCCACTACCACATTATGCTTCCTTCAAATGCTTTATTATAGCTCACTCAATGGTCCCCTTTTCTTTGTTCTTCATCCAAGTAGCGATTGAGCGGCATGAGCCAGAAGAATGGGGTTGAAATTGTTCTTGGGCAATAGTTCAAAACAGTTGATAGCAAATTTGCAACTGGTCTTACCCCCCATCTGACTGAAGTCAATCGAAAAGAAAATCGGGCGGAGTGTGAAACAGGCCGCCGAGATCGATGTGTGGTTACTTTAGGAACACACCGGAGCTAAGGCGTGGCACAAGAGGCATATTTCAGTCCGAATTGGTCTCTCTCCTGTTTTATTCTGGATTGGTCTTTGTCCTGCTTGATTCTGGATTGTGATAACATTGCACTGGGCTCAATAGAGGAGAAAAAACAAATCTGAGTTGCTTCATTCCAACATCCTATGTGAATTATGAAACCTGGTGCCCATGCAGTGTCCTAACTGAATTTGTCCCATGCTTTAGTGCAGTTTATACCTACCCCGCAGCAACTCATTATTGTGCTGCCTACCTAGATTTGACAAAACTCAGTGACAAGGCCTTTCCCATATGACATGTGGAATATATATCAGGTAATGGATGGTCAGGGGTTGAATTACAGAGTGTACACAGTTCTGAATTAGATGGAGATTCTTACGTACATAAAATTGACACAGTAATTTATCTCCAAAACCTAAAAGGCTAAAACCAGTACAATTTATCTTCTCAGCCTAAAGTCCACCAAGTCTTCAATTTAGTTCTGACTGTGCCTTGGACATTTCTCAATGATAGGGAAAGGAACTAACTTACTGATGACCGACGTTTGGGTGAGTTACAGTCTTAGAGAATTTCTTACTATTGTCCATTCCCCAGCAAGAGCCATTGCCTTCAGTAAAGAAGATAAATCATAAATTTGTGTAAGCCATTAGATCAAGGGCAATTTTTTAATGTTATTTGATTTCTGTACATTTTTCCCCTCCCCCTCCTGACTGCATTGACTGTATGGTAGGTGCAGTTCTGCTAGGTACCAGGCATCCTCAGATACCATGGCACTGTCATGCAAAGTGAAATGAGACAGTGTATGCCAGCAAACTATTCCACTGTCGGAAACTCACAACATAGTCCAATGCTGTCATTACACATGGCACACATTCGTGTGTAGCAGGAGCAGGAAACTTGGCTCTTATTACTTATTTTCCTCTCATTAGCCCACAAACCTTAAGCTGTAGGGGAACTATGACCTCAATCTATAAGTGAACTGCAAACTCAATCTACAGGGGAACCTGCCCCTCAGTCTCTATGGAAGATGAAACCTTCATGTAAAGAGACATGGAATCTCAATTTATTGGGGCACTGGGACCTCAATCTATAGGACAAATAGAACCTCAATCCATAGAGGAGCTGGAACCGCAAATATATAAGGAAACCAGAACCTCAATCTGGAATGGAACAGAACCTCAATTTATAGGGAAAACTGCACTTCAATCTGCAGGGAAAGCAGACCTCAGTCTATAGTGGAAATGGAATCTTAGTCTATAGGAAGAACAGAAAGTCAATCTGGAGGAACACTGGAACCTTAACCTGTAACAACAACAGCAACGAATATTTATATATTGCTTTCAATGTAATAGAAGGTCTCAAAGTGCTTCGCAGGAGCTTCATTACACAAAATAGGACACCAAACCACATAAAGAGATATTCGGTTAGATGACCAAAAGCTTGTCCATAAATGTAGGTTTTAAAGAGTATATTGAGGGAGGAAAGCAAGGTAGAAAAGTGAGGGGGTGTAGGGATATGATACCAGAGCTTAGGACCTAGGCAACTGAAGACAAGGCCACCAATAGCAGAGCAATTAAAATCAAGGATGCTCAAGAGACCAGAATTAGATGAGGGCCTTGAAGAAGTCTTACGGACTCGAAACGTTAACTCTGTTTTTTTGCTCTCCACAGATGCAGTTAGATCTGCTGAGTTCCAGCATTTTCTGTCTGAGTTTCAGATTTCCAACATACATAATATTTTGCTTTTATCTTAGATGAGTGCGGATAAGTTGGAGGGTTGTGAGGCAGGAGGAGATTACTGAGATGTCAATAAGAGATTTGAAAACAAGGATGAGTATTTTAAAATTAGGACATTGCTTAACTGGGAGCCAACATAGGTGAAGTGAGCACAAGAATGATAGGAGAATAGGACTTGATTCAAGTTATGACGTGGGCAGCAGACTTTGGATGATCTCAAGGTTATGGAGGATAGAATTTGGAATACCAGTTAGGAAAGCATTGGAATAGTTAAGTATGGAGGTAACAAAGGCATAAGCGAGAGTTTCAGCAGCAGATGAGCTGAGGCAGGGGAAATGTCAGGTGATGTTACGATGCAGTCTTAGTGAAGGCACAAATATGTGGTCGGAAGCTCATCTCAGGGTCAATGACACCAAACATTTGGGAGCAGACTGGTAAGGCCTCAGATCATTGCCAGAGAGAGGGATGGAGTCGGTAGCTAGAGTACGGAGTTTGGAACAGGTACAATAAACAGTGGCTTCAGTCATCCCAATATCTAAATGGAAGAAATGTCTGCTCATCCCGTATAGGAGAATTGGAACCTCTGGGACTTGGATTGGAATCCAGCTCAGGTGGAGAAAGTGAGAGTCTACTCAGGTTTCAACGTCCTTCTCATTTACAGTATTTACTAGCAACATTTATGTGTCCATTGCTGACATACATCAGATACCTGGTGTCAGGGTCTTGTTGTCTCTGATGGCCCATCAAGCACAGTACCAGAAAAGCAATTCAGAGCTTTTTGCTATTTTTCATAATCAGAGGATTACAGTGGGTTTTTTGGAAGATTTGTGATTATTAATGTGGATTAAAATAAAAAAAAACGATTAAAACAAGAAAAAGTGGAATTTAAATGCGGTGAAGGTTAATCTGTGTAGTTTTCTATAATAGAAGATTTTTGACTTTGTAATAGCACTGTACATTTAGCAGGTGACAAGCAGTTAAGCCTTATCTCATTGATGCCAGGGACATTAAAAGCCCTATTAAGAGGCATTTTACAAAACTGGTACAGTACTCTCTCCATTGGCTGCACTATGAAGCAGGAATATGTTTTTACACCCACATTCTTCCCTCCACCTCTGTGTTGTCAACTTGTTTGACTGCTATCAAAGATCCCATCATCAGTGTCAACACTATGCAATCCTGAGACAACATGGCAAAGGTACTATCTTTTGGATGAGATATTAAAGCAAGGCTCTGCTGGCCCCCTCATCTGGATATAAAAATCCCTTAACACTTTTCGAAGAGGAGCCAGTATTCTGGTCAACATATATCCCTCAACCAACACCACTAAAATAAATGATCTGGACATTATCATACTGCTGTTTGTGGGGCCTTATTATATGCAAAATGGCTATTGCATTTCCTACATTGCAACAGAAACTAAATTTCAAAAGCACTTCATTGACTGTAAAGTGCTTTGGGATGCCCTCTTTTCATAAATGTTGCAATATAATTGCAAATCTTTTCTTTCATTTACTGTCTTGACCCCTTTACAGCTTCTATGTTATCAGACTGCTTGTCCAGTATTCTGTCTTGACTGAGATGCAATTTCTTCCAGTTAATCATTGGAACCAAGACTACGTTCTTCCACCTCCTTAATATCTCCTGTCTCCAACCTTGCCTCAGCCCATTTGCCACTGAAATCCCCCTCGATGCTTTTCTCTCGTCCAGGCTCAACTATTCCAATGCTCTCTTTGTCGGCCTCCAATCTTCCACCCTACATAAGCCTCAGCTCATCCGAAATTCTGCTGCTTGTATTTAATACAAGTCCTGTTCACCCATCAACCTTGAGTTTGCTGACTTACATTGGCTCCCAGTTCCCCTAACACTCACAACTTAAAATTTTCAACCTCATGTTCAAAGTTTTTTCTTGCCTCTCTATCTCTCTATCCTCCATTTATCCAGCTTTAACCTCTGGTGAAACTCTACCATTGGCGGCTGTGTCTTCCTTTGCCTAGACGCCTGAGACAGCAAAGAAGTAAGCCATTTAATCCATCTTGCCTGTGCTGGCTTTTTGAAAAAGTTGTCCAATTAGTCTCACTCCCTGCTGCTCCCACCCCCTAACCATCCTCTTCTTTCTCCATAACATTGCAAACTTTTTCCCTGCAAGTATTTATCCAATTTCCTTTATAGCCAACTTTTCAGGTGCGGAGGGCGGGGCCACAGCTTCCGCATAAAATTCTTCCATTAACTCTGTTTCTCAATCAACAGATGCTCTCAGACCTGCTGAGTATTTCCAGCATTTCTGTTTTTATTTCAAATTTCCAGCATCCGTAGTATTTTCCTTTTGTATTAATGATTCATTCCTTTCTGGTACTGTAAGACCCATGCATATTGCAGTGTCAGCTTCTTTACATGTACAGTACACAGAGGGCAAAAGGGAACAAACCACTCCTGCCTAGTACTGTATAGTCTGTGTGCTACATTGTCAGTTCCTGTAAATGTACAGCACATAGCAGGTAAAAGGGAACAATTCAGTCCCATCTGGTACTGTACCGCCTGTCTGTGTTTCAGTGTCAGCTCCTGTACACATACAGTACATTGTAAGTAAAAGGAAATTATTCACTTTCATAAATCAAAGTCTGTTACAGCATGGGTTAGATACAGAGTACACTGTCCCAGAGTAAAAGGTGTTGAACAATACAGACAATGCGTCAATGGGATAATGAATCTGTATTATAGGGTCTAGTGGTATCTCATCTACAAAAAATTGTCTCACAATGGCTCACACCCTTGGGCAAAGACAACCTCTGATAAACACTTAATTCTCCCACTCTCAGCTTGAGGTTTCTGCCTCTTTCTCTCCATCGCAATCATTTTCTGTCTGTATTCAATCAGCATTATTCTGTTTTTCCTTTCCTTTTCATTCCTACTCCTCATCAATGCTTATATAAATCCTTACTGAAGTGAGGAGGCTTTCCTCTCCTATTATCGCTAATCCTTTACCAATATTTCAGAACCAGAAAACTCCCCCACCTCTCACTTTTCCTTTCCTCCAAGAGAGATTAGGAAACAAGAGCAATTAAGAGAAACAGAAGAATCACCTTCAAAATTCAATGTGGAGTTATAACATCCTCTCCTGCAAACTGCTCTGTATGCTAACAAGGCCTTTTAGCTATATAAAATACGGATGGGATTTGATATTTTCTATTTAATTATTTTTTGTTTCTGGTTACTCAGTGATTAGTTGCAGTAACAACAGACACAATTAGGATTGAGATTGATATCATCACTATGGGTGACAAGTAATGATTGACATACTAAAAGGACAACATCTATTTCCAACGCCATGGAGTCTAGCGCCTTCTATCATTCATGTGCACCCTCACTAATGAAACACTGAAATGCACAGTATACATTGCTGATACAGCCAATGATCAACATGTCTATGAAGATTCCTCTGTTGTACCACCAATCTCCAAATACCCTGTCCTACTCCCTGAATCCTGAAATGCAGAATTGTTGCTTTTCTAACTTTAGTGTCTTCCTTTCGGGGATCACAAACTCTTGTACTCCTACCCTCCCTCAGCTTTCCCCTCTTCTTACTGTCTGATTTTTTGTGAATGTCAAGCTTGGAATCATCAAGTCAGCACTTCTTTTACCACATGGTCCCTCCCTATCCTTTACAACACCCTTGTATTGTTCTTTCCCATGGAGTTCTCTATAAGAAGCAGTGTTAAATTGTAAAACAAAATAATGCTGTTAGCTCCTCACCCATAAGATTCTTGTACAGCTGATTTGTACAGTTCAATTACATTTTGATACAATGCTAAGTTTTACAATGTTCGTAAGTGTACAACTATTATGACTCACTAATATTCCAATCACCTTCCTTTCAGAATTGAAAACCACATATAATAGGGGAATAAAATTAGACAATGTAGACAACAATCAATTTATACAAAGAAATCTGCCTCTTCAAAATCTACATCCTACTTCAGCACAAAACTTCTGGTGTTTTACGCTGTGATGTTTATATTAATTCTTGGAATGTGGGCATCGCTGGCAAGGCCAGTGTACGCTTATCCTTGGTTGTCCTGAGATGGTGGTTGGGTCTTCATTTGAACCACAGCAGTCTTTGTGGTCACAGGTGGTTATCCCTTTAAATAACTAGTTCGGTGGGGAGGTGGTGCTTTCCTCATGCAACTGAATGCATTACAGGTCGTTATAACTGGACCTGTGTGATCCAATATGGTGGATCATGCCTTAGATCAGTGTTAAAGGATGTTGTACGTCATGATCCCCCCACTCTTTGCTTCTGGCATATGCACAGCATGCACCCTTTCAGTCAGTGCAAGCCATATCAAAAATGGCTAGAAGTATTCTAGCCACCATATTTTGAGTTTTGGGTCTCAATAGTGCCAGCACCAGTGACAATACATAGTCCAATTTTACAACCAAATTCTCTGTTTCAAATTCATATCTGGGAATGACCTTCAGAGCTTTGTACCTTTTATGACTGCTAACCTATGTTGATACTTTTAATGAATTTATACCATTGGATTCCTTTGAACTGGGAGTGTTTGATGCTGACTCTTAATTGAAAATATTGAGTAGATCATTCCCAGCACTGATATAATTCACATTAATCATCTGCATGATTTTTTTATTGTGAATAGACAACAATGAGAAAAGTTCAATAGAGATTGTGGGATAAGAGGTTAGCTTTTAGTCAGGGTACCCTGCCATGCCACAATGACTAACTGAAGAAGGACATATGTTTACCAACAGAGCTACTGAATCATTTAGTAGCTAGCACACTTGGATGGAGATAAGCTGTCAATCAGGATATTTGATTAGTGTCACTGTCATTTTTTTTACAGTTTACATATAACCAGCTGTGAAGATTAATTCCTTCATGCCTCACAGCATGAGGATCGGCCTTTACATCTAGTTTAATCCAGTGTCTGATACATTTACACTGATCACTGATTTTCAGTAACCATGCAGTTTATTTATAGAAACCAAATCCGGCACAGCACTGAGTAAGTAAGTCTGAATGATTCTCCTTCCACTGGTTCAAACTTGGCAGATATCCTCTGTTTCTAACCCAGGGGTCACTGGACAGCGATCAGGAGCAAATACACTGGATAATTTACATTATTTCTGCTTCAGGGGTCAGTGGAAAATCAGTGATCAGGAACTGAATTAGAAACAGACACCCTCAATTATTTCCAATATCTCAATCCAGCAATCACCAACTAGCAAGCAGGAGCAGCAACTGAAGTTGATTACATTGTCTCTAACCCAGGGGTCACTAGATAATGATCAGAAGCAGGAAGGTAAAAGCAAAATGCTGCGTATGCTGGAGGTCTGAAATAAAAACAGAAAATGCTGGAAAAACTCAGCAGGTCTGACAGCATCTGTGGAGAGAGAAGCAGGAGCAGAATCAGAAGCAGGAATCCTAGCTGATTCCCCTGTCTCTAACCCAGGAGTCACTTGACAGGGATCAGAAGCAGGAACACTAGCTGAAATCCCATCTCTAACCATGGGATCATCAGGTAACGAAAGGAGCAGGTACCCTGGCTTATTTCTCCTCTCATCAGCTCAGTTTCAATATGATATGGACAAGGGTTACTAGATAATGATCAGAAGCATGGGGACGGTGATTAGGAGCAGGTACTCTGGCTTATATCTGTTGTCTTTAAACCAGGGATCATTGGACAGTGACCAAGAGCAGGAACCCTGTCCGATTTCCCCTATATCTAACCCAACAGTAAGTGGACAGTGGCAGGAATTCTAGATGATTCTTGCTGTTTCTAAACTAGGGGTCCCTGGACAATGATCAGTAGTAGCCACCTCCTGGCTGATGTCTCATATGTTTAACTGGGGATTACTGAACTGTGATCAGGAGCAGGAACCTATGACTTTCCCCTATTTCTAATCCAGGAGTAATGGACAATGATCAGAACCCTGGCTGATTTCCTCTGTCTCTAACCCTGGGGATCAGTTGGCAGTGATCAGAAGTATCCATGGCTGATTTCCACTGTCCCTAAATCAGTGGTCACTGAAAAGTGTTCATGAGCAGGAATCCTGGCTGATTTTCTGTGTCCCCAACCCAGCAGTAACTGACAATGATTGGGAGCAGGAACCCTAGCTGAATTCCCTAAGTCCCTTAGCCAGGGATCACTAAATATTGATCCATGTCAAGCAGGATCCATGCGATGACTGCAAAGTCACACAGGCAATGTAAAATAGCCTTCAATTGCCCTTTTAATTGCCTTAAGTGGCTGATTTATTGTCGGTGGGCACACTCCCAACTCCTGCATGTGCTCACTGACCATAATATCGTGCGAGTGTGCAATGAAGTTGGGGTGTCAGGAAACCAGACTGATTTCTCCTGCTATTTTACATTGCCCGTGCAATTTTGTAGTCATTGCATGGGCAGATGGCCAACATGTTATTTCACTTTTCTCATTTCATGGCAGGATCAAAGGGGAGTGGAGAATTGACTGTGTGAGTTGTTAGTTCAGGTGAGAGTTTGCGACTGCTTTATTGCTGAGATTTCATTACTTTTCCTGTGGTTTCTTCTGAAGTATTTGCTCTGTTGCCTTGTTCTAAGGACTCTTTTGTTTTGTCAACTCTCTTGGAGCATTTCTGCCAAGTGTAACCTTCAGTGCACAGGACAGTGCCATCTACATTCAGCAGATGGAGATTGTATGCTCCGCTGGAGGGACCTCCTCTGAAGAGGAAGAGAGGAGCAGAAGGGAGAGAGCACTAGGTGCCCGCAGGCAGTGTCGCAGAGAGAGACCTGTGGGAGGAAAGGCACAGGCACAGGGGGTGCAGGGACAGCAGGGAGAGCAGGGCGGAATGAACCACAGAAGAAGCCACTATCCTGCTGCCAGAGTGAACAGGCAGTGATCCAGCTAACTCAACATGTCTGAGGTCCAGTGCCACAGGAGGCTCTGCCTCTCTAGGGACACCATGGCATCAATATGCCAGATGATTGGGCTGGAGATCGCCTCCAACTGTGTGGGTAGGCACCCAATGCCAGTGGTTCTGAAGGTCACAGTAGCCCTCATTTTTTTTTGTATCTGGCTCTTTCCAGGGTTCAGTGGGGAATTTGTGTGGAGTGTCCCAATCAGCTGTCCACAGTTGCAGCAAGCTCAAGACTGACGCTCTGTTCAGACAGGTCCTCACCAAGGTCCTGGACCAAGCCAGCCAGGCTGAGCAAGCCAGAGGCTTCGCAGCTATTGCTGGTTTCCCTGCATCCAGGGTGCCATAAACTGCACTCATGTGGCCATCAAGGCGTCAGCAGGTCAGCCGAGTGCCTTTGTGGATAGAAAGAGTTACCACTGCATGAACATGCAGACAGTATTCGAGCACAAGACCCAGATTCTGCAAGTCTATGCAAAGTACCCTAGCAGTTCCACTGATGCAGACATCCTGTACCGCTCCAAGGTGCCAAGGGTGTTCCTGGCTCCAGCTTGGCTGGACGGTTGGCTGCTGGGTGACAAAGGATATCCCTTGAAAAGGTAGCTCATGATGCCACTCTGGCACCCAAGGACAGAGCTGGAAGAGAGGTACAATAGGAGTCATGCCTCCACAGTTGCAGTGGTTGAGAGGATCATTGGGTTGCTGAAGATGATATTCCGCTGCCTGGTCTGATCGGGGGGGATGCACTGCATTATCCTCCAGAATGCATGTTGCTTATCATTGTTGTCTGCTGCGCTCTGCACAATCTGGCACTGACAAGGGGAGGGGCGACTGGAGGATGCAGATAGTGAAGCAGCTCCACAGGCCTCAGAGGAAGACTCTATCAACGGGTCTGATGAGAAACCTGGGCAAGCACAGGTGAGGAAGTGGAAGCAGACTTAAGGAACCTTTAGGAAGGCAGGGACACCAGGGAGGCTTCGATTCAATGCACCATTGGCTAGGCTGCCAATGCATGGCTTCAACTTCATTACAAGGGCACCACCTCCTTCACATTTCTGAGGAGGTAATCCCATGACCCCAATGTTGCCTCGCAAGCTCTGTGATAAAGTTTGCTGCCCCTACCATCTACCATAAAACACTGATGAGGCCTGCACCTATGGAAAACATGAAGGACGTTCAAGGCTTTGAAACAAAATCTTGATTTACATCTTTACCGGAGTTGCAAACAAAGAACAAAGCATAATATAGTTGCTACTGTCACACAAAAACAATACTTAACACTGAAGAAATGAAAGCATGTCACCCGTGATAATCCCATCCTGCGCTCACGGTGCCTTAAACTTACACTTGTGAGCACTATGTCTTGTGCCCCCAACCCCTCGCTGGCAGCGGCATTGGAGATGGATTGCTGACTGTTCTGTCGTGTCGGTCCTATGACCTTGGCAGTCATCCTCCGGCTGGCAGGCCTTGAGCAGGCGGCACCTGGGAAGGTACGACCAGTGACATGGCTGGGTGGTCCTCAGTGGTCGCAAACTCGAAAGATGCCACAGTCACTGGCAGTGGGGCGGAAGAGCTTCCACCCTCACCTGCAGCACCGTGAGAAGCACCTACAGAGACCACAGGCAGCTCATCCGCCAGCATGAGGAATGTCTAGACCTCCCTGCTCACCATTGATGGGCAGGTACCTAGCAGAGAGACTAGGTGCCTCATCATTCTCTCACACTGGCAGTGACCTCCTGAGGTCACTGCTGGTGCGTGGGCGTGCAGGTCCGAGCATGACACCAGGAACTCTTGATTCAGTTAATCATCACATACTGCATGTGCATGCTAAGCGGCCTGGTGAGACCATGGACAACAGCATCATGGTGGCATCTTCATTGCTGGATCACTGGGGACTCTTGCTTAGAAGTTATCTTTTGAGACGAGAGGACACGATATTATTTGCAGTCTCAGCCTGGCCCAATCTATCCACTGGACACTTACCTTCCTCCGAGACGCCTCTCCACAATCTGGTGATCTTGGTGCACGCTTGCACTCAAGCTCTAGGGTGTCCAGCTCACATTTTCTCAGGATGAGTATGTTGGCCACCCCACCAATTGTTTCTTGTGCACTCAGCGGCATTACGGCTTCTCTTCTGCACGGACAAATGTCCATTCATTAGTCCACCCTCTAAGTGCAACACCATACCAGACTGACCACCCAGGCAGCAGGTTGAACTATCCTTCATATTTGTACACTTGACGCTTATATGCATCCAAAGCTACCAGTCTGAACTCCCAGCCTTAGCAGACACAGGTATATGTGCCTTCTGTTACTCTGAATCTTAGAGTAACTCCTGAGAACCACAAAATATAGCCACCCTTCAATATGTGTCCACAGATAACCATGCCAAATGGATACTTATACTTGCTGAGCACAGAAGATCATTAAACCTTTTCCCGCACTGAATCCAGGTGCGACACATCATGTCATGCCCGCTGACCTGGGCTGCCACCTCTGCCCAGGCCTTCTTTGTTTGGTGGTGGTGTGGCCTGCTCTTGCAGCATCAGGATGTCCTGCCTGACATTCACTGCCTCTACAATAGTGTGCAGGCTCTCATCCGAGAAGCGGGTGGCAGAGTTCGTTGAATTAATGCTGGTTCTTCTAAATGATTTTGTCCATCATACTTTGCCTTTAGAGTGATGATTCCATGTAGCCCCAGGTTCCTGAAGGTTTGGAGAACCCTGGATCGTGACGTCCTGAGGTGAGTAATGCATTTGATTAACGTCTTGCCAGCTCTCCAATTGCAGTAATCCTAATGTGGTAGAAAGCTCAGTATTCTCTAATGTAGAAGAGGTGGACCTTATCTGATTCAGTTTTGTTTCTAGTTCTGAAATCACCTGGTTATTTGCACCCTGAGCTACCAGTTCTGATGGATGGATCAGTGTAGATACACTTACTAAGGAGTCAACATTGACAGATGAATGCGGGATTGTACTAGCACCTCCTATCACCTGGGTTTCAACTTCAATCTTCTCTGGCGATTCACCTAGTGATGAAGAATCATTGTTACACTCAGGAACTTGTTGATCCAGCTGGTCTGTTTCCTCTTCAGGCTAAAGAAGGTTACCTTTATCTGTTTGGAAAGAAGCTGGATTATCTGTCTCAGCAAAGAGTGTCAAAAATTCTGCACTGAAGTCCAGTCGAGGTCAACAGCACTGTTGGACAGTTTGAGGATCTCCAACTTGATATACTCAATGACTCTGTTCCTTGACTCTTCCACTGTTTTGATGAGGTTAAGGGCAACACAGGCATCTCAGCTCAGGAGAGAAAATTCCTGATTATGAATCACATATGGCACGTCTCCAATATCCGCTTGTTCCTATATTGGAGCAGTTTTAGAAGCATGTCTATAACTCGTAGTCTATTGCATCCTGGGCCATATAATGAATCTGTTGTCTGCAGCCAGAGGTTGGCTAGGCATGTTTCTCTATCAGACAGGACTATCACACTTGCTCCTATGTCTAATTTAAAATTAGCAATATGCCTAATGATGCATATGTCAGCATTCCAAAAAGTACATCTGTAAGGAACATATATTTTATTTCTGTTGGATTGTTGTAGAGAAAATGTCTTTTTGTTTTTTTTGGAATGTGGATTGGAATTGCAGTGGCTGCATTTTGAAGGAAATGTCCACCGCGGCAAGATGAGAGAAATATACAATCTTGCAGTCCTTGAACAGAGTGTGCTATGAAAGACAGGATGGTGCTAGAAAGGAGTCCTGGACCAAGGGAGCTGCCTAACAACAGCATTTAATTGGCTCCTGACCAGGTTTTGTGTGACAAACAGCAGAGCTGAATAGCTCCTAGCCTGAAAGAAACAAGACCTAAAACCTCTTTCTCCTGTGTTTGGACGATTCCTGTAATTCCACAATAATAGCTAACTGGCTTTTCTTCTCATATCTCTATAAACTGCTCTCTCTCTCTCTGAAAACCCCTGTGAAGAGGCAAAGGGGAAAATCACTGTTAGAGACATTAAAAGACAAGTGCTCAACTAGTGAACTGAATTTGGAAGACGTTGATCAAAATCAACCGATCGAATCCTTTACTCTGGAATTTGTGCTATTGAACTGTTTTATACCACCCTTAAAATCCATGGCCAAAATTTTTCGCTTGTCAGGCGGGTGCGTGCCTGACCTGAATGAGTGTAAAATGACGTGTGGTGATGCCGGACAAGCGCCCTCAGTTGGCAGACGCGAGCGCAAGTCAGCAGCATGCCCGCAGACAAATAACAGGCCTATTAAGGCCATTAAAGCACCAATTAAATTTTTCGCTACCTGTCCAACCTTACTTTTGGTGGGCAGGCGGAAAGGCCAAGCGACCTTTGGATTTTTTAGAAACATCATCCACTAACCCTAACCCTCATCCACGGGTGGGATGAGGTTTCCAACAGCAGTTAAAAATTAAATTGAAATTTTAACATTTCACTAATATCATGTCCCTGCTCATGTGACAGAGTCACATGAGGGGGCATTTTTTTAACATTTTAAAAGCCTTTATTTTTAATTTTTTAAATCCTTATCTCCCTGAGGCAGCTCTGTGCTTTTCCTGCGTGCACCCATGGGCATGCGCAAAGTTCCCCACTTGCCCTCCTCCCTCCCCACACAGGCAGTACTGAGTGGGGCAGCACGCGTTTCATGCTGGACGGGCCTTAATTGGCCAGCCCCTGTGGAATCACAGTTGGGCCCCGATCATGGGCGGCGGTCAGCTTCCCGACCCCTCCCACTCGCCCCCACCGAGGCCACCCGATGAGGCCAAAATTTTGGCCCATGTTTTTGTATGTCTTATGTGTCTTGTATGTATGTGTATAGGGATTTATGAAGGGAGTAGAGTTTAAGCTATAGTGTTAGAAATTAGCAGTTCATATTTCTTTTGCTACTACTTAATGACGATTTGTTCAATAAACAGTTATTTACTTATTAAGTTTACAAACCTGGTGCTCGTATTCTGTTAACCTAAATTAAACAGTTAGATAGAATTGGGGCAACCTGGTGGCTTGATCAAACTTTTTCACATTAGTCGCGGCTCGGGGAACAGTGCTGCTTGATATTACAACGCACTATCCCCAGTGAGTTGTGACAATATCTGGGATCTTTAATCCCACCTAGGAAGCTTTGTTGTTCTTCGTTTTGGTGTAACACTTTTCTTTTTTTGATGGCTTTTTGTACGAAGATTCACTGGTGATCCTCTGTATGTTTAGAGATTTTTGATCTGCACATTTTCCCAAAGTGTCCCTGCCTTTTACAGTGGAAGCATTCTACCATTCCTGCAGAATACTGTTCACCCATGTGAGGTATTTTGGCACCACAGTGCTGGCATGGTTTACTGCCTTCTTGTGTTTTAATTGCAGTCTCCTTTGCGTTTTGTTGTTTAATGAGTTGTACTGCCATTGGGGCTGTTCTGTACCATGGTTTATCTTCCCCTCTTAACATGAATCTATCTTGCTGACGGACCTCAGGTTGTCTGACAATCTGTATTGTCTTCTCCAAGGTTAGATCTTCTCTGGATTGAAGCAGGTCAATTATCCCAACTACAATGTATCAGCTCAGACTTAAGATCACCATATTTATAGCCTTCAGCCAACCGATGCAAATCATTGATGAAGGTGTCCACAGGTTATCCAGTCTTTTGGACCCCACTATTAAACATGTTCTTTCCAAAATTTTATTAGTCCAGAGGTTAAAGTAACCATCAAAGGATTTTATGACCTATTTCAAATTTGTCAGATGATTCATTCATGCCCTATCTGGTTATCATATCATCAGCAATTGCACCAATTGAATACAAAAATGTAGTAACTTGCTCATTATTATTTAATCCTGATGCAATTCTCTATTTTAAAAATCTCCTCCTTCATAGTACCCAATTTTGTGTCTGATCTGGCCCTTCTATCTGCCCAAATCATTCTAACAAAGTAAATTTTGAATCCATCGTTGTATTCAGCTCAGGATGGGCTTGCTTTAAATTTTTTAAATGGTGCTGCAGTAATCAAGTTCTATCATGCAGATTGAGGTTTTTCAGATATGTGCGACAGTTACTGAGCCGTTTCAACCCTTCTTCGTACCTCCTGAAAAATCATTAAACTGATTACTAAGACCAGTTAGCTACTTTGCTGTCACTGGAGGATAGAATCTAGTAGCCAATTTCTTTTTTTCGTCTTTTTCACCACGCGGTCACCACGTATTATGGCGTCAACTCTGGACTTGGGCTGCGCCGTGTTTCAAGTCGTGCACTTAAAAATGAACTGTCTCCCCGTGGTGCCTGGTTACTGTGCCCTGTTTAGAAGCTTTTTTAAGCCTTTTAAAAGTTTGCTCACCCTTCCTTGATCATCACTAGGTTCTTTGACTCTGCTTTTTGATCAGGATTTTCAATGAACCTCCATGTGCTTTGGTGGAGTCCTTCTTGAACTGTGCAGTTGATTTTTTCTCTGCCTTTCAACTTCTACATCTGTAATGGAGCTTTTATGGTGACTTCCAACTGTTTCAGCGAAGTCTTCCGTTTTGGCATGTTTTTTTCAGGCCAGATAGCAGATTTTTCAGTTTTTATTTTCAGAGATTTCAGGGTCCTTCACCTGTTGCTGCCATAGTATATGTTGTTGTGGTTGTTTAAGGAAGAGGTTCAGAGGCATTGAGTCTGAACAGTAACTATTTATTGTAGAACATAACTAATAAAAGATATACAAGACAGTTGGCTTCTTCAGTCCAAGCCATGAGCTATCTCTGTTCAGGCTACTATCGGACGCCTACTAGTCATATGATTCCCTATATATCATCATGTGGGTGGTATTGCTTCTCCAGTCCCACATTAACCCCTTCAATTCAGAAAGCTACATTGAACCATCGTTGATTTTCAATGTCTCTTATCCCCAGAGGTCGCTGGACCGTATTCAGGAGCAGGAATGTTGACTGATTTCCCCTATCTCTACCCCAGGAGTATTTAACAGTGACCAGGAACCAGAGTGCTGGCTGCTTACCCCTGCGTCTAATATTGGGGTAACTGGACAGTGATCAGTAGCAGGAACCTTGGCTCTGTCTCTAAGCCAGGGGCAATGGACAGTGATCAGGAGCAGGAGCTCTAGATAGTTCCTTTCTCTATAGGGTTCACTGGGTGGTGATCACTTGCAGGAACCTTGCCTCTATCCCTAAAACAGGGCCAGTGGTCAGTGATCAGGGGCAGGTGCTCTAGATGTATTTCCCTCTTTCTAACTAAGGGTTCACTGGACAGTGATCAAAAGCAGGACTCCAGGCTCATTTCTCTGACTTTCATCCAGGGTAACTGGACAGTGATCAGGAGCAGAAACCTGGCTGCTTTCCTATCAATAACACTGGGACCCTGGCTCACTTTCCCTTTCTTTAATTCAAGGGTCATTGCACTGTGATTAGCAGGAACCCTCACTGTTTCCACCCCCATCTCTAACTCAGGGGAACACAACAGGTTTTTTTTATCAGCCCTGTCTCCAATGCTGGGGTAACTGGACAGTGACCAGGAGCAGGAACCCTGAGTGTGTTTCCCTGTCTCTAACCCAGGGGGTCACTGGACAGTGATCAGGTGCAGGGACCCTAGCTCATTTTCCCCATCTCTAATGCAGGCAGTCATTGGAAAGTAATGAGGAGCAGGAGTTCTGGCTGAGTTCTCCTGTCTTTAATCCAAGGGTCACTCAACAACGATCAGCAGCATGAGCCTTGGATATTTTCCCCTTCCCCAACTAAGACAAAACGTAGAACCACAACCATCATCATAGCTGACATTTGCTCATTCAGCATAGACGAGGGACTAAACCTGGTATTTCCTAGCCTGATTTGCTGATATATAATTATTATTTAAGTACAGTAATATAATACCATGTTGCAGGAGTGGTTGAAATGTTTAATTAGTACGAATTAGCACCTGAATTGAAAGATAAAAATCTTCCTTCTCACCCCTATGCAAGGTCTGAATTACAATGTGGTCAGCGTTAATAGAATTAAGAAGTAGAATAGACATTTCTAGAACCTTCATTTCCTCACTGGCCAGGCTTACAACCCCTCAGAAACAATGGACTGGATTTTACGCTGCACCAGGCCCCTGCCTTCCCAGCATAAATATCAATGGCGAGTCTACTCCTGCACCAGAGGGTCAGCCTGCAGCTATTTAATGCTTGGCATTAATGGCTTGACATGAGACTTGTAAGGGCGGAGGTCCTTCCTCCGTGAACTGCCAGCCAATCAAATTGTAATCACTCTCAGGTCTCAGCAGCACCACCAAGAGTGGTGACTGTTAATGGAATCCAAGCCGGATGGTGAAGTCAAAACCAAGACACAGGGCTTTTCTTTACTGAGAGAGTTTATTGAATTTGTTCAGTGCTTTGTTCATAGCTTTCCTCTCACCCCCAGTGTCCCAGCTGTCATCTATTTATATGCTCTTTTTAAACCAGTAAAATAAACAAATGAAGTAATTGAAAGCCCCTTAAAGGGGCACTGTAACAAAAATACAAAACTTTAAAGAAAACTTATCAAGTTAAGTTAAAATAATGTTCCTGGGGCTATGATAGACTCCAGCCCCTGTGGAGCCCACCAGTCGCAGAAGCAGACAGTGCATGCTCCCTCTCCAGGGACACTCAGGCACGAACATAGCTGTGGGATAGGGGCAGACAGCTGGGTCTAATTACCGCAACCCCCCCCCACCAACCATGGCCCGCTGCCTGGATCTGTCAAGGCCACCTTGGACCGGCACAGGAGCAGACCCACAAGGAAGCCCTCCAATCTGCCACAAGCTGGACATCAAAAGACGCACAACATGCAAGTTTCTATGGCATCAGCCAGCCTGCTCCTCCACCATCCAGCACGTCCCAACTTTGGTCACCCCACCTTCTCTTCCACCAGCCACGTGAACCCCTATTAGTGGAAGTGCAGATTCCTGGGCAGTGACTCTTGGATGATAGCCACTACTCCTGATGGGAAAGAGCTCCAGCGCAAGGTAATCGTGTTCCAGACTTTGATCAGTTCCTGGTAAAATACAGGCAACTCCTGAAAGCAGGCAAGGAGATCTCCCAGGCCTATAAACTGGAGCTGCAGGTGAAAATTGAGGCTGTGCACCTGGCGGAAGAAATATGTCTCCAGTGCACGCCACTGAGGAGAGGGCTCAACATAAAGGTATTGTTTCAGGGTCTGAAGGCAGAAAGTCACCTATCCCTTATTTATACTCTTTTAAACCAACAATTAAACCAAATTAACCAAATAAAGCAAAATTGGGGGTTACAGCCCCTTAAAGGAGCCTTGAAACAATAAATAAATTCCCAAAGGAAACTTACAAAAATGAAATTAAAATATCATTTTGGGGGGGTTGATAATGCACTCCAGCCCCTGTGGTGCTCACCAGTCACAGGAAACCTCCAGCGTGCCAGCAGACACAGGGTACTTCCTCTCCCAGGACTCCGGGGCACACACAAAGCCACGGAATAAGGTCAGACAGTTGGGCCAAATGACCTCCATTGCCTAGGCCTGACATTTTTCATTCAGGTGTTTTATCAATAATGGTCTGTGCAGTTGAACTGAAGAGACCCTTGCAGCTGGAAGTATAGAAATTGAAACTAATGCATTTATCAAACAACATAAATTACATAGATTTAAAATGAAAAGCATCTTGATGGAGTTTAGAAGGATGAGGGGGGATCTGATTGAAACTTACAGAATACTGAAAGGCCTGGATAGAGTGGACGTGGGGAAGATGTTTCCAGTAGTAGGACAGACTAGGACCCGAGGGCACAGCTTCAGAGTAAAGAGAAGACCTTTTAGAACAGAGATGAGGAGAAACTTCTTTAGCCAGAGAGTGGTGAATCTATGGAATTCATTGCCACAGAAGGCTGTGGAGGCCAGGTCATTGAGTGTTTTTAAGACCGAGATAGATAGGTTCTTGATTGGTAAGGGGATCAAAGGTTACGAGGTGAAGGCAGGAGAGTGGGGTTGAGAAACCTATCAGCCATGATTGAATGGCGGAGCAGACTCAATGGGCCGAATGGCCTAATTTCTGCTCCTAGGTCTTATGGTCTTATATACATGGAACACGGACTCACCAAGACCGTAGAAAACACAGGCAGCCTGGGAATCCATGAACCATCTTAACCTTTTACTGCATGGAACTGCTGCATGCAACACCCTCCACCAGGTCCTCTATGGTAAAGGCGAGGACTCCCACGTGGAAAGCCCTTGACTGGGGGCTCCTGCCACCTCCAGACAGCAGTACAGAATGCCATGGTGTCCCTTATTTATACTCTTTTGAGTATACCAATAAAATAAGATTGACAAGTTAACAAATTAATTAATTTAACAAATTGACAGATCCTTAAGGAAAGGCAAAACTTTAAAAGGAACTTATATAATTAAATTAAGATGTTATTTCCGGGGTTGCCAATGCACTCCAGCCCTTGTGCCGCCCACTGGTCTAGCAAAGCCTCAAGCGTACTGATGGATATCGCATGCTCCCTCTCCACTAAATAGTGTCCCCTATTTATAAGCTCTTTGCATAAAACAAAAAAAATTAAAGAAAGAAAATCAATAAAGCAGAGGAAATCAAAGGAAACTTACAAAGTCAAATCAAAATATAATTTCCGGACCATACACTCGAGCCCCCTTGTTGCCCACTGATCATGGAAGGCCTCTAGCATACTGGTGGTCACTGCATGCTCCCTCTCCAGGGCCACCCGGCCGCAAACATAGCCATGGTAGATGGGCAGACAGTCAAGTCGGACCACCCCCTTGATTGCCCGCTGCCCGGACCTGTTGATGGCCACCTTAGCTAGGCCCAGGAAAAGCCTACCAGGAGGTCTCCTCCCTCCCCGCCCCCCTCTACATCACGTGACCATAAATCAGGAGTGTGTGGTTGAAGTGCAACCAAAATTCGAGAAGCAGCCTCTTCAGATAATAAAAAAGGGGCTGCATCATTGCACAATCTATACATGCCTGGAACACGGGCTCCTCAAGGCAGCAGAAATACAGTCCGTGAACCGCCTTAACCTACGATTGCACGGAACTGTGCATGCATCACCCTCCATGCCAAAACTCCCGATGGTAAAGTGGAGGACTCCCACATAGAGAGACCTCCACTGGGGGCCCCCGCCATCTCCAGATGGCAGTATGGAACGCCACTGTCCCTCTTTTGAGTATACCAATAAGATAAGGTAGACTAATTAACAAATTAATGAATTGACAGCCCCTTAAAGGATTGTGGAAGGCCTCAAGCATATTGGTGGACACCGAATGTTCCCTCTCCACTGTGTCCCCTATTTATATGTTCTTCTGAATAAAACAAATGATCAATAAAACTAATAAATGCGGGTGACAGACCCTGGTAGGGGTGTAACAAAAAGCAAATTTCTAAGGAAACTTAACAAATCAAATTAACATGGTGTTCTCAGGGCTGATGATGCTTTCTAGTGGCGAAAGACCCCAAGCATACCAGTGGATACCGTGTGTTCTCTCTCAAGGACCACCCAGCCGCGAACATAGCCGTGGAAGAGGGCAGGCAGTCAGTGGAGCTGGATGACCCCCTTGACCACCCACTGCCTGGACTTGTTAATGGCCACCTTGCCCAGACCCAGGAGCAGGCTTACAAGGAGGTCTTCCTCCCGCCTCACCCCTTTCCACAACAGGTGACCAAAGATCAGGAACATGGGGATGAAGTGCAACCAAAATTTGAGGAGCAGCTCCTTCAATAGCTGAAAAAGAGCTGTGATCCCTGGCAGTCGACATACACATGGAAGATGGACTCCTTAAGGCTGCAGAAAACACAGGTGGCCTGGGAGTCAATGAACCATCTTAACCCTCTATTGCATGGACCTGCTGCATGCAACAACCCCCACGCCAAGTCCCCGATGGTAAAGGATAGGACTCCTACATAGAGAGCCCACCACTGGGGGCCCCCGCCACCTCCAGATGGCAGTACAGGATGGCACAGTTTCCCCTATTTATATTTTTTTGAGGACAAATAAATAAGATGGACTAATTAACAAATTAATTAATTAAACAAATTGACAGCCCCTTAAAAGGACACTGTAAGGAAAGGCAAAACTTTAAAGGAAACTTATATAATTAAATTAAAATGTTTTATCCGGGCCTGCTGATGCACTCCAGCCCTGCGGCACCCACCAGTCGGTGAAGGCCTCAAGTGCACTGGTGGGCACCGAATGCTCCCTCTCCACTGTGTCCCCTATTTATAGACTCTTTTAGTAAAACAAAGATCAATAAAGTAAACAAAATATCAGTAAGTGAGAGGGGATGTAACTAAAACAAAACACCAAAGGAAACTCACAAAACAAATCAAAATATCG
Organism: Carcharodon carcharias; assembly: GCF_017639515.1. Taxonomy (NCBI): domain Eukaryota; kingdom Metazoa; phylum Chordata; class Chondrichthyes; order Lamniformes; family Lamnidae; genus Carcharodon; species Carcharodon carcharias. The sequence goes on along the minus strand of NC_054481.1, from coordinate 62,037,591 downwards.
TTTCCGGGGGAGATGATGCACTCCTGCCCTTGCAGTGCCCACCAGTCGGGGAAGTCTTCAAGTGTACTGGTGGACACTGCATGCTCCCTATCCACTGTGTCCCCTAATTATTTGTGCTCAAAGTACTTAATTAAACAATACCCTTCACTTTTGTATCTTAACAATATAATTAACATGCCAATAACAGTGGCCTCTGCTGGGACTGCAGCCAATTCCCAAAGGTGATCATTGCTGAAGCTAAATGGGAAGGTAAGTGGGGGTGTTTTGGTGGGACCAGGTTAGCAGGCCCTGGTGATGGGGTTGGGGGTGTAGGGGGATGGGATGGATAGGCTGGGAAGAGGTGGAATGGGAAATCCTGAGGAGGAGAAAACCTGGAGGGGGCCTCCCATTGCCCACTACCAGCCAGAACAGTGAAAGCTATCAGGTTTTCCACTTGGCATCAGCCTCCGTCTAACACAAGAAAATTGCAGCAGGGAAGGGAAGAGGTGCTTAAGTTACCACTAATTGGCTGCTTAAGGACCTCAATTGGCCCACAGGCAGAAATTTGCCCTCGCCAAGCGGGCACAGCGGGCGGGTCCAGGAGCGGCCACAAAAGTGACTGCTGCGCACGATCGGGGCCTGACTGCAATTTCATGCTGACGGGTCAATTGAGGCCTACCCAGCGTGAAACGCATGCTGCAGTGCTCAGCGCTGCCTGTGTGGGGGAGGGGAGGAGGGCGAGCATGGAAGTTCGTGCATGTGTGCATGTGTGCAGGTGTGTGCAGCAGAAGCTCCCTGAGACACAGCTGCCTCAGGGCGATGAAGATTTTTGAAAATAAACAAGAAAGATTTTAAAAATCTTAATAACAGGTCCTCTCATGTGACTCTGTCACATGAGCAGGGACGTGTTAGAAATTAGTTTGAAACATTTTTAGCTTTTTTTAATGATTGATTGAAACCTCATCCCGCCTGTGGTATCCAAAGGCCACTTGGTCTTTTTGCCTTCCCGCCAACTGTAAGGTTGGATGGGCAGTGGAAAATTTCATTTAATTAGATCTTTAATGGCCTTAATAGTAGACCTGTTAATTGTCGGTGAGCGTGCTGCCAACTCACGCCAACCGAAATATCGCGTGAATGCGGAATGATGTTGGGATGCTCGCGCGATGTCATCGCGTATCACTTTATGCTCGCTCAGGTCAGGCGCGTGCTCGCCCAGCAAGCGCAATATTCTGCCCCATGAGCGGGCAGTCCACCTGACACCTCCCCCGCCCGCAAGTAAAATTGTGATAAGAGTGTCAGTGTAGGCACCAGGAATGGCCCCCATGGCAATGTGCCAAATTTTACACCCTCAAGGAAGCATAAAATTCAGCCCAAGGTTGCCAACTTGAAACTACTTAGAGCTGAAATAGGTTCACTTTTGTGCAGTGGACTCGGGTTTCTGTCTGGAACTGCCCAAACCTATTTGTATCGAACTCTTACAGCCAACTGACAGAGGAGATTTTCATCCCACCAGTCTGGCGTAGATAAGAACCTCAGCCTCAGAATTGTGAGGTTATTGCTCTGACCTATTTCCCACCTGCAAGCAATAAAAAAATCTGAAGCACCTCCCATCACAGGATTGTCTTTTTCTTAACTGAAGAAAAATGATGCTAATATTAACCAGAGAACAATGAGCTTAATCCACCAATTAGATTTATTGTAGCAGAAAGACAGACTTGGGAAAATATTGAGTCTCACATTCTGATTATGCAGAACCAGCTTTGAGCCAGAGTGCTGAGCCGACAGGCGGATGTGACAGATCGTTGGAACGGCAGGAAGCTCCACAAACCTCTCGCTTGACATGGTGTTCTAGGTGCCTGTGGCTCTGTGTGACCACTGAACTGATCTGAAAATAAAAGCACGACCATGCTAATTGTCTAATTGGATGCTACACTCATTGAGGCTCGAGGTAGGCAGTGTTTGAAGGAGCTCTTTGCCAACAGACAGGCTGCTCACTCTTGTGTTGCACCAGCTGTTCTCACCTTCATGTTCCATTTGGCTGAGACATTACAAGGTGTCAAATAAGACAGAAATACACTTGCTTAATATGAGGAGGGCTCCTCTCCTCATCCACACCTGACCTAGCTATTGAATGCAGAATGTTATGGTGGAACTTTGGAAGATGATACATATCAGGAATAACAAGCCAATAAATTAGGAACCCCAATGGCTTTGTTGGTTGTGTGTGGTGCTGAGCCCAAAACGCGGGGTAAGGGAGGAAATATCTGCCAGGATTCACACTCTCAGTTGCAGTGCAATGACAAAGTCTAAAGTGCTTGTGCATGTTTTTGGTGGGAGTGTGTGGATGGTGGGTGTGTGTGTGATGGGCGGGTGTTTGTGTGATGGGTGAGTGTGTGTGTGTGTGTGTGTGTGTGTCTGTGTGTGCTGGGTGGGTATGTTTGTTTGGTGAGTGGTTGTGTTTGTTTGGTGGGAATGTATTTGATGGGAGAGTATAGAGGGAGTGTGCTTGCTATGTGCATTTGTGTTTGTTGTGTCTCTGTGTTTAGTGCGTCTTTGTTTGGTGCATGAATGAGTTTAGGGTGTGTATATTTGGGGTGCGGGAGAGTTTGCTTTGTGTGCACTTGGTTGGTATACATTTGGTGTGTGTGCATGTTTGTGTTCTGAGTCTTCTCCACTATAAACCTTCTGCTTAATCCCCTCTCCTTTACCTCCTCCATCCTTACCTCCTACAAGTATGAGGAGTTAATAGATTTATTTTTCACTAAGATTGAGACCACCCACTTAGCTGCTTCTGCCTCTTCCCTTCATTCCTCATGTCTACCACCAAATGTCCTTTAAGGTTTGCCCCTGCTCAAAACCTGAGATCACATCTTTCTTTCCTATCTCACCTCATGTCCTCTCCAAAATCATCTTGTTTATGAGGCCCACCTCCTGCTCCGCCAACTCTATTCCCACTAAACTCCTAACCACTCAACTTCCCTTCCTGGTCCCATGTAAATGTTTTTTTCTCCTCAGGTACTGTCTCCCCAACCAACCCCACCAGTTCCCACCCAATTCCTCCATTCCGCCTCTAAATTTGCCATCATCCCTGTTTTCCTAAAAAGGTCCCCCCTCTGCCTTGCAAGACTACTACCTATCCCCAATCTCCCTTGCCTCTCCAAAATCCTTGAATAAATGACCACCTTGTCAAATTCCTGCCCACCTTTCCCGCTAATTAAGTTTCCGGCCTGCTACAGTACTGAAGCAGCCCATATCAAAAATAAGAATGGCATCAGGGTAACTATACCATGATAAGCTATCCCTCCTTGGCTTTCTTAACCTTTCTGCACCCTTAGATATGGTTAACCACACCATCCTCCTCCAGTGCCTCTCCTCCAACATCGAGCTGGGTGGGACTGCCTTCACCTGATTCCATTCTTACCTATCCAGTCATTGACAGAGAATCACCTGCAATGTCTTCTCTTCCTGCTCCTCTGGAGTGTTACCTTTGGAATCCCTCCAAAATCTATCCTTGACCTGCTCCTTTCTCTCCTCTACATACTGCTCCTCATCAACATCATCTGAAAACACAATGTCAGGTTTCACAAGTACCTGATGACTCTCAACGCTACATCAGCATCATCTTTCTTGAACACTCCACTATCACTAATTTGCCACACTGCTTGTTCAACATCCAATACTGGACGAGCAAAAAATTCCTCCAGTTAAATATTGGGAGGGCCAAAGCGATTGTCTTCAGTTCCACCCAAAACTTCCACTCCCTAGCTACAACTCCATCCCTTTCCCTGGCAACTGTCTGAGGTTGAATTGGACCACTCGCAACTTTGATGTTATATTTGTCCGAGCACGTTTGCCCCATCATCAAGGCTGCCCATTTCCACCTCTGTAACATAGCCCGACTACACTCCTGCCTCAGCTCATCTGCTGCTGAAACCCTCTTCCATGCCTTTGTTACCACTAGACTTGACTATTCCAATGCTCTCCAGGCCAGGCTCCCATCTTCCACTCTCCATAAACTTGAGGTCATACAGAAATCTGTTCTCCGTATCCTGACTTGTACCAATTCCTGTTCACTCATCACCCCTATGATGACTGAACTACATCTGCTCCCAGTCCAGCAACATCTCAGTTTTAAAATTCTCATCATTGCTTTCAAATCCCTCAATCGCCTTAACCCTCCCTATCTCTGTAACTTCCTCCAGCCCTATAAACCTTTGAAGGGACTGGCTTATGAGGAAAGGCTGAGCAGGTTAGGACTATACTCATTAGAGTTTAGAAGATTGAGATATGATCTTATTGAAACATATAAGATTCTGAGGTTTCTCGACAAGGTAGATGCTGAAAGGATGCTTCCCCTAATGGGGGATTCTAGAACTGGGGAGCATAGTTTAAAATTAAGGGTTCTCCCAATTACAGTAGAGATGAGGAGGAATTTCTTCTCTCAACAGACTGTTAATCTTTGGAATTCTCTTCCCCAGAAAGCAGTGGAGGCTGAGTCATTGAATATATTCGAGGCTAAGTTAGACAGATTTTTGATCAAAGGTGGGTGGCAAAAAATGGAGCTAAGGCCACATTCAGATCAGCCATGATCTTTTGAATAGCAGAGCAGGCTCCTAACTCTATGTTCCTACGTGATCACTGAGCTCTTCTAATTCTAGCCTCTTGCACATCCCTGATTTAATCGTTCCACTAATGGTGGCCATGCATTTAGCTGTCTAGGCCCTGAGCTCTGGAATTCCCTCCATAAACCACTCTACCTCTCTCCTTCTCTCTTCTCATTTAAGACACTTCTTAAAAACCCACTTTTTGACAAAGCTTTTAGTCATCTGTCCTAATATCTCCTTAAGTGGTTCAGTATCAATGTTGTTTGATAATAATTCTGTGAAGCATCTTTACTGCATTAAAAGTGCTATATAAATGAAAGTTGTTGTTATGTGTCTAGTGTGTATGTGTGTGTGTTTTGCATTTGCACTTGTACTGTGTATGAGTTTGGTCTGAGTGTGTGTGTTTTTGATTTGGTCATGGGATGTCAATGTGACTGGCCAGCATTTGTTGCCCATCCTGAATTGCCCTTGAGAAGGTGGTGGAGAGCCAACTTCTTGCATCTTTGCAATCCATGTGTTGTAGGTACATCTACAGTGCTATCAGGGAGGGAGTTCCAGAATTTTGGCCCAGCGACAATTCAGACACGGTGATATAGTTTCAAGTCACGATGGTGTGTGGCTTAGAGGAGAACTTGCAGTTGGTGGCATTCCCATACATTTACTGCCCTTGTTCTTCTAGGTAACAGAGGTCACAGGTTTGAAAGGTGCTGCTGAAGAAATCATGGTAAGTTGCTGCAGTGTGTCTTGTGATTGTATACACTGCTGCCACTGGGTGCTGGTGGTAAAGGGAGTGAATGTTTGAGGAAGTGGATTGGGTGCCAATGAAACAAGCTGCTTTGTTCAAGATGATGTTGAGCTTCTTGAATGATGTTGAAGCTAGGCAAATTCAGGCAAGTGGAGATTATTTCATCAGACTTCTGATTTGTATTTTATAGATGGTGGAAAGGCTTTGGGGATTCAGGAAGAGAGTTACTGACCACAGAGTACCCAAATCTGACCAGCTCTTGCAGTCACAGTATTTATATGGATAGTACAGTAAAGTTTCTAGTCATTGGTGAGGCACCCCCAGAGAATGTTGATGGTGAGATTTCAGCAGGAGGTGGGGAGTGGTTAGACTCTTATTGGAGATGGTCATTACCAGGAATTTGAGTGGTGTGAATGTCATTTACCACTTATTAACACAAGCCTGAATGTGATCTGAATCTTGTAACACCCGGGTATTGACTACTTGATCATCTAAGGAGTGGCAAACGGAAGTGAACATTGTGCAATCATCAGCAAACATCCCCACTTCTGGCTCTATGATCTATTATACTTTAGTCAGAAAATCACCTGCAGTGACTTCTCTTTCTACTTCTACACTGTTATCTCTTGAGTCCCATCCCCAAGGATCGATCCCTGGCTTCCTTTTTTTCATCTACATGTTGCTCTTGGTGACATAATTGAAAACACAGCATCAGTTTTCATGTATACTGACAACACCAGCTCTACCTCATCACCACCTCTCTCGACTCCTCCAGTGCCTCTAAATTACCAGGCCACTTATCCAGTATCCAGTACTGATTGAGCAGAAATTTCCTCCAATTAAACACTGGGAATACTGAAGGCATTGTCTTTGGTCCCCACCACAACACCATTCAGTAGCCACCAACTTCATCCCTTTCCTTGACAACACCCTGAAGCTGAACCAGACTATTCACAACCTTCATGTCCATATTTGAACCTGAGATAAGCTTCCACGTATGTATTGCACCATCACTAAGACTGCCAATTTCCACCTGTACTGCCAAGTCTGTCATTGCCTAAGCTCTTCTCCAACTGCAGCTCTTATCCATGCCTTTCTTACCTATAGATTTGACTATTCTCATGCATTCCTGGCTGGCCTCCTTGATTTTACTCTTCATAGACTTGAGAATATTGAAAACTCTTCTGCCATATCCTTAATCGCACCAAGTCCCATTCACTCATCTGTTCTCAATGACCTACATTGACTCTTGGTTAAGCAATTTTAAACTTCTCATCCTTGTTTTCAAATTCCTCCATGGCCTTGCCTTTCCCTATATCTGTAATCCCCTCCAACCCCATAACTCTGGGATATTAGTATTCCTCCAGTTCTGGTCTCTTGAGAATTCCCAATTTTAATTGCTCCAATATCGGTGGCCATGGTTTCAACTGCCAAAGTCCTAAACTCTGGATATGTCTCCCTAAATCTCTCCACCTCACTTTCCTTTTTAAGACACTCCTTAAAATCTACTTATTTGACAAAGCTTTTGGTCAACACCCTTAAAATCTCCATAAGTGGCTCATTTTCAAATTTTGGATTCTAATGCTCTTGTGAAGTACTTTGAAACATCTTAAAAATATTAAAGGTGCTATATAAACACTAGTTGCTATTGTGCGTTTATTGTATGTTTGGTCTGTGAGTATTTTTGTGTGTGTGTGTGAGAGTTTGGGATGTGTGTGTGAGTTCGGGGTGTGTGAATATCAGGTGTTTGTAGGCATATGTATGGGTGGGTGTTTGTTTGTGATGCATGTGAGTTTGGGGGTGAGTTTGGGCATAAAGATTGGTGATGTGTATGTGATTGAATATCCTGCCAACGTTAACCAGGGAAGTTCATGTGTTAATAGCCTGTGGAACAGCAACCCAGACAAAGACAGCAACTTCAGAAGAGAAAGGAAAAAAACTGAACAGAACTTATGGGATAAAAAGATCACTTGCCTTCAAAGATCAATATAGTAATGAAATCTTCCTTTGAACCCTCTCCTGCAAACTATTCTGTTTTAACAGGGTGCTTTTCATTTAAATACTGATGGGATTTGATAGTTGCAGTTTAATTATTTTCTCTGTCTGGTTACTCAGTGATTAGCCTCAGCAATAACAAACACAATTGGGATTGATGTCATCATTATGATTGACATACTACAAGGACAACATCTGTTGTCAGCTCCAAATGCCGAGAACCTATCTCTCCTGTTCTTTCTAATATTGGAAGATTCCATCTTATGTTTGCTTATGTACAAACATGACTGCACTTCAAAGTAATCCTTAGTATATGAAGCATTTTGAGATGAGTCTCAGGCATTTTGATAAACAGCAATAAGAACAACAGGTTAGAAATTGGATAGCTTTGTTTTTTTGTGTGTGGTGACTGCAATTTGCAACTTGCCCAAGCCAGTTGGAAATGAGGTGAGAAAAATGTAAAATTCATGTATCTCACCTCATCTCCATGACAGTAACATGGTCCCCTGTGGCTCCCATGCTGAACTGGTCTCTGTTGTACTGCCAGAGGCCTCTGTGTACCACAGGGAGTTGAGCAAAGCTTTGAAGAAGTCATTTGTTCAAGGCAGCTTTTCCTCTTTAAAGGCACATTCCCAATGAAGGTAAAACTGGCTGCACTGCAAGCTGCTGGACAATACTTTGGAAAACTGAGGGATAAGGAAGATGTCACACCACATAAGGGAAAGGGCTCCCCATTTTGGTGATGCTAGAGGCACTGGTCAGACAGGTGGAGGCTATGAAAAAGGCCATGTTTCCACTGGGGTCAGGAAGCCTTCGCCAATGAACCTCAGAAGGGAAAAGAAACAGGTGCCAAAGGCAGTTAATGCCCAAATGTCAAACCCAGGACATAGCAACAGTGCTAAAAGAAGTTTAATGATCTCAATTGCATGATCAAGGTGAGTGAAAGCATCTGCATACCACATCCCCGCGGCCTCCACACTTTCCACCTCTCACACTGCTCAGTGAACCACACTCCCAATCATTCACCTATCAGAATTCACCCCTAACATAAACTGCAGCTCACCCACACACACCTTCCAATCATAAATCATGCACACACCTTCACAGGCCTCTGCGAACCTACAACTATTCAGCTATAAAAGGCACATAAGCTAAGCATAGACAACATTCTGTCTTTTTCTTGCAGAAGAAGGTGACACACAACAAGCAGAAAATCACAGGACAAAAGGAAGACCAGCACACCTGTATTCTTTCAGTGCCTCTAGTAGTTAGTCCATAGATTCATAGAACCAATGCCACAGAGCAAGTGGCACCTGGCACTGCCAAGTACATTGATGATGTTGGAAAGTTGTTGTCTTATACACCTTCTCCAATCACTCCACACTCTCATCCCAAAAGGAGCAATTACTTGGAAACTGCTGAAGGAGTGACCTTGGAACTTCTATGTTGCTCCCCAGCCCTCTTTCTTCACTCATAGCCTCCACTTATACTTCTGTGCTTTCCGGTAATCAAGAATTGCGCCTGACCAGCCACTGCAGTCTCATGAGGAAGAGCGAGAGCAAAAAAAAACCTACATTCATATAGTGACTTTAATGTAATGAAACATCACAAAGCTTCACAGGAGTGTTATATATATACATATATACATTATAAAACACAATATGACACCAAGCCACAGAAGAAGATATTACATCACTTAGGTAGCTTTTAAGAGAGTCTTAAAGGAGGAAAGCGAGGTAGAGAGGCAGAGAAGTGTGGGAAGGCTATTCCAGGGCTTGGAGCCTAGACAACTGAAGGCGTGGTGAAGAATGATGAAGCAATTAAAATAGGGGATGCATAAAGGGGCCAAAATTGGAGAACAGCAGATGTCTCAAAGGGTTGTGGGGCACAGAGAAAGGGAGGGGCAAGGCCATGAACAGATTTGAAAACAAGGATGAAAATTTTAAAATCAAGTCATTGCAAGGGATACACTTGTGTGCACCAATCCTCTTCATTAACGCCACGTGAGTGGTACAAGTTGCCAGCGAAGCATTGCATGCATGGAAAAGGCCTTTGTAGCAGTGCTATGCATCTGAATTTCATTTTTAATACTCTTCCTTGTTCTGAATCCCCACTATATCAAAATCAATGCGCCTCTTACTCTATCTGCTTTTATATCACTCTTGTGCTATTTTCCTCAACTCATGCAGTCACTGTCAAACATGCACTGAATTCACCAGACCAGCAACCAGGACAACCCTTTATTTTTTAGCAATGGGAATATTCCTCCCTGTTGCTCATGTTCAGGTCCCAGTACTTGAGCTGTCAGCACAGACCCATAGTGAAGCCATGACACTAGAAGCCAACGAGTTAGTGTTTATTTGTCCACATCACAAGAAAATACAGAAGCCACATTCAGAAAGAAAACAGTGGCACCAAGACATCACCGTGACAGTGTGCTGTGTATGTACCAATGGTATACAGTTCCAGTATAGACCCATGCTGTGTATGTGTACCAATGGCATACACTGCCAACATAGAACATGCTGTGATTGTGCCAATGGAGTACATCCCAGTATAGAATGTGCTATACATGTATCAATGGAGTGCATTCCCAGTGCTGTGCTACTAGTGGGATCCGGGATCTAAGATGGTCAGATTGGCTGTAAAGCACTTTGGGATGCCCTGAGTTTGTGAAAGGCACTATAGGAATGCAAGTCTTTCTTTGCTCCCATCACACTTGAGTAAAATATTACTGGTTAATAACTCACCCCAATGTGGGCCTGTAGAGAACACAAAGTGCCCAGTCTGACCCTGATCCTGTGCTGAGTTTGCTGATCATAGCCCAGGGCTGATTCATCTTATTTATTTACCTGTAGATAGGGTAAGGAAGGTGGTGGTGGAGGAGAATTAGCCACAGTTCCTGCTCCTAAAAACTGTTTACTGAGTCCTTCATTGATAGATGGAGATGGCAGTTTGAAGGCTATGGTACCTCCCCAAGATCCTGGTATTCACTGTCCAGCCAAAACCCTGTAGAATGGCTACATGCGTGAGGTACTGAGTGTTGACAAAAGAATTGTAACTTGATGAGAGTCAGCACTTCCAGCAGATGAGGAGGGAGAGAAGAAGTACTAACTACATAAGGAGATAATTATTTTGAGAAAGTTTGGTGTGAAAATACCCGATCAGCAGGAACTACAGGAGTGAGCTAAGCTTGCAGAGAATGATGTTCAAGGTGCGTCCCACAAAATCTCTGACAATGATTGAATGCTGCTTCAATGGTATACAGACAGACTGTCTCAGCATGAGTTTAGAGACAGAGCTATAAACAGTTTCCATATGTCGAGTGTGATGAGCCTTTGCTGAACTGAACTCCTTGCTCTCCTTACCTACCCTGTGGAGCACACTGTACAACACGTGACTGAAATTTGTAGCACACAGTTTGTTTTTGCACCCATATTCACCATACACTTAACGTGTGAAATAAATTTTCCTTCTTTTTATTGCCAAGTGGCGATTGAGATTGAATGATAACTGCAAGCGCAGGTTGAATGTTCAGTTTATAAATAAACTATGTTCCTATGTAAATTGAGGAAGATTTAACTCTCAGTAATCTGATCTATCCCAAGAAATAGATATCCTTCATCTCTCTGCCTGTCTAAATCAATCTCTACATGTCAGTCTACTATCCATATAGCTAACTAGCTAGTTGGCTTTGGCTAGTGAGTATAACTCTCACTTCTGAGTCAGTAGGTCATGGGTTCAAGCCCCACTCCAGAGACTTGAGCAGAAAACCTAGGCTTGACACTTCTATGCGGTAATAAGGTGATGCTGCACTGTCAGTGAGTTAGTACTGGGAGAGCTCTGCAGTGTCAGAGGAGCAGTACTGAGGGATGCTGCACTGTTGGAGGAACAGTACTGAAAGTGTGCTGCACTTTTGGTGAGTCAGTACTGAGGGAGTGCCACATTGCCAGAAGGACAGTACTGAGGAAGTGCCAAAAGGACCATACTGAGTGAGTGCAATACTGTTGGTGGGATAGTACTGAGGCAGTGCTGCATTGTCTGAAGTGTTGAACTTCAGATGGGACATTAAAGCTGGACCCTCTTAGGTAGATTTAAAAGGTTATTTGAAGAAAGGGAGAGTATTGCTGTCCTGACGATCATTTACCCCTCATCTAAGTCCAGTTAAAAAAAAAACTACCTGGTTATCTATCCATATCTTTGCATCCATCTATCCATATAAAAGACATAATATTACAGTCTGATTAAATGTTTGAGATAACCCATACCCGATACCACATTTTGAAAAAAAACATTTATTTTTATAAAGGCAATATACGGCAGATGCTGGAAATCTGAAACAAAAGCAGAAAATGCTGGAAAAACTCAGCAGGTCTAGCAACATCTGGGGGAGAGAAATCGAGCTAACATTTTGAGTCCAACGTTAACTCTGTTTCTCTCCCCACAGATGCTGCTAGACCTGCTGAGTTTTTCCAACATTTTCTGTATTTATATATTCCCTTTCATTCCCACAAATGTTCCTAAGTGGCAATGAAGTACAAATATGATATAAGTTCACCACCCTTCCCTTGCTCAACTATCTGTGGCAGAATCTTCAGCTGCCTTAGTCTCTAGAACCCTCTTCCTAAATCTCTTCATCTTGCTGCCCCTTTCAGAAACATTTGGAAAATCTACCAATTCAGACAAAGCATCAATGATCTCCATGAACTCTTCCCAATCCCTGCTCACTGCATTCTTATTCTCCTGTCCTGTAAAACTCCTGGGCGTTTTTTGTAACATTTGGAGTGCAATGTGTCAAGTTTACTGACACTACTGTGCACGTTTGTCTTACCGGACCATCATGAAAGGTGCTATATAAATGCAAGTTTTTTAAAATTCTAATTACAAATATAAATATCCTTCAACAAAGTATGGCACCCATAGAGAAATATTGTGCTGGATTTACCAGAGGCTTCAAGACCCCAACGTTGGAAGCAAATGGGAGTTCCGAGCCCGCGCCTGCCAGAAATGTGTCTGCGGAGCAGTCTTAAGGCTGCCTCCATGCTCGCCATTATGTTGAGGACAGTGGGTAGGCTGTCAATGCTTCCAGCTCAATGAGAGAGCAGGCAGCTCTGGAGCCTCACCAACCCCATCGGCAGAAGTCGTGCTACTGAGGCAACTCAGGGACATTCATGAAATTAAAAACTGAGGAGGACTGAAGCAGGTAATGTCCTTTGGAGCTGAAGGAAACCACTCTGGAGGATTAGTTTGGACTGTGGATGCAGCCTTTCATACCTATAGCCCTGCCATTGGAGCGTGGAGCTTCCAACTCTAAAGATTCCCCAGCCTGCCGCAGGGTTTAGTAATATATTTGCTGTTGGCCAACTTGTGGTTCCATCCATGTATTTGCCATCAAACAGATCAATATCAGTTGCATTCTACCTTTTTTCTTTAGAACATATACTTTCCAAAGTTGATCCCCTGAAAGCATTGACTCACACTGGTTCCATGGATGCTGTCAGCCTTTCAATACCTCACACCAATTACATTAGCAGCCACATAAAAGCAGAAGGATTTGGAGGTATGGGTCGCAGATGCTAACAGCAGTACTTCAGGTTAAAATGACTGTGAAAAAAGCTAGTGGAAGTTTAGGTTTTCTCACAAGAGGCATAGAATTTACTAACCAAAAGGCAATGATGAGCCTGAATTAAATCTTAGTAAAGACTGCAGTTGGGGTGCTGTGAATAGTATTGGGCTCCACACCATAAGTAGGATATTGGGATTTTCAAAAGAGCACAGTACAGATTCACTGGGTTTGTGACTGGTAATGAGGAAGCACAAGAATGACTTTAACAATTGGGTCTCACAAAAAGGAGGAGGATCTGGAGACAGACAGCAGCAGGACCTAAAAGAGCAGATGAAAAAAGGACCCAGAGACAGGCAACCAGCACCTAAAAGAATGGGAGAGAGGAGAACCCAAAGATAGACAATAGCACCTAAAAGAGCTATCCAATCTGTGGCTCCAGAGTGGACTGACTGTATTCTAAGAAAGATCAAATTGTGACGTCACAGGAAAACGGGTAGCTGATGAGTATTTTTCTCATTCATCTTTCAAAACTCAAGTAATTTTAGCAATTGTAAGGTTTTGTTAGTAGCAGTAAGGTTTACTAATAATAGTAAAGCTAATTAGTTTGGCTGCTGAGTATTTCCTATTTAGCTTAACTGGGGAATTTCAATCAGGGTAAGTAGAACATTTATTGAAATAATAATATAAGCACAGGCAGGACTAAAGACATTAATTAAAATTTAATTGGTAAAATAATTAATTAAACCCTATAAAGATAGCAAGGCAGGTAGTGTGTGGCAGCTGTAGAATGTGGGCACTCGTGGACACCTGTGTGATTCAAGGCAAATGCATCTGCAGTAAGTGTCTGTGGCTTTAGGAGTTTTAGTTCAGAGTCATTGAGCTGGAGGCTGAACTACAGACCCTGCAACACATCAGAGAGGGGGAAGGTTATCTGGACGCTTTGTTCCAGGAGGCAGTCACACCCCTTAGGATAGGGTCATCTGATTTGGTCCGTTGTCAGAGGCAGGAGGGTGTGACTGTGAGTGAAGAAGATATGGGGATCGAGAAGGTAGAAGTGGAGGAGTCTCAGCCCATGCTATTATCCAACAGGTTCAAAATTCTTGCAGCTGTATGGACGAAAGCAGGGCTGCAGGGTAGATGAACAAACTGACCATAGCACTGTGGTACAGGAAGCCATGCAAGCGGTGGGGTTAATAGGAATGCGGCGATCATAGGGGACATTGTATTTGGAGCTAGATACAGTTCTCTGCAGCTGAGAGCGAGAGTCCAGAAGGCTGTGTTGCCTGCCCAGTGCCAGGGTTCAGAATATCTGCTCTGGACTGGAAAGGAACTTGCAGTTGGAGGGGGAAGATCCAATTGTCGTAGTCCAAGTTGGTACCAATGACATAAGTAGGACTAGGGAAGAGATTATGCTTACAGAGTATGAACAGCCAGGGGCTAAGTTAAAAAGCAGAACCTCAAAGATAAACCCCTGAGCCATGAGCAAATTGGAATAGGGTGAATAAGATTAGAGAATTAAATGTGTAGCTGAAGGATTGGTGTAGGAAAAATGGGGCACTGGCAGCAATACTGGGGAAAGTGGGAACTGTGCCGTTGGGACGGTGTTCGTCTAAACCATGCTGGGACCAGTGGTCTGGAAAGGCCTTCTTGAGGGCAATTAGGGATGGGCAATAAATGCTGGCCGATGCAGCAACACCCACCTCCCATGAATGAATAAAAAATATATAACCGGGGTGGTAGAGAGAGCTTTAAAATAAATAGTGGAGGCGAGGGAATAGTTGAGGGAAATTGTGATAAATTAAAGAAAGATGACAAGGCAAAAGAGCAGGGTATCAAAAGGGAATTGGTAATCTGAGTGTGGCTGGAAGGGACAGAGCATACAAACCTAAGAGTACATTAGATAAGGTTAGAGGTTGCAAAAATAATAAAAAGGCAGAACTAAAGGCACTGTATCTGAATGCACACAGCAGATGAATTGATAACACAACTGTAAGTAAAGAGGCATGATCTAACTGCCATTATGGAGACATGGCTACAGGGTGATCAAGGCTGGGAACTGAATGTTCAAGGGTATTTAATGTTTAGGAAGGATAGGGAAAAAGGCGAAGGTGGTGAGGTGGCACTGTTAATAAAGGATGAGGTAAGAACATTAGTGAGAGAGGATCTTAGTTGGAAGATCAAGATTGCAGACTAGTCAAGCCTGACAGAATCATACATTATAGATCATGTCCCAGACTCCATCATCACCATCCCTGAGTATGTCCTGTCCCACCGGCAGGACAGACCCAGCAGAGGTGTTGGCACAGTGGTATACAGTCGGGAAGGAGTTGTCCTGGGAGTCCTCAACATCTACTCCAGACCCTATGAAGTCTCATGGCATCAGGTCAAACATGGGCAAGGAAACCTCCTGCTGATTACCATGTACTGCCACCCTCCTACTGATGAATCATACTCATCCATGTTGAACACCACTTGGAAGAAACACTGAGGGTAGCAAGTGCACAGAATGTATTCTGGATGAGGGACTTCAGTGTCCATCACCAAGAGTGGCCCTGGTAGCACCACTACTGACCAAGATGGCTAAGTCCTAAAGGACATAACTGTTAGACTGGGTCTGCCGCAGGTGATGAAGGAGCCAACAAGAGGGAAAAACATACTTGACCTCATCCCCACCAACCTGCCTGCCGCAGGTGCATCTGTCCATGACAGTATAGGTAGGAGTGATCATTGCACAGTCCTCGTGGAGAAGAAGACCCATCTTCACAATGAGGATACCTTCCATTGTGTTGTGTGGCACTACCGCTGTGCTAAGTGGGATAGATTTCAAACAGATCTGGTAACTCAAGACTGGGCATCCATGAAGTGCTGTGGGCAGCAGCAGAATTGTACTCAACCGCAATCTGTAACTTCATGGCGCATCATATCCCCCACTCCGCCATTACTGCCAAGCCAGAGGGTCAATCCTGGTTCAATGAAGAGTGCAGGAGGGCATGCCAGGAGCAGCACCAGGCATACCTAAAAATGAGGTGTCAACCTGGTGAAGCTAGAACACAGGACCATTTGTGGGCCAGGCAGCATAAGTAGTAAGCAAAAGATACAGCTAAGTGATTCCACAACCAATGGATCAGATCTAAGTCCTGCCACATCCTGTCATGAATGGTGGTGGACAATTAAACAACTGACTGGAAGAGGAGGCTCCACAAATATCCCCATCCTCAATGATGGGGGGCCCAGCACATCAGTGCAAAAGATAAGGCATTTCAACAATCTTCAGCCAGAAGTACCGAGTGAATGATTCATCTTGGCCTCTTCCAGAGGTCCCCGGCATCTCAATTACCAGTCTTCAGCCAGTTTGATTCATTACACACAATATCAAGAATTGGCTCAAGGCACTGGATACTCCATAGACTATGTGCACTGACAATATTCTGACAATAGTACTGAAGACTTGTGCTCCAAAACTTGCAGTTCCCTAGCCAAGCTGTCCCAGTACAGCTTCAACACTGGCATCCACATGACAGTGTGGAAAATTGCCCAGGTGTGTCCTGTTCACAAAAAGCAGGACACATCCAACCCAGCCATGGGCTCAGTCTACTCTACTTGCAAGGGGTCATAAACAGTGCTATCAGTGACACTCGCTTAGCAATAACCTGGTCACTGATGCTCGGTTTGGGTTCTGCCAGGGGCACTGAGCACCTGACCTCAGTACAGCCTTGGTTCAAACGTGGACAAAGGAGCTGAACTCTAGAGGTGAGATGAGAGTGATTGCCTTGACATCAAGGCAGTTTTGACCAAGTGTGGCAACAAGGAGCCCTAGCAAAACTGGAGTCAATGAGAATCAGGGGGAAAACTCTCCTCTGGTTGGAGTCATACCTAGCATAAAGGAAGATGGTTGTGGTTGTTGAAGGTCAATCATCTCAGTTCCAGGACAGCACTGCATGAGTTGCTCAGGGTAGAGCCCAACTACCTTCAGCTGCTTCATCAATGACCTTCCGTCCAACACAAGGTCAGGAGTAGGGATGTTCACTGATGATTGCACAATGTTCAGCACCATTCGCATCTCCTCTGATACTGAAGCAGTCCATGTCCAAATGCAGCAAGACCTGGACAATATCCAGGCTTGGGCAGACAAGTGGCAAGTAACATTCACGCCACAAAACAGCTAGGCAATGACCATCTCCAACATGAGAGAATCTAACCATCACCCCTTGACATTCAATGGCATCACATTTGCTGAATCCTCCACTATCAGCATCCTGGGAGTTACCATTGACCAGAAACTGAACTGGATGAGCCATATAAATACTGTGGCTACAAGAGCAGGTCAGAGGCTAGGAATCCTGAGGCACGTAATTCACCTCCTAACTCCATAAAGTCTGTCCACCATCTACAAGGCACAAGTCAGGAGTATGAAGGAATATTCTTCATTTGCCTGGATGAATACAGCTCCAAAAACACTCAAGAAGCTTGACACCATCAAGGACAAATCACCCTGCTTGATTGGCACCCCATCCACAAATATTCACTCCTTCCATCACCAACGCTGAATGGCAGCAGCGTGTACCATCTACAAGATGCACTGCAGAAACTCACCAAGCCTCCTTAGCACCTTCCAAACCCATGACGACTAGCACCTAGAAGGACAAGGGCATCAGACACATGGGAACACCACCACTTGGAAGTTTCCTTCCGAGCCATTCACCATCCTGATTTGGAACTATATAACTGTTTCTTCACTGTCACTGGGTCAAAATCCTGGAACTCCCTCCCTGCCAGCACTGTGGGTATACCTACACTACACGGCCTACAACAGTTCAAGAAGGCAACTCACCACCACCTTCTCAAGGGCAATTTAGGATGGGCAATAAATTCTGGCCTAGCCAGCGATGCCCACATCCCATGAATGAAAAACAAAAAAATCAGTTTGTGTGGTGTTAAGAAACAGAAAGGGGCAGAAAACATTGGTAGGAGTTGTTTATAGCCCACCAAACAGTAGTGGTAATGTAGGGCACGGTACAAATCAGGTAATTAGAGATGCGTGTAACAAGGGTAATACAATAATCATGGGGGATTCAGTCTACACGTAGGCTTGATGAACCTAATTAGTACTAATGCTGTGCAGGACAAATTTCTGGAATGTATACGAGATTATTTTCTTGAACAGTATGTTGAGGAACTAATCCTCCATCCCCACCTCCTTTCTGTTTCTTCCCTCTTCCTTTTGTTTTTTCCAATAAATTATATAGATTTTTCTTTTCCCACCTATTTCCATTATTTTAAAATATTTTTAAATCTTTTATGCTCCCCCCACCCCCACTAGAGCTATACCTTGAGTGCCCTACCATCCATTCTTAATTAGCACATTCGTTTAGATAATATCACCAACTTCAACACCTATGTGTTCTTTTGTTCTGTTGTCTGTGACATCTTTTGATGATCTGCTTCTATCACTGCTTGTTTGTCCCTACAACCACACCACCCCCCTCCACTTCTCTCTCCCCCCACCCAACACCCACCACCCCCCACCACCCCACCCCCCCACACACCTTAAACCAGCTTATATTTCACCCCTTCCTTGGATTCACCTAGTTCTGTTGAAGAGTCATGAGGACTCGAAACGTCAACTCTTTTCTTCTCCGCTGATGCTGCCAGACCTGCTGAGTTTTTCCAGGTAATTCTGTTTTTGTTTTGCATTTCTAGCATCCGCAATTTTTTTGTTTTTATAATCAGAAAACAGGCTATTTTAGATCTAGTATTGTGCAATGAGAAAGAGGTAATTATCAATCTTACAAAGGAGCCTCTAGGGAAAAGTGACCAAAATATGGTGGAATTTTAGATTAAGATTGAAAGTGATGTAGTTCAATCTGAAACTAGGGTCTTAAGTCTTAAACAAAGAAAACTACAAAGGTATGAGGGGCAAATTGGCTAAGGTAGGCTGGGAAAATATATTGAAAGATATGATGATTGACAGGCAATAGTTAGTATTTAAAAGATTAATACATGATTTACAACAAATTTACATTCCTTTGAGGCACAAAAACGCATCAGGAAAGGTGATCCAACCATGGTTAACAAGAGAAGAGTTTGTAATGGATTAAAGGAAGAGTTTTATGAAGTTGACCAAAAAAGTAGTAAGCTTGAGGGCTGTGTGCATTTTTCAGTGCAAAGTAGGACCAAGAAACTGGTATAGAAGGAGAAAATAGAATATGAAAGTAAACTAGCAAGAAACATAAAAACAGACGTAAAAGCTTCAATAAGTATGTAAAAGGGAAAAGATTAGCAAAGACATATTCGGGCCGACTACAGGCAGAGACAAGAGAAATTATAATAGGGAATAAGAAAATGATAGAGAGACTGAATAAATACTTTTATCTGTCTTCATGGGGAAGATACAAAAAATCTCCCAGGAATACTACAGAACCAAGGAACTAGCAGGAATGAGGAACTGAAGGAAATTAGTATTAGTGAAAAAGTAGCACTGGAGAAAACAATGGGTCTGAAAGTTGATAAATCCCCTGGACCTGATGATCTTCATCCCAGGGTGTTGAAAGAGGTGGCTACAGGGATGATGGATGTGTTGGTCATCATCTCTAAAATTCTATAAATTCTGTAACAGTTCCTCCAGATGGAAGATAGAAAATGTAACTCCACTATTTAAGAAAGGAGGGAGAGAGAAAACAGGGAACTATAGTCCTGTTAGCTTGACATCAGAAGTAAGGAAAATGCTACAATCTATTCTAAAGGATGTGATAACTGGGCACTAAGAAAATAATGGTAGGATTGGGCAGCGTTAACATGGATTTTGAAAAGAAAATCATGTTTGACAAATCTTTTAGAGTTCTTTGTGGATCAAACTAGCAGAATAGATGAAGGAGAAACTGAATACATGTATTTGGATTTTCAGAAGGCATTTGATAAGGTCCCACACAGTTTAGTAAGCAAAATTAGAACACATGGGATTGGGGGTAATATTCTGGCATGGATTGAGAATTGGTTAACAGATAGAAAACAGAGAGTAGGGATAAACAGGTCATTCTCAGGTTAGCAGGCTGTGACTAGTGGGATACAGCAAGGATCACTGCTTGGTTCCCAGCTATTCACAATCTATATTAATAATTTAGATGTGGGGGCTAAATTTAATATTTCCAAGTTTGCTGAGGATACAAAACTAGGTGGGAATGAGTTGTGAGAAGCATGCAAAGAGGCTTCAAGGTGATTTAGACAGGTTAAGTGAATGGGCAAGAACATGTCAGATGGAATATAATGTAGAAAAATGTGAAGTTATCCATTTAGGTAGGAAAAACAGAAATGCAGAATATTTCTTAATTGGTGAGAGATTGGAAGGTCTTGATATCGAAAGGGATCTGGGTGTCCTTGTTCATAAGTCACTGAAAGCCAACATGCTGGTACAGCAAGCAATTGGGAAGGCAAATGGTATGTTGGCCTTTCTTGCAGGAGGATTTGAGTACAGGAGTAAAGAAGTGTTGCTGCAATTATATAGAGCCCTGGTGAGGCCACATCTGGAATATTGTGTACAATTTTGGTCTCCTTACCTAAGGAAGGATATAATTGCCATAGAGGGAGTACAATGAAGGCTCATCAGACTAATTGATCCCTGGGATGCCAGGATTGGCCTATGAGGAAAGATTGAGGAGGGTAGTTCTATATTCTCTACAGTTTAGAGGAATGAAAGGTGGCAGAATAATACGTTGCCAAATCGGGAGTATTGCCCACATCCAGAGACATATTATCAGACATAATGACTTCAGGCGGCATTCCTGACATAATTACACCAGTTTTGTGTATACAGCAGACGGGTGGGCTTAAAAGATAGAACCCCATCTGTGCTATGTAAATGTCAATTAATCGTGCATTTAAGGTTGTTAACAACCCAAGTGACTGCCATAATAGTGTGAATGTTATAATGCGCCTTTAGACTCAGATTCACGCCATGTGTGGTTCCCATTTTTTAAAGGGGCAGCTTCTTAGGGCGGATTTAAAATCCACAGCTGAGCCCTGAGTCTCAGCTTAGCAGTTAGTAGATCTGTTACTGCTGGGTGTGCTTATTTGAATGAACAGACCATCCATTTTAAAATTATATGAATTAGAGGCCTTTTTCTTGGCTGCTGAGCGCTCTGCCGAGTGCTATATTTTGTTCCTGGTCATCTCCCAGGGCTATAAAGTATCCGGGAGAGATGGGCATTGTGGTCTCATTTCTCCTGAAAAGATGTGTAAAAGTGCACTTATTAACAGTTTCAGATTATTTTATGGCATCCTGCCTACCCATTATTAGCTAAGAGCATGTCAACCTGAATGCCATGCTCATCCATCATATGCTCATTCTGCCAACCACCCACCCTACAACTGGACCAAAGCTTTAAATGCACAATGACATCATCAAAGACAGCTGTGTCCTTGTTGAATCTTGCTGACTTTGAGGTCCAGCCAAACGGACTTTCCTCTTGCATTGATGAGCATGCCCTGTAACATTTTGGTGCAAGAATCCACATACTAAGGCCTTACTCACCCTGGCTGCTCTCATTAGGTTATTGAGCCTTTTCTGGCATTGGGACCATTTCCTTCTGACCAGAGCAACGCCGCTGACCTCCTTAGCCACCTTCTCCCAGGCTGTAAGTGTCTGGCTCCTCCTCTTACCAGGGGTAGGCATCAGCTGCTCATGTTGGTCAGTCACTACACATAGGTAGCTCTAAGGGAGTCCTTGTTGCATCTAGGGGCTGATTTGACCCTTCTCCCCTGCTTCTCCCCTCACTTCAATGGCACAAACATCTCTGGAGGGAAACTTCCAACAACTAGACATCTCCTCAATGTAAATAATCAGATAACTTGTTCAGGTTAAAAATGAACACCACCACTGATCAGTGCTAAGGTTTGGAGACAGCAGAATTCAAAATAAAATGCACTCACCTTAGAATCCTGCAAACTGCTCAATGACAAATTACCCTGTGGAGTTTGAAGCGATCCTACATTTGCTGGGTCCCCTGACACTGTCCCATGCCAGGGGGCCCTGTAAACTACTCATCATGACCTCATTCCGGGGAATAGTCAACAATCTCAGAGGCCAAACATCCCACCCCCAACAGCAATTGGGTGGGTTGACGGCCTCAAACCTGCCCTGGAAATTAACAAGCCCCAATTGACGTTTTATCAGGTGTGTTTTGGAAACGGGCCCGGAAGTCAAAAGGCTGCTGACTTCCAGTCGTGGAACCTGCCCTTGGTGCTCCAACATATTATTCAGCCTGTGATCTCTTTAAGCATACAGAATCCTTATAGGGCTCAAAAAGGTACATACAGGAGGATGTTTCCCCTGGCTGCAGGGTCTAGAACAAGGAGACACAGTCTCAGATTAAGAGGGAGGCCATTTAGGACCAAGATGAAGAGGAATTTCTTCACTCAGAGGATGGTGAATCTTTGGAATTCTCTATCCCAGAGGGTTGTGGAGGCTCAGTGATTGAGAATATTCAAGACAGAAATCAATAGATTTCTAAATATTAAAGACATCAAGCGATATGGGGATAAATGCAGGAAAATGGCGTTGAGATAGAAGATCAGCCACAATCTAGCTGAATATCAGAGCAGGCTCTGGTCCCATATTATCATTTGAACAATGCAGATTAGGTGTTGATGATATGATGGAAATGTTTAAAATTATGAAAGCATGGGACAGGGTAGATGGAAGTTCTGATGAAAGGCCACAGACCTTTCTCCCTTTCTTTACAGATGCTGCCAGACATGCTGAGCATTTCCAGCATTTTCAGTTTTAATTTCAGATTTCCACCTCTGCAGTATTTAACTTTTTTTTTGATAGGAGTAGCCTATTTCCAATAGTAAGGGGCCAAGATCAAGGAGCCACAGATACAAGATTAAATGTAAATGATTTAGAACAGAGAGCAGGAGAAACATCTTCACACACAGAGATTTGAGACTATGGAAGTTGTTCACAGCATTAGTGATTGAGACAAAACTGTCAATATGCTAGATTAGATAGGTAGATGAAGGAAAAGAAGTGAAGAGATATGAGAATGCTGTGAGTGAATGAGGATATTTGCTCTTATAGAGGATAAAAACTGATATGGAATTGTTGGGCCTGATTTCAATTTGGAAACTTGTTTATTTCTATGTATAATTGAGATAAAACAATAAATAGCAATCAACTATTTGACCAAGCCTGACACTGTCCTCATCTAATGCATACATATGTGCATTTCCTAGAATCAACAGACATAGTCCGAATTCATTTGTATGACTCCAGGATCTTCCAGCAATGCTATACTCCATCGTTAATGCACTGAATTGTCAATCTGGATTACATGCTAAAGTCCCTTGAGTAGGGCTTGAACCCAAGACTTTTGGACTCAGGTGAGAGCCCTACTACTAAGCCAAGGAATGAATAAAATTAGCTAGAAATAACCATTTTTAATGTCTAACGGAACATGTCTTCAACTACACACGCAGTTATGTTTAGGGTAGGAGGATTGGAGGAGGCAGGGGAGACTCCACTTAAATGGAGTGCATGTCATTCTATATGTGCTGCCTATATCCTATAGCTCTGTTTAGCATATCCCAAGGGTCTTTGAGCCCCAGGTGGGCTAATACCATACTGGCTGGTGCAATTATCTCAGGAACTTGTGGAACAGCCTTGTAGAAAGACCAAGTGGTGGTCAGACCAGGGAGGCAGAAAAAACATTGAGAGGGTCTTCATTCCATTAGGGTATAGGCAGCACATATAGAATGACATGTACTCCATTTAAGTGGGGTCTCCCCTGCCTCCTCCAATCCTCCTATCCTAAACATAACTGCATGTGTAGTTGAAGACATGTTCCATTAGACATTAAAAATGGTTACTTCTAGCTAATTTTATTCATTCCTTGGCTCAGTGGTAGGGCTCTCACCTGAGTCAAAAAGTCCTGGGTTCAAGCCCTACTCAAGGGACTTTAGTGTATAATCCAGATTGACGATTCAGTGCATTACTGACGGAGTATGGCATTGTTAGAAGATCCTGGGAGTGAATTACAGGCTGATATCTAAATGAGGACATCAGACAGTTTATATACAATAACAAATAGCTGGGAATGAGTTACAGACTAGAATTTAATTAAGGGGTTTGGATGGTTTTTATAAAAGCTTTTCTTAAAGTGACTTAACTAATTTTAGGCACTCATGCAAGAACAATTTTCACAAACACCCACACAGATTTATGAAAAACAATTAGTTGCTAATTTGTGATGATTGTGAAATATCTTTGTGATTCCAAAGTAAAGTCTGCATGAAATCTATTGTGCCAATTTATTGCAATTTGTGTCTTGCTGTGACTGAAAATGAGAGTTTAGGTGTGTGGGTGGTGCAGTTGGTTAAACCATGTCCTGTCACCTCTGGATTCTGATACAGTTCAGCCCAGACAGGGGAGGTACAAGTCTCTTCGGTTTACTGGTTGTCAGAGTGAAATGAGAAATGGGCTTGGGATAGCCTGTTTAAAATCCCCACAGGATACTGACCCATGGATTAAAATTGTCTGATTTCAGCACTAATTGGTATTAAAGGGTGAATTTAATGAATGTGCATTGTGAGACTAAATTAGTAAAATCTGTCTTTGAATCAGACTTTAAATCAGGGCTCCAGATTACCTGGGGTAATTTATGAAAAAATGTCATATGGTACTATAATGAGCGCTCTTCTGAAAACAGGACAGTGCAGAGAGCTTTGTTCTGTATCTAACCAATGGTGCACCCAATCTGGGATTAAACATAAGAATATATAAGAAGATAAGAAACAGTAGCATCAGTAGGCCATTTGGCCCTTCAATCCTGCTCTGTCATTTAACAATTCGTAGCTAACCTACCTCAACTCCACTTTCCCAAATATTCCCATACCCCTTAGTACCCAAAAATTTATCAACCTCTGTCTTGAATATTCTCAATGACAGAGTATCCACAGTTCTCTGGGATAGAGAATTCCAAAGATTCACAACCCTTTGAATGAGGAAATTTCTCTTTATCTCTGTCCTAAATACCTGACCCCTTATTCTGAGACTGTGTTTCCATCTTCTACATTTCCCAGCATGAGGAAACATTTTTTCAGCATCTACCCTGTTAAACCCCTTAAAAATTTTATGTTTCAATTGTATCACTTTTCATTTTTCTAAACTCCTTGGAATGCAGGCCTAGTCTACTAAATCTCCCCTCTTAGACAATCCCTTCTTCTTTGTGAACCTTCAATGCACTCCTTCCAGGGCAAGTCCATCCTTCTTGAGGAAAGGAGACCAAAACTGCATACAGTATTCCAGATATCAGCTCACCAATGAACTGCATAACCATAGTAAGACTTCTTTACTCTTATGCTCCAAACCCATTGTAACAAAAGCTAACATACAATTTGCCTACCCAACTGCATCCTGTACCTGCGTGTTAACTTTCTGTGATTCATGTACAAAGGTGTGGTCAGTCATTTAAGAAATTTGGTCCTGGGGGTTGGAGGCATGGTACTGTGAGGCAGTGTGGCACAGTCATGGTCAGGGGAGGTATCTGCATGCTGTAAGTCAGGAGATGAAAAGTCATGGGGGGTATTGTATGGTCTCATGAGTGGAGGTGCGGGTGGAAAGTCAGAGTACATATGGCCTCGAGAAGGGGAGTGGTCAGGTTGACAAAGGGCATGGGGATATCAACATTAAAGGGTTCATGGGGGAGGACAGGAATATAAACATACACAATGATGGGGTCAAGGATAAAGGGGGATTTTGGATAGTAACAGGAGGAATAGAAATTAGGAGGCAGTGACTATGGAGAAGGATGGGAGGAACTTGGTGGCTGATAGGGGAGGTTGGAAGCTGGACCCACTCACAAATCTAATGAGCACCATGTTTGCCCTCAGTGATCAATGACGCAGTTCGAAAAACAAGTTTAAAAAATATGGGAGGAGTCTCAAGGCATATGGAAGGAGCTGTGCACATCTATTTTTGGCCAATTGAAGGGGCGCCCTATAACTGTCTTACCCAAACCATTGAGAGAATGGCTCAGTTGAGTGCTGGACTCATTCAAACATATGTATGAATATACAAACATAAGAATTAGGAGCAGGAGTAGGCCACTCGGCCCCTCAAGCCTGCTTTGCCATTCAATAAGATCATGGCTGATCTGAATGTAACCTCAACCCCACATTCCTGCCTATCTCCGACTAACCTTTCACCCCCTTATTAATCAAGAATCTCTCTAGCTCTGCCTTAAAAATATTCAAAAATTCTGCCTCCATGTCTTTTGAGGAGGAGAGTTCCAAAGACTCACAACCCCCAAGAGAAAAAATTCTTCTCATCTCTGTCTTAAATGAGCGACCCCTTATTTTTAGACAATGCCCTCTAGTTCTTGATTCTCTCACAAGAGGAAACATCCTCTTCACATCCAACCTGTCAAGACCCCTCAGGATCTTAAAGGTTTCAATTAAGTCGCCTCTTACTCTTCTAAATTCCAGTGGATACAAGCCTAGCCTGTCCAGCCTTTCCTCATAAGACAAAGACTTGAGGATCTCATGGATAATGAATGAGCTTGGCTCCTTTTCTAATGGTGCACATTCAGGCAACAATCCATTAAGTTTAAGTGCTGCAGTGTATGTGGCATCTGATCCTCACAGAGGTATGTCGGAATGGATGCAGGCTCCAAGAATCAGTGACCATGTCTGCTGCACAGAGGCAACAAGGGCCCTGCAAGCCTCCATCTTCCCAGTGCATTGGTCATTGCTTACAAGGCATCATGCTTGCGGTCAGAACAGAAGTGCAAGGATCGAATATCCACAGCTGTTTTTAAGGCCACTGAAGAACAACCAACACAAGGCTGACTGTGGCTACTAGGACTTGGGTCTTTGGACCCTAACAAACACCCTCATTGTGAATGTGCATTCACATCTGAGGGGAAAGATCAACCACCTGTTAGGATAGATAGGACTGGAAAATGCATAGCTGCCTTGTCTATGGAGGAACACAAATCAATGGGAACTAACATTGATTGCACAATTGTATCAGTTCACAGAAACAAGGAAGAGTTGAGAATGCAGGATGCTGCCTTTTTGATAGTTTTGATGCGAATGAAGAGAAGGGCCAGTCGCTATTTGGCACAGCTCAGGGAAGACCATCACTTTGAGGAACAAGAAGCAGCGAGGAAGACCCAGAGACGCAGATACTGATTAGGAGGGAACCAAATCCACTAAGATGTTTGGCGCGACCAGGGATCTACAGAAGAGGCTGCTCATACATGGAAATGAGCAAAAGAATGCTGCAGACATCTTCACTTGTTTAGGGATGTGGTAGCTCATATTTGCCATTCTCCATGAGGAACTCATGCCACGCGAGGGAGGGCATCCAATGCCAGTTGCACTTAAGGTTGCCACCACACAACTATTTTGCCAGTGGAGTCTCACAGGACTCCACTGGGGACCTCTGTAGAATCTCACAATTGAAGACACATAAATGCATAAGGGAGGTGACTGATCCCTTTTGAATAAAGCTCACCATTACATGCAGTTCTGCATGGATGAAGCAAGCCAGAGGCTGCCAGAGCTGTGGGATTCGCAGCGATTTCAGGCTTCCTACAAGTTCAGGGTGCCATCGACTACACACATGTGGCCTTGAGAGTTTCCTGGCAGCAGCCTCTGAGGTTCATTAATAGGAAAGGATTTCACTCTTTCAGCATCCAGCTTAACTGTGATCACAGAAAGCAGATCATGCATGTTTGTCCTAGGCACCCAGGCAACTCTCATAACTCTTACGCCTTGAGTCACTCGCAGTCATCATTGACTTGAATCATCGTTGTTTGCTACACCCTGGACAACCTAATGCTACAAAAGGGGGAAGCATTGCCAGAGGAAGACATGGGGGAGCTACACATCTCGTCAGATGAGGAGGACATTGAAAGTAATGAATTTGCAGAGGGCAAGAATTCAGGCAAGCCACATAAGAATGCTATTGCACATGCACAATTTGGAAGACGTGCCCATAACAACCTCATAACTACAAAATTCCAGGAAGAATAAGGTGAAGACAAGCTCCTATGAGCGCAGTTCTCCTCACACTTCGATGCCGGGGAGCCAATGAGACCTTTATTGTCATCTTCAACATCTCATGAAAAGACATTAATCTGAAAATGATAATGGAGGAAGCTTAAGTCACCTTGAACCCTAACGATGGGGGCGTCCTTGGAAGGCGCAGTAGCCTGGGGAGCATGAGGCCACTGTGTAATGGGATAAGCACTCCACTAGCACACATCCTTAAGCAACTACATATAGTTCAGTCTTTCAACCATGCTGCACAAAAGTCAGTGACCATGGCAGTCTTCCAGAGGCAGAAATGCTACTACACACATAGATGCACTCATACAATTGTGACAGGAGCTTAGCAAGGAGGGTCTAAGAGGTAAAACATCTGTTAACGGTTATCGCTTGACCGTTGGAAGACGGAGCTACATCTGTACAGTACCATCACTCCAAGCGCCAGCTCTCCTGCATGATTAGTACAGAGGCCGTAACTTGATACTGAGCCCCAAGACGCCATCGGACATCAGGACGCAGTGATCTGTAACACGACAACATGCACCCAAAGTTACAAGTTATGTTATCATCGTATTCACAGAAATGGTTCAGCAGGACCATTGTGTGACTATTGTCAATTACTCATGACCCCGCATTCTTCGGATGCCTGCCAAGTTTACATCCTGCATTGCTTTGACATCTGGGAGAGATGTAGCCCAGACAGTTTTGACACAGCAGTCAATGATAACTCAGTCCCTCCACAGATACTGATGAGCACTCAGGAGATGTGCCGGAGCATTGCTTTCATACCATTACAGTCTCGACAGTGTCCATCTCACAAAGGCCAATCCTTGCAATGAAGCCTAAGACATTGCACAGTCATGTAATGAAATCCCATATCGATAGGCGTTCTGTTACCTCACAGAGGGATTCCATCAACCAATGCTAGGCAGCCATTCAGGGGCAAAGTAACATCCTCACAGGTTGTTAGAGGCCATAACCAGACTGGAGTGAAGGATGGAGGAGTCCATCCATGTTCTGACCATTAATATAGATTGTAAATAGCTGAGGCGCAAGTACTGGGAGATAGGAAATAGTTTGGAAGGATGATAGGGTCAAGTGTTGGACCAAACATATTAGTTTCTATCTGTGCCGTTAATTCATCTAGCTTATTGTGAATGCTAGACCCCTCATGATTTTGAACATCTCTATCAAATCTCCTCTTAATCTTCTCTCTCCAAGAAGGATAGCCCCAGCTTCTCCAATCTATCCACCTAATTGACATTCCACATCTCTAAAACCATTCTTGTGAATCTTTTCTGCACCCTCTCTAATGTCTTCATAGTCTTCTAAAGTGTAGTGCCCAGAAGTGGACACAATACTCCAGTTGCAGCCAAACCAGCAACTTTCTTGCTTTTGTACTTTATGCCCCTGCTTATAAAGCCCAGGATCCCATGTGCTTTATTAACCACCTTCGCAACCTGCCCTGCAGTCTTCAATGATTTGAGCACATATACCCCCAGGTCCCTCTGCTCCTGCACCCCTTTAGAATTGTACCCTTTGTTTTAAATTGTCTTTCCTCATTCTTCCTACCAAAATGAATCACTTCACAATTCTCTGCATTAAATTTCATCTGTCACTTTTCTGCTTATTCCACCCGCCTGTCCCTGTCCTCTTGAAGTTTATCAGGGTCCTCCTCAGTCCCCAATACAAGTACTTCCAAGTTTTGTCTCATCCACAAATTTTAAAATTGTGCCATATACACCCAAGTCTAGGTCATTAAGTAATGTCAATAAAATCAGTGCTCTTAACACTGACCCCTGAGCAACTCCACAGTATACATTCTTCAAGTTAAAAAAAAAACCATTCACCACTACTCTGTTTCTTGTCACTCAGCCAATTTTATATCCAAACTGATACTGTGCCTTTTATTCCATAGGCTCTAACTTTGCTGCCAAGCCTATTATGTGGCACTTTGTCGGATGCCTTTTGGAAATCCAAGTACGCCTCATCAGCCACATTACTATCATTGACACTCTCTGTTTCCTCATCAAAAAAACTCAAGCAAGTTAAATACAATTTGCCCTTAACAAATTTATGCCAGCTTTCCCTAATTAATCCACATTTGTCCAAGTGACTGTTACTTTTGTTCCAAAGTATCTTTTCTAAAAGCTTTCTCACCACTGAGGCTGAACTGACTATCCTGTAATTACTGGGTTTATCCTTGCAGCCTTTCTTGAACGAGGATTTAACATTTGGGTGTAACAACCAGCCTGGCTTGCAGTCACATCCTCCTGTCCCTTATCATTGACTAATTCTAAACTTCTACTTAACCTAAGGTGTGTGACCGCCTCCTGGAACAACGTGCCCAGGTAACTCTCCCCCTTCCTGATGCCCCACAATGCCTGCAGCTCAGATGCCAGCTCAACAAATCTGAGCTGAAGTTACTCGACCTCTAGTCACCTATTGCAAATGTAGATGTCTGGGATTGCAGTGCTCGCCAGAAGCTCCCCTTCGCTACAGTTTAGGCATACCGCCTGCCCTGCCATGTCTTTCTAACCATATTTCTTTATTGATTGTTTAGTTAATTACATATTTTTGAGTGATGGGACAGTGCAGAGGGAGATTTACTCTGTATCTAAACTATGCTGTGCCTCCCCTGGCAGTGTTTGACTGGACAGTGTAGATGGAGTTTTACCAATTATCTAACACGCGCTGTACCTGCATTGAGAGTATTTGATGGGACAGTGTACAGGGAGTTTTATTCTACAACCTGTAGTAACCTGTTCTGTACCTATCCTTTGATGCCGATTCTGAGTACCTGAAACAGGAAGAGTTCTATTCCTCAGCACTGACATTCTTCACCTTAATGAATTCTAATTAGAAACCCTTTCCATTCTGGGCTGCCACAGGTTAAACACATTCCCAGGCCTGCTGCTTAACTTAAATTAGAACAGGTTGAAGTCTTCAAGGTGCCAAAAGCTTTGGCAGTGCCAGTTGGTGTTATCTGGCATTAGATGAATGTTTAATCAGGCTTTGAGTGTTATGCTAAGTGAGGTTTCAGTGATTTTTCACACCATAATCTATCTCTGCTGCATGTGTTATATTTTTCTTTGAATCTTGCATTGAATGATGGGGAAGGGAGGAGGAGAATGATCCACATTAGATCTGAGGCCACTGCAGATACAGTTTAACGTTGTAGTCGATTGGTTGTGTCACACATGTGTTATTTTTCTCCTCACCAGCAGGAGGTGCTGACCAAAATTAGACAATGGCCGCATGAAGTGTCGCATTCCCCCATTTTCCACACCAGCCACCTTGCAGTTTCTCTTGATTGGCCATGACAGTTTAGTGCCAGTTGGCAGCACCTTCTCAAGGGCATTAGGAATGAGCAATAAATGCTGACCTAGCCAATGACATCCACATCCCATGATCGAAAAAAAATTCGGAACTTGGTGAACCTAATACAAAATCATCTGACTGTAGGCCCTCACTGCAAGCAGGTGGAAGAGACTTTCATCCGTTTACACTGGGTTTGGCTTGAGCTAAAAGGCCAACGTTCAACGAGCTCACTATTAACAGTTGGAGACGGTCAATCAACAAGGATGCTAAAGTGCATCCATACATTATGGCAAATTACTGCACCAGGGAAACAGCAACTCAGAAGGGATGCAGCATCATTCATCAGTGAATTGACTCTTCAGTGGGACCCTCAAACCTTCACAAGGCTTGTGCAGAGAGCAAACTAATTTTATTACATAATTCAAATGTCTCACATTAAAGCCATATTTTTATGAAAGTACAAAAAATATTCACAATTCCCAGGTCCAGTTGTGCCTAATAAACCAAATAACAGCAAACAGGAAATTCTTCCAATTACGCAGTGAGTTACCAAGCAAGGCAGTATAAGAGCGCTTATTAAATATCCGAAATGATACAGTCATTCACACAAGGTGCTTGAGATGGAGTGGAGTTTACTGAGTGACAGTATGAGGGAGCTGGATTAACTTCAGTAAATACAGTCAATACAATTTTTAATGATATGCAGAAGAGTGAGAGATGTGCAAAGTCTACATGCCAAAGAACCAGTTTTCATGTCTTGATAATAACAACAAATATTTGGCATAAAAATCTGTAACAGTAAAATCATCAATGTCAAATACCTATTGTGGAGCTGGGCTCAAAAGGGACCTGGGTCAAAAATTAATGTAACTCTATTGCCGATCTGCAGCCCCTTTACTTGTGGCCCGTCGGGTTGAGTGAATTTACCTCATTAGTATATATACATTAGAAGTGATTCACTGTCGTCTGATCACCTGAATGCAAATGACTAACAGCTGCTGGATTACTGTATGACTATTGAGTATGGGGAGCTAAGCACATAATAAGAAGCGCATAGAGGCAGCAAGTTCTGCAATGCATGAATGCCACCTTTAGTTAAGTGAGGTGATCCCTTAAAGTTCTGCACATTTTGGGTTGAACTAATTCATTAAAACACTGTAGGAACAGGAGCATGGTATTAAAACAAAAATAGAAGAGCAGCTTGTCACCTGATAGGCCATTGTCTCCCATGCCCAACTTGCAACATGAAATGAATACAAAAGCAAAATACTGGATGCTGGAAATCTGAAGTAAAAACAAAAACTGCTGGAAATGCTCAGCAGGTCAGGCAGCACCTATGGAGAGAACAGGGTACTGATGAAAGGTCATTGAGCTGAAGTGTTAACTTTGTTTCTCTCTATAGATGTTGCCTGACCTGCTGAGCATTTCAAGCAATTTTAGTTTCTATTGCAACACAACATTCTCCATAACCTTTCTTTGTCTCTCTTTTGTTCATCAATACTTTTGTGGTCAGTTCTCCTCTGGAACTTACACATAAGCAAAAGACACTGGATTCTGGATATCTGAAATAGAAACAGAAAATGCTGGAAACACTCATCAAGTCTGGCAGCATCTGTGGAGAGAGAAACAGTCAACATAACAAACCTAAAATGTTAACTCTGTTTCTCTATCCGCAGATGCATGCATCTCTCTTGTTCCATCTCAGCTTCAAATACCATGTCCAGCAAACTTTCATTCTTAACTCATTCTTTTGTTGGTCCTCAAAGCTGTGGCATTTTTTCCCTCCCTCAATCTTCCATCCATGCCATCGGCAATCTAGTTTTGAAAACCAAAGCTTGGGATCACTGAGTCAGTCAATTCTTCTGTGGATCCTAGTCTTTGCTGTGTGGAGCAGGCTGATAATTCTCCACATTCTCTCACAAAGACAGTGTAGCTATCCCAGCATTCATAATGATAGAGACATTTCTCTTCTTAAACCATGGAGCATTAATACAGGGCTTTTGTCACCTTTGTGGTTTCTGGGATAGTTCCATGCCCATAGCTGCAGGAGAAAATAAGACATTTAAATGCCACATCCAATGCTGACTGTGAAGAGAGTGAAGAAAATGAAAAAGAGAAAGACAGGAAAGGAGGATAGTAGAGAATGCAATATTTCCTGAACAACCTGTGCTCCTGTGATATGTTGTAACCAACCACATTTAGCCAGCTTTATATTTTTAGCATGAAACAGTGCCTCAAATGTGCTCTTCAGCTGAGACTTAGCCGACGTTCACTGCTCCATGGCTACCTGACCACCATGTAAAGCCATAGAAAATGTACAGCCTAGATTGACCAGGATGATACCAGGGATGGGAAATTATAGTTATGCAGAGATACTGAAGAGATTTGAGATACTGTAACTATTTCCACTTGATTAAAGAAAGCTAAGGAGATTTAATAGAGTTATTTAAACATCGGGCCTTGGTCTTCACCTTTAGAACTTGGATTCTTTGCTTATGTTTTTCGGTTAAAAGAAAATCACCCCTCTTTTTCTTTTGATACTTGCAGAATTTGCTTAAGTGATCCCTCTTTACACTGTTTCTCCCAATTGAGTTAATCAAGCAAATAATTAAATATAAACTTGGAAGAGAGAGACTAAGCAGCATGTCACTCTGATGTGCCTTTCCAGCTTTCCTCAGCTACCTTGTTGTGCCAGTCGAGAGTAGGTATTTTCATTTCACCCCATCCATGCAAAATCTACCCTTACGGCAATCAACCACAATAAACATGTGGTCTATTGAAGCGTGACAGACAGAATAAGGGATGAGTTATTTCTCGAAAGTTCCATTTTTGTGATTCCTCAGTGATAATGCTTTCCTTTAACCATAGCTTGCAATGACCTGGCAGCTAGGCCCAAGTCACCATGACAACAAGTTGCATTTTTTTGTGTTTAAAGCCTGTGATACTTTTCTTGTTACTGTTTGCTGTGGACTTCCCAATAACAAACAAAAGGTTTATGAAAAAAATTCATGCTCTTGAAATGTCCCAAAGCACTTCACAGTCAATAAATTATCAGAATCTTCTCTCTGTTCATAGTGATCCACACCAATCCAGAAGTTGGGAGATTAGTGCCTGATGGTGATACATGTGTTCTGTTTTCTGGACCATTTGAATGGAATCACAGTCTAAAGAAGGTAAGTGCTAGCCACTCAAAGGGTCAGGAAGGGGTAAGTAAGCCAGCTATTCAGAGGGTCAAGGAAGAGGAAAGCCAGCCACTCAGAGGCTCAGGAAGGAGAAAGCTGACCACTCAGAAGGTCAGGAAGGAGAAAGCCAGCCAATCAAAAGGTCTGGAAAGAGTAACCCATCAATTGGAACAATCTCAACTGCATTTATATAGCACCAATAATGCAGTAAATATCCTAAGATGCTTGTCAGACAAAACCTGACACTGAACCACATAAGGAAAGGTTAGGAAAACTGATCAAAAGCTTGATCAAAGAAGTAGGTTTTAAACAACATCCTAAAGTAGGAGACAGAATTAAGGAAATTTATGGGGGGATGTTCAAAACTTCAATCTTGAAGGTGAAGGCACGAACTCCAATGATGGGGTGAAGGATATAGGGGTTGAACAAGAAGCCAGAGTTGAAGGAATGCAAGGATCTTGGATGGTTGTTGGGCTGAAGGAGGTTACGGTGATATGGAGGGGTAAAGCAATAGGACAATTTGAAAACAAGGATAAGAATCTCTGTCCCTATCTCTCTCTCCCCCCTCTCTCTCCATCCTCTTACTGTCTATCTGCCTGCCTATTTCATTCTTTTTTCAGTCTCTAACATTCTCTCCCTCTCGTTGCCTCTCCCATTGTTTATCTGTCTCTTTTCCAGTCAGGTATGTGTTGGGCCACAGACAACTGGAGCCAACACAGTTTTGGGAAGATGGTAGTGTAATGGTGATGTCGCTGGACTACTAATGCAGAGACTCAGGCTTATGCTCTGGGGACATGGGTTCAAATCCCACCTTGCAGCTGGTGAAATGTAAATTCAATACAATCTGGAATTGAAAGCTAGTCTCAGTAATGATTGATTGTTGAAAAACCCATCTGATCACTAATGCCCTTTAGGAAAGGAAATCTGCTGTCCTTACTGGTCTGGCCTACATGCGACTCCAGACTCACAGCAATGTGGTTGACTCTTAACTGCCCTGTGAAATGGCCTAGCAAGCAACTCAGTTCAAGGCCAATTAGGGATGGGCAACAAATGCTGGCCTTGCCAGCGATGCCCATTTCACCTGAAAAAATAAATTAAGCCCAGGTTGAGGCACTGACTTTGAGATTGATCCCAGGGATGAGGGATGATTATGGGTTTGGAGGGACACAGGGAATAATCTGGGAGCACAATGCCGTCTTCAAGTGGAGGGTGGGTATAACTTCACTTCTGCAGGGTTTGCGAGGACTGGTCCTGCATTAGGACAGAAGCCTAGGAACATATATATCACTTCCTCAACTGTCAGGATGCAGACAGTATTGTGTAGGGTAGAACAATCTGAAAGGAGTGGAGACAGAATTTAAAGGTTTGGGCATAGAACCATGCAGTGTAGAAGGAGACCTGCTGTGCCTGTGCAGCTCTTTGAAAGAGCTGGCAATTAGTCCCATTGCCCTGCCTTTTCCGCATAACCCTGCAAATCTTGTCTTTTAGTATTGATTCAATTCCCTTTCGAAAGTTACTGTGGGTCTGCTTCCACCCTTTCTAGCACAGCATTCTAGATCATTATCATTTGCTGCCTTCAGAAATTTTTCACATATCCCAACAGATTCTTTTGCCAATTATCTTAAATCTGTGAACGTTGGTTACTGGTCCTCCTGCCACTGAGAACAAGTTTCTCCCTATCTATATTAAAACCCTTCCTAATTTGGGACACTTCCATCAAATCTTCCATTAACCTTCTGGGTTCTAAGGAGAACAATTCCAGCTTCTCTGGTGGTCGTGCTACACATGAGGTCTTCTTATATATTTTATTAACAACAGAAAACTTGTGCCCTTCTTA
Organism: Carcharodon carcharias; assembly: GCF_017639515.1. Classification (NCBI taxonomy): domain Eukaryota; kingdom Metazoa; phylum Chordata; class Chondrichthyes; order Lamniformes; family Lamnidae; genus Carcharodon; species Carcharodon carcharias. The sequence continues at coordinate 62,001,314 of NC_054481.1, read as the reverse complement.
TGGTCTCATGGTAAAGATAAGGTGCTCTCCCACCATACTGAAAAATCGGAACACTTTTTTCTGCCATATAAAGGCTCTTTAGATAATATATCTGAAAAGGGAGGAAAATGCCTACTTGAAAATTCACAACCATTTCGTTTAAATACTAGGAGACTGATGTTGAGCTTTCTCATTAATAGGACGCATCTCCTCTGGCGAACCTACATATGAGTCGAAGGATTCGATAGTTGTAAATTCCTTCCACCTCCCATTTTTATCTGGTTAAAAATGAGGCGAAGGTGGGTGGGGCAGTGTGACTATTTAACTTACATTCTCCCCCACTTTAGATTAAAATGGGGACATTAATGATATACACGGCATTTTCAGATCCCAGCACTCAGCACGGGTTATTCTTAACGCATCTCTCTTGCTAGTGCCACCGATCTGCATTAATCTTTTTGGACTGTGGAGATCTAGTGAATGAACACAGTGCTGGAGTGGGTTTCAATAACTTAAGAACAGAAGCATGTTCCTAACACGTCTCCTGCCAATTAGACAGATGCAGTGGTATCCTGTGAGTAGAAGCAGCGCCGGGTAGTGTACATATCCCTGGCTGCCCTGCGTCGCATCAGGGCAATCCAGATCTAATACTCTGAACACATCTCCCGCCCATATGGGCAGTTACTGTTTCATTAACTAATGCCTTGAAAGTAAAGGATGCGTTTCCATTAAGTGATTGAACTGTCTCTTTCCACTCACTGCACGAAACCAACCCAGAACTCCACATTTAAACGAGTGTAATGTTTCTGTAACAGATTATGCTCTGAGTCATGGCTCATAAAATGCATCGTACTTGCTGTGCGCAGAGCGGAACACACATCGTATATTTGCGAATGTTAATGTATTAAACTGCGACCAGGATTTGTATTAGATGCAGTATGAGCGCATTTAAATTAAGCTTCAGGCTTGATTTGATACATAATTAAGTCAACTGTGCAGAGCCAAAACATCTTAACCCATTAGATGCCGATGGCAAGATGTTTGCCTTGGATGGGATGGAGCATTCGTATATTTTGGGGAGGTTGGGGCTGCAAAGTGCTACGGTTCTTTCTCATTGAGGTGTTCTCCCCTGTCCAAAATGTAAGCCCTTGGAGGTGCCACTTACCTGTACCATTCCAACCCCTTCTCATAGTGCCTATCGAAGAAGTGAGGCTCCACCCCGACGGCCCTGACGTCCGGATGCACCCGGATAGCCTCCAGCAGTGCCCGGGTGCCTCCCTTCTTCACTCCGATGATGATAGCCTGGGGCAGTCGCTGGAGCCCGAAGTCCGGGGTGCTGTTACTCCGGCTCAGTTCCTCGTCCGTGGTGCTGGATTCTTGGGCTTCCTTCTCAAGCCAGCTTTGCACCGTGTAGACCTCGACCGGGCTGTTCCTCCAGTCGCTCGTTGTCCCCGCCACCTCCCCCGAGACTCGGTCAGAGCTGGCCGTCTCCACCCTGGGACTCGGGCTGAGCCAATCCCTTGGAGTTGTCGGGCGCTCGCCAACTCTGTCTTGCTTCTGTTCAGTCACCAGGGGCCGGGATTGGTACAGGTAGCTGGTGTCGTGCAAGGGAAATTGAATGGAGGTGTAGCAACTCATCAAAGTGTAGCAGACATAGGTGAGTGAGAGAGACAGAGTGAAGGCAAAGAGCAGCCGCTGAGATACTTTATATGGATGGACTGTTGGGCTGGACCAGAAAGCCATTTCTCACAGCAATGCTGTTCAAAGGACAGTTGAGAGACATCTTCTCACTCCAAATGTTGCATGAACCTTTGCAATAAACTGTCCCCATCTAATCCTGATGGAACGAAAGGTCCTCTGATTTATTTTACTGCAAGGCACATTCTACTCCGAGCACATCAGTTCTCGAAAGCAAATGCCCATTGAATTCCGAATATTGATTCCCCTTTTTTGCCTCGGGCTTTTTATTCCAGATTATATTATTTTTTTCTTACAAATCGCAGTATTGAATCCGACTGTCCTCGCCCCGGTTGCATCGCCGAGAATAGAGTCCATCTGCAAACAGCAACCACAAATCCTTTAATGCACAGGAGATCCTGATTACAGATCACAAATCAGAAAGGCTCCTGATTCAGCTCCCGTTCCCCGGAAAAGCAACAACCATCTGGAACAAATTCTGCAAATCCTTTCCTTCAGCTCACTGATCAATGACCGCTCAGCAACACAATCTCGTCAGCACCGACAACGCAGGTGAGCGGCGACTGGAGCTCCCTGTCAGCACCGAGTCTCCAGCAAAGTGCAGTGTAGCCTGCCAGACTACCAGCCCTCCTCTACTCTACCGTCCTCCCCTCTCCTGTCCCCTCCTCCCCAGACCTTTCCTCCCCGACCCCTCCTCTTCAGATGCCTGCTTTCCTCTCTCCTCCACCCCATACCTAATCTCCTCAGAACGCTCCTCCCCTTTCCCCTCCTCCCCTTTCCCCTCCTCCCCATCCTCCCCACTAGCTCCCCTCCCCTCTCCTACCCAATCCCCTCCTTCCCTCACTCATTATCTCTATCATCTCCTCTTCGTTCCTCCCCTCTCTCCTCCTCCCATATCCCCCTCCCCTCTCTCCCCTCCTCCCCCTCCCCTCCTCCTCCCCCTCTCCCCTCCCTCCTCCTCCTCCTCCCTCTCCCCTCCTCTTCTCCCCCTCGATCTCCTCTCCCCTTCTGTCCCCTCCTATCCTCCCCTCACCCAGTCTCCCTCTTACCCTCTCCCCTCCTCCGGTCTCCCCTCCACCCACCTCCCCTCTCCTTCACCCCCTCCCCTCCCCTCCTCCCCTCTCCCCCTCTCTTCTCCCCCTCGATGTCCTCTCCCTTTCTTCCCTCCCCCTTCTATCTTCCCCTCTCCCATTCTCCCCTCCTCCTCCCCTGCCCTCTGCCCCTCCCCCTCCTTCACACCCCTCCCAATATCCTCCACACCCCTCCCAATATCCTTCATAGCCCTCCCAATATCTTCCCCCTTCCCTCCTTTCTTGTCTCCACATTACCTCCCCTCCGGTTTCATGTCTTCTCACCCCTCTCCCCTCCCCCTCTTCCATCTTTCTTCACAATCCCACCCCTACCCTGCCCTACCCCTACATTCCTGCCTCCCCTCCCCTCTCCCTGCTCTACTCCCCTATCCACTCACTCCCCTCCACTTTCTCCCTCCCATCTCGCTCTTCCCTCTCACCCTTCCCTCCCCCTCTCCCGGTCCATCTCCCATCTCTCCCTCCCCTCTCCTACTCAGTCTTCCCTCTCCCATCTCCTTTCCCTCCCCACATTTCCTCTCCCCCTCTGATCTCCCCTCCAGCCTCCCCATATGATCTCCCCCTCCCTTCTTATCCATTGCTCTCCCCTTCCCCTCCCCTCATCTCTCTCCCACTCCCCGCCCTTCTCCTCCTCTCTTTCCCCCTCCATTTGCCCCTCCCCATCTCCTGCCCTCTCACCCCGCCTTTTATTCCTTCCCCCTGAATCTCTCACCCCTCCCCCTCAATTTTCCATCTCCCCCTCTCCCCCTTCCCTCTCCACCTCATTCTCCCCCTCATTCTCCCCTTCATTCTGTCCATCAATCTCTGCCTACCCTACTACTCATCATCCACTCTTCCCCCTCTCTCCCTTCCCTTTCCCACTGCCTTCTCTCCCTCCCCCTTCACCCACCTCCTCTCCCCTGCCCATGCCTCCCCCTCCCCTCCCTACCCCTTCCTCCGCACTCCCTTCCCCTCTCCCCTCCCACTATGCCCTCCCATTTACCCCTCTCTCTTGCCCTCCCCCTTTCCCTTCACCCTCTCACTCCCTTCTCTCCTCCCCAATCTCCTCTCCCCTTCTGTCATTTACCCCCTTCCTCCCCTCCCTTCTCCCCTCCATTTTCTCCTCTTTCCTCTCCTCTCTTCCCTTCTATCCTGCCCTACCCTGCCCCCTCCTACTTTCTGACCCTCCTCTTTCCCCATTCTCTTCCCCTCCCCTCCTTCCTCCCACTTTTTGTCCACTTACGTCTCCTTTCCACTCCACCCCCTTCTCTTTTAATCTCCTCTCCTCCCCTCTCCATTCCCCTCCCTTCCTCAATAAAAATATTTCCCAATTATCTTAGAGAAACTACAGGAAGACACAAATATGCTCAATAATATAAGAGAGAAAAACTGAAGGAAAGCAGAAATGGTCCCAATATTTTTGAAAATATTTGTGCTTTCCTGTAGTTCCCCTCAGGTTATTGGGGAATGTTCTTGTTTTTGTCATTTTTCTCCTTGATATTAATGAGAATATTCCTGTTTCCTGTAGTTATTCTCTGTTCATGCTGCCCTGTAGTTGTTGGGAATTTTGTCTCTACCAGCTGACAGATCCCTAGCTGTCTTGCAGTTTTACATCCCTGTTAGTTTATTTGCTTGGGTCAAGAAAGTTGCCCCTCTTGTTTCTTCAAGATACATCAATATCTCACAAACTTTTAAATCAGGGACTTGTGGACTAGATCTAATAAATGCATATTGACTGATGAATAATGATGAATAGTTCCATTGTTTCTTTATTTTAGATTTGTGCATAAATATTGACAATTCACAGTCACTTTCTGCCATGCTTTAAAGAATTTTTTTTTGACGGTACTTGTTAATTATCATCTTACATTCTTAGTAAGGAAAGAGGGACTAAAAGCTTAAATACTGCAATAATTTGGGAAATCCACATTAAATCTTTCTGAATCTCTCAAAGGTTTGCTTATATAAAGTATTTGGGTAGCTGAAGTAGGATGACGTGAGATTAAACAAGCCGTCAAAGTGAAATCCTTGATTTGTGTTTAAAAATGTAAAGTTTGTGGCGATAAATCCAGTTAAATATTGTGTTGGTAACAGCCTGGCTCCAAACTGCAGCTACATAGTCAAAGACTAGATTGAAAGTAATCAGCAATGGAAACCTACATTAATCTCCATCTGAAATAAAAACAGAAAATGCTGGAAAATCTCAGCCGGTCTGGCAGCATCTGTGAAGAGATAAACAAAGTTAATGGTTCGAGTCCGTATGACTCTTCTTCAGAGCTAAAGAAGAAAGAGAGGGAAAGGAAAGAGAATCCAAGAACTGCAGAGCAGAAACCAGCAAGACAAACAATGTTGAACTGTATTGGCTGGCATGTTGGAACTGTGCAGTGATCTAGTTCAGACTTAGCTCTGAAGAAGAGTCGCACAGATTTGAAATGTTAACTCTGTTTCTCTCACCACAGATGCTGCCAAACCTGCTGAGTTTTTCTAGAATTTTCTGTTTTTATTTCAGATTTCTAGCATCTTCAGTATTTTGCTTTTATCTTAGTGCTTAATCTCTATCTGCTCTCTTTTCTCACTCTGCATCCCTTCACCATTTTATCATCTTACTCTCTTGCTTGTCTTTTCTGTTTTCTCTTTTTAATATTCATATTTTTCCTTTCATTGAGTTGTTTTTTTCTCTAATCTCTTGCTGCATCAGCTTACTCACTTCCTTTCTCTTTTTCAACTATATCCTTCCCTCCCTCCCTGACCCTTATCTCCTCCTTTCTGTATGTCTTTCTCTCTCTCTCTCACAAATATTTTACTCTGTATTATATTTTAGATTATTTCTATAACTAAAATAAGTAAGATTGAAAGACTGCAAAGAGACCAACTGTGCATTTGTACAATGGCTACTATAGCCTTCTCTGGCCAGCTAGCACATGTTTTTATTTTGGTTTGCTTTATCACCCCACTGGAGACTTAGTTTCCTTCTTATGCCTTGCTAACCCAAACATTTTCAGCAATCCTGGAGTTGGGGACTGGCACTGAAAGTGGGTAAAAGGTTTTAGACTGCAGATGCCTATGCAGTAGCGCTACTGGAATAAATGATATAATTCGTAAACATTGGTAGAGAGATGTAATCGCACTGTTGTTCATGAATATGTAATATTTAATCTGTAATCAGTACCAAGTGTTTGACTCTATGTCTGAAAATTCTCTCATCTTTGGCATATAGGAGTGGAATGCAGTTACTGGACTGCAATTTGCTGGTCTACCAGCTGCAGCCTGACTAGGTCACTGCACAGCTCCAACATGCCAGCCAGTACAACTCAACATTGTTTGTCTTGCTGGTTTGTGCTCTGCAGCTCCTGGATTCTCTTTCCCTTTCCTTGTTTTCCTCTTTCGCAGTCTCATTTCTCATTCTCACTTTTTCTCTTTCTGGCTCACAATTTCCTTTTCCTCACGTGTCCTGCCTTTGGCCTGTCTCTCAGTTTTCTTTTCTTCTCTTTTCCCTCCCTACTGTTTCTTTTCTTTTTCCTGGCCTAATTTCTTCCCCTTACTCTTATCTCTCCTTTCTCTCACCCACTCCCTTCCCTAGCCTTTTCCCCGTATCTCTTTTCACGCTTTTCCATTCTCCTTTCTTTCCCACTCTCCTTTCTGTCTCATTCTTGCCTTTGCGCTTTTGGTTAACAAATACGAGTGAAGCAAAAACTGGATGAAGAGAAAGAACCAGCATAATAAATCTCTTTAAAACAATGTTTAAAGAAAAGGAACAGTTACCACTAGTAAAAGGCTGTTTGCTGCCCCCACATGGACATCATGAACATTTAATATTTTCGGGCTTAAAGGAAGCCTTGAACAGCTCCTTTAAGAAAAAAAATGTTACTTTTACAGAGCTCCTCAGGGGGCTGAATAAAACACAGTGGCTGGAATCATCCGCTCTCATTGGGGGCAGGCATTATGGTGGGCGGTGGGGAGAATTCAGTGGGAGGTCCAAAAATCGGTTTCACACCGGCGTGAAATCACAGTAGGATCATCCAATGGTATTCGCATAGCGGATTGTGACTCCCACTGGAGGCTGGCGTGCACCCGATTTGCATCTTGCTAATGGGATGCAAAGCATAGCCCGAATGGAATCGTCCTCAAACGCCCGATTACCGTAACGCCAGTAGGAGAACACACTGGCCCAGGACATGTCTGGACAAGCATGACGTGCAGAAGTTGGGAGTTACTTTTAGGGCCCTGCTCAGATCGCGGGTATCCGAGGAGAAGATGATATTGGAGCTCTGCAGCTACCGGACCCTGGAGGAACACGTGCATCACATGCTGGGCGGACCCTCATGCACATGGCTCCACTGCGAAGCAGCTTTTGCATGGTGGGAGGTCTCCACCCAGCAGCTTCAACTTTGTTGAGGCTTTGGACCTTCGTGGACTTCACCATGGGCTCATACCGTTTTCTGTTGTCCCCATTCATGCTTTAGGTCTGCTTTGGAACTTCACGGACTTCGCCTTGGGCTGGTACAGTTGATCGGCGAAGCAGGGTGAGAGAGAGGAAGATCTAGGTGTGAGTGAGAGAGGAAGGTGTACCGGTGGGAGGAATGGGGGAAGGTTGAGACTGGAAGGAGGGGGACAAAGGTGTCTGGAGGGGTGCAGTTGGTGTGGGGAGACAAAGTTGTCGGGACGGTGAGGCTGGGAGGGGCAAGGAGGGCATCCGGGGGGAGGAGGGAGTATGGGGGGAGGAGGGTGTAACGGGGGAGAATGCTGCAAGTGGGGAGGTAGGTTTATGGGGGCTGGAAGGTGTAAGGGAGGGAGTTCGGAAGGGGGAAGGTGTCCAGGGAGAGGAGAGAGCTCGGCGGGATGAGCTGTCCAGGGGGAGGAGGATGTCTGGAGGCGGGAAGGTGTCCAGGGGAAGCAGAGAGTTCGGAGGGGGGAGGTGTCTGACGGAGGAGGGAGCAAGGGTGGAGGAGGGAATAAGGGTGGAGGAAGGAGTAAGGGGGTGTTGGAAGGTCCGGTGAACATGCAATAGAGGGATCTGTGGAGTCAATAAATGCCTCGTTGGGAGTGAACTCAGGGTGGATGTGGTAGGAGAGAATGATAAGTGTGAGAGGGAGCAGAAGGAGCCAGTAGGCTGGGAGGGTGCATTGGAACTGGTAGAAAGGGCAACGAGGGTGGTTCGTGGGACATCGAGGCAAACTCAAACCCTGGGGGTAGGAAGGAGGAGGCCGGGGTGGTCAATGTAGATGGGAGTGGGATGTTCAGGAAGGTAGGGAATGTGCACATTCACCTGGACATCCTGGAATGACAAGGGTTTGGGCTGTAGAGTAACGGTAGGGAGGTGGAAGGTGATGCTGGGGGTGGACTGTGATGGGGGAAAGAACATGGGTGACTGAGGGAGGGAAAAGGGCAGGGGAGCTAATCAAAAACTTAATGACTATCATGCTGTGCAAAATGGAACTTGAGCGGAGCTGCATGGGAGTGTGAACAGTGGGTGGGTGGAGATGCAGGTCAGCTCCAATAGACAACTGAAAAAGAATCCCATGGTACTGTGAGATGAGTGTAATGGATGAAGGCTCTGCATGCATGGGAAAGTGTTTGCACGAGGCTCCATAAGGCCCTGCCCCACACACATGCTCCTCCCTCCAGAATCACTCGTGGTCCAGCTGCATGCAATTGGAACTGCTGGTGTGCGGGGATGCAGTAAGAGGACTCGCAAAGCCAGTAAATTAAGCTGAAGGACAACATTACACATTATTCAGTGAAAGTGAATATGTTTTCAGATTATAAAGTAACAAAATATGTTCACCCGTGCAAACACTTGTGATCAGAATTTCTTAACTTTTCTAGGCCTACCACTTTTTCTAGGCGCTGCCCTGAAATCTGCAGCAGGGGTGGAGACAGCCTGTGCAATAGTTGCTCCTGATGCCTCTGATGACTTCGGCATGCATTCTGTGCAGAGCCGAGGCCTTGAGGACCCTGGCTTACTTTGGCTATTCTCCTGTATATTCCACTGTGTATTCCAAGGTATATTCCATCGAAAGGGAAAGTTAGGGCAAACAAATCCAGAGCTCCCTGGATGCAAAAGGAGATAGAAATTAAGATAAAGAAGAAAAAGTGCACCTATGAGAGGTGTCAGGTATAAAATACAATTGAGAACCAAGAGGGATACAGAAGGTTCAGGGGGGAGGTGAGAAAACGTATTAGGAAAGCAAAGAGGGATTATAAGAGAAGACTGGCAGCCAACATAAAGGGGAATCCCAAAGTCTTATAAAGGCATATAAATAGTAAAAGGGTGGTAATAGGAGGAGTAGGGCTGATTGGGGACCTAAAATTGAATTTATACATGGACGAAGGGGCCATGGCTGAGGTATTAGATGAATACTTTGCATTCATCTTTACCAAGGAGGTAGATGCTACCCAGGCCATGGTGGCAGATGAGGAAACTCTGTCACTAGAAAGGTTCAAAATGGATAAGGAGGAATTGTAGGATAGACTGTAAGTACTTAAAGTTGACAAAACACCAGGACCAGATAAGATGCATTCAAGGACATTAAAAGAAATGAGTAGAAATTGCAGGGGCACTGGCCATAATGTTTCAGTCTTCCCTAGACTCAGGGGAGGTGCCAGAGGACTGGAGAATTGCAAACATTATGCCCTTGTTTAAAAAAGGTTGTAAGATAAGCCCAGCAATTACAGACCAGTCAGTTTAAATTCAGCAGTGGGCAAGATTCTAGAAACAATTATTCAGGATAGAATTAGTGGTCACATGGAAAAATATGGGTTGATAAGGAAGACCCAGCATGGATTTCTAAAGGGGAAATCATTTTTAACTAACTTGCTGGATTTTTTTGAAGAGGTAACAGAAGAGGTCGATGAGGGTAATGCTGTTGATGTGATGTACATGGACTTTCAAAAGGCATTTGACACAGTACCACACAACCGTCTTAGAGAAAAGTTATTGCTCATGGAATAAAAGAGACAGTAGCAATGTGGATATAAAATTGGCTGAAAAATAGGAAGTAGGGAGTAATGTTCAATGGATATTTTTCGGGCTGGAGGAAGGTTTGTAGTGGAGTTCCCCAGGGGTTGGTATTGGGACCCTTGATTTTCCTGATATATATTAATGTTCTAGCTCTTGGTGTGCAGGGGATGATTTCAAAGTTTACAGATGATAGAAAGCTTGGGAGTGTTGTAAACTGTGAGGAGGACGGTGCAGAACTTCAAAAGGACATAGACAAGTTGGTGGAGTGGGCAGATAGGTGGCAGATGAAGCTCAATGTGGAGAAATGTGAGTGATGTATTTTGATAGGAAGAGCATGGAGGAAAAGTGGGCCCACAATGCCAGAGAGAGGAACAGGACTGGAGGTTGTGTGCCCGACCTGGCAATCCTCATCCCGTTGGAGGAAGATTCTGCAATTGTCTTCAAGTGAATGAAACTGGCCAATTGGCAGAGGCAAAATTGGAGGAATGCCTTGGGGTGGTGAGATTGCAAGGGGCCTTATCCAAATGTGGAACAGAGATGAGCAGAGGGATATGGTTGTGGGGTGGCGGTGGGGGGGTGTGTATGATGCCTAGCATGCTTATGTGAATTGAAAATTTGTGCTTTATGTGTTCAAAGGCTTGAATGCTTCCTGCTGGAAACTATGTGAGAGTGTTGTAAGTAGTTTAATCTTGCAGGGTGTCATATCTCATAATTCATATAGTGCTTATGAAGTGGAATCTCGTGCTCTTGCATACCACATGAAGGTTGTGAAAGACCAATTAACACCCTTTCTTCTGTCCCTCCTGCGTAGGTGAACCATTGGCTGTGACCACCAGCCATGACACTAGCCTCTAAGGAGGAAGAGGAAGCTTAGGAGGGTCACATTCTCTCCCTGCACCAAACAGCAGCTCAGATACCGGCACCTCAGCAGGGATTAGCATGGCGGAAAGAGGACAAGCACAATCTTGTGAGGGCAATTTACATTCACATGTGCAGCTGCCAGAAAGTGTGGTGGAGTAGGCCTCGGGCAGTTGGAGGACTGTTCGAGGTGATTTAGTGATTGAGTCCAAGTTGGATGATGTGCATCTGGAGTTTTACATGAGGCAGCAGATGCTGGGTGTCCATCATGAGATGCATGGAGATTTGGCAGAAAAACCAGGGCTGTTGCATGCTCTGGCCCGTACTGTGGAGGTGTCCATCAGGCCATGTGCACTGCAATCTCCCACTCTTCAGAGTGCCAAGCTTCCTCCATGGACAGACTGACAGCTGTCCTGGAAGGGCAAACCCACCAGACTGCAAAAGCAATTGTGCGTATACGTTCTGACCTGCATTCCATCACCCTGTCTCTGAAATCAGGAGCCCAGTGCCAGGGGCCTGGGAAGGCTGGGCATTCAACCAGCTCCTGGGCCTCATGAGAAGGCAGAGCGACCCACTTGGCAAAAGTTGAGCAGCAGTTGTCGCCATCTGGAAGTACCTCTCAGGGCACTTCTGATGGGGGCAGCCTCTCCTCTCCCCCTCCACCATTGGTACAATTAACCTCGATTGCCGTGGCAACAGAAGGTCCTCCTGCCACTCAACAGGGGACTTCTAACATGGCGGGGCCCTCAAGGCCTCAGCTGCACAAAGGATTCCTGCCAAAGTTATCAAGGGTAAGGGGAGAAACAGATAAGCAGCCTCTCTCCAGTGTAGCAGTAAGCGAGGGGGGAACACTACGCTGTAGCACATGGAAGAAAATTAAGAAAAATCCACAGTAGCACAAACCTGTTCACACGGGTGTGTTTTTTTATGTATTCCTTAGAGGGGCCATTGGCCATTTGTTAATAAACCATCTATTTTTTAGCCATCATGCAAAGATTTAATTGATTTATGAAATGACAGGAGAAATAATTCATGCATATTCTATGTGAAGGTTGGTCAAGATGCAACAATGCCTAAGGGATCGAGACGGTGAGCGTTCTGACAGGACTCTCTGAAAGAGATCGCCGTGTAGGTGGAATAACGTTGAGACACAGGGAATACACGCAGCTCAGAAGCCACAAATGCTTGACCTACTGGAGCATCTGCCTTACCAAGGCCTCCCGTGGTTCATGGCCAACCATGTGCTCCCGTGAAAACCCTTGCGCTTCTCCGTCAGGGTGTTCTTTCATCTTCTTATAGATCTCATCATCAGAGGAATGACTGCTATATTGCAGCTCCTCTTCCTCCAAGGCACCCCCTCTTTGAAGTGCAAGGTTTTGCAGAGTACAGCACACAACGCCCAATAGTGACACTCTGGATGGAGCGTACTGTAGTGCTCCTCCTGATCTATCCAGGTATCAGAACCTCATCGTTAGCAGCCAATTGTCTACTCCACGATGGCCATGGTGGTCCCATGGCTGTCTTTATAGCTCCTGCCTTCTACTGTTCTAGCGACCCTCACTGGCATCATGAGCCATTTCTTCAAATGATAACCCTTGTCACCTAGAAGCCCACCATACAGGGAATTAGGTCAATTAAACATGTCTCGCACCTGGGAGTTCCGGAGAATGTAGGATTCGTGGCTGCTGCCCGAGTACCTAGTGCAGACCTGCATAGTTCTGCGATGCTGGTCACATACCAACTGGACATTTAAAGAGTGATAGCCCTTCCTATAAATGTAAAGGGCTGGCCTGCTGGAGCCTTATGGTGACGTGAGTGCAATCTATTATTCTCTGAACCCCGGGGAAACCTGCCATTGCTGCAAAGCCTCTGGCTCATTCAGGTTGACTGTGGCAGTCCATGGAGAATGCAATGTACTGACCTGTCCTTCAGAACATTACATCGGTGAAGACCTGAATGCAGTGGTGAGCAACAGGCTGCATAATGTCACTGAGGTCACCACAGACTGCCTGAAACAATCCAGTCACAAAGAAATTGAGCACCACAGTGACCTTGAGGGCTACTGGCATTGGGTGACCACCCATGCAATTGGAAGCTATCTCCCCTGCCAGCATCTCACAGAGAGAGGTTACTGTGGCTCTAGGGAGCCTGAGTCTCCTCCAGTACTGTGTCTCAGACAATTGGAGGTAACTCATTCTCTGCCTGTATACACGATTGGAAGCATAAGACCTTGCTCTGCACCTCTGTGGTTACAGCATCCTGCCTTCATCAGTTCCTTGCTCCTTTGCAGGTCTGCCACCCTCATGCACCAAAATCTTGGCCTTCTCCCTCTCCTCAATGTGCTCTTCTTCCTCTCTCCCTCACTGGAAGACATGTCTCCCAAGGAGACCACTATCCCCATGTTCTTAAAACAAAACAGGCTGAGGTACAGATGAGGCACTAATTCCACATTTATGCAGGCTCATTCAAACATTAAAACAACAAAGGGTATGCACTAGAACCACACCTTCTAATAGCAAGTCTTAATAACACTCACAGCAGCTTGAATTGCTGAGGTCAAGCAAAGGACCCAGCTGCTGCCTTTAAACCTACCTTTACATTCATTCATTGCAAAAAATGGGCTCCCCACCTGGCGTTCTTCACACTCTCTAACTGCATTATAGCAGCCAGTGCCTATTATGGCAGTCAATTGTACTCTTAATAAGTTTAAATATCCAATTGTCACCAATTTGAAAATGCGTGTTCCTGATTTCTAGGGCCACCTGCCTAGCTTATTATCACGTTTCGGCGTAATAACATCGGGAACGTGACCCAACACCAAATGTTGGACATGGTACAGGCCCATTTTCACCGCATAATATTCAGCTCAGGATGTCCCAAAGTGCTTCACAGCTAATTAACTACTTTTGCAGTGCAATCATTGTTGTAATGTAGGAAAAGCAGCAGCCAGTTTGTGCATAGCAAGGTCCCACAATAAACTGTAAAAGTGACCATGCAGTTTTCAGTTTGTCTTAAAAGTCTAACTGCTTGAGTAATATCCTTTAGGGAAGGAGATCTGCTATCCTTACCTATTATAAAGTGGAATAGATGTTATATTTGACATGGATTACCAGAGAATAATACAGCACAGAATAAAGCTATTAGGCCCATTGTGCCTATGGTAGCATTTTGAAAGAGCTATCAAATTAGTTTCACTTCCCTGGTCTTTCCCCTGAAGGAAAAAAAACAGTAAAAACTGGAAAATAAGAATATTGGTCCGAAATGATCTTGTATACTTTTAAATGGAACACCAGTAAAAACTTGGAAATAAGAGTACTGGTCCGACCTGTTTTATTCTTCTGGACATATAGAGGGGTGCGTGCTATATATGATATATATGTCATAAAAGCCAATTGCAGTCACAAATTACTTATGGGCATACTGAAATTTTTAAGCAAGTGACCACTTCCTGAAAAATTCCCATGTGGATTATACTGACAAACCTGTCCTGAGAGAACATGGAATGTTGTACCTTAAGAGGAGTCATGACTTTCTTCAAACAGGGACACTTAAAAGGGAGATAGAAAAGGTGCAAAATACTGAACTTTAATCACCTGTGGTTGCAGAGACAAAAGACTGATCACCACACCTCAGCAGGCATCCAAATCCATCTCCTATTGATTCATAATCTCAGAATGTCTAAAATGACCGGAGATCAAAGAAAACTGGGGGAGAGACATGAGCCAGCATTTTCTGGTCGGCGAGTGGGGGTGGGCCCCGCTCGCCGACACTTAAAATGATGTGGGGTGATATCGGGCGTGTGTCCCAATGTCACCCCGCGTCATTTAGATTGTCAGTTTGGCGGGTGCACATCCAAGTCGGATGCACTCCCGGCGACCTGTCAATGGCCTATTTAGGCCATTCAAAAAACAATTAAGCTCATTAGTGAACCTGCCCATCCAATCTTAAGGTTGGCGAGCAGGTCAGGAGTGCTGGCGGCCACCTGAAAAAGCATGAAACCTCATCCATGGGCGGGATGAAGTTTCATTGCTGAATCAAAAAATTAAGACACACTTTTAATTAACATTATGTCCATGTCACATGTCACATGACATTGTCACATGAGGGGACATGGATGGTGAATGAAAATTTCACTGCAGTAACTTTTTTACTTTGGGAACTGATTTCCCTGAGGCAGCACTTAGTCTCAAGGAGATCAGAGCGCTCCTTGCGCGCACGCGCAAAGGAGCACACTTCCGATTTTAGGAATCCCCCCTCCCCCGCCCACACAGGAAGTGCATAGGGCTTCCCTGCGTACGTCATGCTGGGTGGGCCTTAATTGGCCCGTCTACTAAAAATGGTGGCACGCCCCCAATCGGGGGCCCACGCCTGCCACCGGACTTCCCCCCCCCAACAGGGGGATAATTTTGCCCATGGTTTCTTTCCCCTACAGGAATACACAGGGAAAAATGGGTTAAAAAGCTAGCTGCAGAGCTAGTGTGCTTGCGTGCTATGAGAGGGACAACTCAAGAAGATCAGCTAGTCACCCGGCAGTTGCAGGCAAAGTCTCTCTCTCTCCCTCTGTCACTGGAGGCAAGGCAGCAAAGCCACAATCAAAAAAGGAAGTAGAAAACCTGCAGAACGAAGTGTCTCCAAACCAACTGCTCAACTGCCAAAGTCAGCTCTACCGGAATCACCCAAGTTAATGGCAGCAATGTTTTGCCATCAATGCCCCACGGACAAACCAAAGACTGATTTGTATAACTTTTTTAACTTATCCAAACTCAACTTCTCATTTCCTATCGGTGTGCATGTGTGTTACATTTTTGTTATCTTTTCTCCAGTTTTTAGTGACTAATAAACTTTCCCTTTCTTTGACTCAGGAATGCCTGGTTAAATTGGATCCTTCTAAAATCTAGATACATTTGGACTGGTAAAAGGTATCCATGGGAGAAGGGATCGCTTTTAAATTAACCTTGTTGCCATCAGCTGAGGGGATTGAATAAAGAAGGGGAGCCAGCTCATTCCTCCTCACCCAGGAGCATAACAAAATTGAGTCCCATTTGGGAAATTAACAAATTGGGGGACTGGCTGGGGCGCGGTCATAACAAATTGGGAGCCCAGTGCTGGAATATTTCCCACAGACAAAATGAAAGAATTAGAGAGGCGAAAGTAAATTGTTCCTATGAAACCAATTTTTAAGAATGGTTTTCTTGAGTCTGCCTACTAAAGTGTAAAAATGTCCACATTTGATTGCCAGTATTTTTACAGACGGAAGGGATATTAGTTATGAAAATTTAACAGTTCTATTCCTCAAACAGATAAAAGAGCTAGCGATGCTCCTAGGATTAGAATTTCGCCTGAAAGCCAGAAAACCTGAAATTTTAAAAGGGGTGCCAATGATCTACAGGTGGAAATTGAGGATGCTGAAACAGATAGGGTGGCGGCAGAGAGATTAAAATTGGAGCAGCAGAAATTAGAATTTCAGAAAGAGAAAAGGAAAGGGAAAGAGTGAAAGATGAAAGAGAGAGAAGGGAAGAGTAAGTTTTCCAAAGGGAAAACAAAGAGATGCAGGAAAGAGAAAGGGAAAGGGAGGAAGCTTTCCAAAGAATACTATATGAACTGGAAAGGAAGATAAAGGCAACTTAGTCAGGCAAAAGGAAAGCACTCCTGAGAAGTCAGGAAGAGTCATTTGAATCAAAAGAAGCTGAAAGGGTTGGAGGAAACCAGCTGGAATCTACAGGATTACAGGGAACCCAGAATTATTTGGAGGCCTTAAAGGGGTGGGGGGGGAGGGGCAATAGAGCCTGTAAGGGCTGAAGTAGCTAGGCAAAGGCTTCATGCAATGAAAGAGGCAGGGAACATGCAACCAAAGTCTACCGAGTGGCAGAGAGCTGGAGAAAGTTCAGGGGCCCAGAAGGAGGTGATATAACCAATGAAGGTTGCAGTCGTTAAGAAATAGCTTCTTGAATTTAAAAAGGCCAAGATTAGGTCTAGAGTTAACAAGGGCCTGGAAAAGACTGGTGGAATTTAAAACAGGCAGAGAGAATGATCTGAAAATTGAATTAGTAGGTACATTTTTTGCAGAATTAAACAGGGATCAGGGGAGTTCCAAGACAAGTAAGGGTACAGTAAGAGAGGTGCCACACACAGCTGCAGAGCTGCAGAGTGGAAAGGGCCAAAGATAGGCCTGCAGAAGTGTAAAGAAACAAGGTAGAACCTGAGCAAGTCAAGAGAACCAAAGCTAGACCAGCAGTAATAAAAGAGATCCATGAGGGACCTGTAAAGGTTAAAAAGGAGGATAGGAATAGGCCAATGATCTGTTTGTCAAATCATTTCATGGCAGGTTTAAATGGGAATGAGGGGAGTACCAAACAGAATGAGGTATGAGCAAATGGTATGAGCAGCTTGGCTTTTGTTAGCAATCTGGGAGCTGGCAATCAGGTGAAACATCCAAACCCCATTGATGATACTTAATCTAGCAAGGGACTGAGACAGTGTTAATGATCATAAGGACTAGCACTAGAAACATGGCAATTTCGAAACCTTGATACCAAACTAATCTGCAAATGAATGTAACCAACCACCTGAAAGGATAAAAAGAACCTATGCAATCAGATTATCCAGGGCCCAAAACAGTTTAGGGTGATCTGGGTATTGACCAAGGTGAAGAGAATGATTGAAAATGTCTGTTTGTTTGTTTTTTTCCCCTTTTTGTTATGAAATGAGAGTGAATCTTATTTCATTCGTGGTGTGGGGGAAGTGTCATAAAAACCGTTTACAGCCACAAATTACTTAAGGGTACATTGAATTTTTCAAGGAAGACTGGTGTGTTTTTTAAAGAAATACAAGCAAGGACAATGAGCAAAAGATGGCTGATAATGTGGTGACCAAGGGGGTTGAATAAAGAAGGGGAACCAGCTTATTCCTCCTCACCTGGGAGCATAACAAAATTGGTGTCCCATTTAGGAAGTTAACAAATTGGGGGACCTAGTCCAGGGATTGGTCGTAAAAAATAAATGGGTGCTCATTATTGAACTTGTGCTGGTAGATCATCACTTAGAACACTGAATTGTCAGCAAAGCGATCACCATCCTCTTCAGCTCAAGCATCAACACTGAGCTTGTGACTTGTAGGTAGCTCCCCAATCTATATCTCAGTTGAACGTAAGTAACTTTCTCAATTCAAAGTTCATTTCACTGCCTCACATTCCTGTGGTTACCAAAACTACCTCTGTCTACCCAATGAAGCCCCCCCCACGACCACCCACTGCCATACCTGCCCCATTCTGCTGCTGATACCTAATCTGTGATTTCCTCACCTCAAAGCTTGATTTCTCCACTGCCCTGCATTAAGCCTCACTACAACAACCCCCACAAGCTTCGACTGATACAAAACACTGCTAGCATCCTCACTGGAGTTATAGGGGTAGGCTTAATTTTCAGTGACAGCACAATATCTGCAATATCCACTAAGTAAATAAACAAGAAAATTAGGTGATGTATAGGGAGGACAATCTACAAAGTTTATTTTACACCTTGGAGGCAAGTTGAAAATCTACTCCCTATGTCTTTCACTCTCATCACGCCACTCTGTTCAGACTCCAGTGATTCCCATGCCCCTGTATTTTCTCAAAATTCTCTTTCCTGTTTTCAAATTTCTCCATCCAAACTTAGTAGACTGTTTATGTCTCTACCCAGACACACATTTTCTTCCACTAACACTTGGCTTCTCCTCCCAACTCACTCTCTAATTTCAAAAGTCTCTTTGAAATCCTCCCTTCAACTCTTCCCCCTCCCCATTCCCCCTCCCACTCTTCCTGCTGATCCAGAGGTGAAAGTGCCACAGCTGAACCACATTGACACCTCTGAGTTACCTTTCTATATGTGAGGAGCACAGAATAAAGGAAGCTGTTGTAAATTTGGTATTTGAGATGTTAAACGCACTGAAGCCCATTAGCTTTTTATCTCTTGGTACGATTAGTGAAAAATTTGGATAGTTTGTGATTTCCCTTCATAACCCTGAATCATTGATGAGATCCCTTCAAGACATCCTCTTTTCCAGAGAAAACAAGTACAACTTTCTTAAGCTTTGCTCCTACCTTACAATCCAAATTATGTAAATCATTGTTGTACACCCTTCAAGTGCAATAACATGGGGCAGAATTTTCTGCCTGTCGGGTGGGCCGGTCAGGACCGGGCAGGGAGCTGATTGCCACCCGCAATTGACTGCGCGTCGCTATTTTACGTGGGTGGGCCAATTAAGACCCACCCAGTGTGACGCATGGTCGGTAGCACTCAGCGCTACCTGTGCGAGCAGGGGAGGAGGGAGAGTCGGGGCCTGCACACTTTCACGCACGTGCACAAAAGAGTGCAGAAATCTCCCTGAGGCAGCTTTGTGCCTCAGGGAGATAAAGTTCAAATTGAAGGTTTCAAATAAAAAAAGATAAAAATGATTTAGAAATGTCCCCTCATGTGACAGTGTCACATGAGCTGGGACATGTTTATGAATTGTGGGAAAAATATTTATTTAATAAAACCTTCAGGAAACCTCACTCCACCCATGGATGAGGTTTCCTGAAAAACGCGAAGGCTGCTTGGGCTCTTTGCTTGCCCGCCAACCTTAAAGTTGGATGGGCAGCGTTGATAATTACTGTAATGTTTCTTAATGGCCTTAACATGTCTTTGACAGTTCGGTGGGCACATAACTGCCTCTGGCGCGTGCCCGCCAAACGAAAGACCTGAATGACGCGCGGTGACGTTGGGACACACACCCAACATCACCGCGCGTCAGTTTATGCGTTGGTGAGTGGGCCCCGCCCCCTGCTCACCAACGGCAAAACTCAGCCCTTGGTGTCAGCACAACAACAGGGGCTGAATTTTAAGTCCTGTGGGTGGGCGGTTGCCCAGCCCGATCTGGCATAAAATTGCGCAAGAAGTTGGGCAAGCGTCCCGACGTCATCACTCACTGGTGCGATATTTCGCTCAGTGGGCACACGCAAAAGTCGGAAGTGCACCTGCTGACAGTTAAGAGGGTAATTAAGCCCACTAATGGCACAATTGTCTCTGATTTTTCATTGGCCATCCAACCTTATGGTTGGCGGATGCGTGAATTGGCCAGGTGACCTTTGCATTTTTCATCAAACCTCATCCAAGGGCGGGATGAAACTTCCCTGATGAAAGAAAATAAAAATAAATATCTATGGACAGCATTTTTATCAGCTATATTTTCAGATGATTGATTATCATGCATGGACACTTTTTTCAGCATTTAAAACCTTTATTTTAGCTATTTCAGGTCTCCAGCTCCCTGAGGCAGCTGTCATCCTTCAGAGAGCTTTATCGCAGCGCTCACCCAAGCCTGTGGAAACATCATCACCCGCTCCCACCCCAGCAGCACACGTTTCACAATAGCTATCCGTTAATTGGCCAGTCGGCGTCAAATCGCAATCAGGGACCAATCGCGGTCAGGGGCCTGTTTCCCAACTGCTCCCAGACCCGCCAATCAGGTGCACACACCAAAGGTAAAATTCAGGCCTTGATAAGGTCACAGAAAGGGCGAATGTATGGAATTTGAAATGGAGTTTGATAAAGTACCACATAATAATCTTGATGGCAAATTGAACCCCCAGGACAGCTTAAGAGACTATTCATCACATTACTGTTTACAGGTAGTGTTGAACTGTGTTCTAGGGCTTTTCATCACATGATCCCTCTTGCGCTCCACCCTGCCTTCCAGTGATAAGAGGATACCTTAACTACCCCGGTTGATAAAAGTACCGCATAATAGGCTTGTTAGCATTTTCAGGTCCATGGAATAAAAGGCACAGTAGCAGAATGGTTAAAAAAAATTGGCTGAAGGATAGAAAGCAGAATTATGATGAATGGTTGTTTTTCAGATTGAAGGGAGGTGTACAGTGGAATTCCCCAAGGTTCAGTCCTTGGCCCCCAGTTATTTTGATATACACTGATGGATTGGACTTGGGGGTACAGAGCACAATTTCAAAATTTGCAGAAGACACAGAACTTCAAAATATAATAAATTGAATTGAATGGCCCAGTGATTGTGTTAAGGGCAGAGAAGGGGAAGAATTTCTGAAGTGCGTTCAGGAGAATTTTCTTGGTCCATATGTTTCCAGCGCAACAAGGCAGGGGGCGTTGCTGGATCTAGTCCTGGGAAATGAAATGGATCAAGTGGAGAATGTCACAGTCAAAGGAACATCCCGAGAATTGTGATCTTTACAACTGACAACTACAACAATAATATTGTCTTTTACATATGAAAAAGACAAGATGTAATCTAGAATAAAATTAATGAGACAGGGCTAATTTCAGTGAGGATCTGGCCCAGGTAAATTGGAGTTAAAGACTAGCAGGCAGAAATGTAATGGAGCAGTGGGCAGACTGTAAGGAGGAGATATTTCGGTAATAGTCTAGGTACATTCCCATAAGGGGGGAAGGGATATAGCTCCCTGGATGACAAAGGAGTTAGAGAGCAGGATGAAGGGAGCTCACGATAGATTTCAGCTTGATAACACAAGGGAGAATCAGGCTGAACATAAAAAGTACAGAGAACAAGAGAAACATGAAATAAGAGGAACAAAGAGATTACCAAGAATAGATAGGTCTTCTATAGGTATATTAACAGTAAAATTGTTTTCAGAGGAGCACTGGGGCCAATTAAGGACCAAAATGGAGATCAACTGATGGAGGCAGAAGACATAGCTGAGGTACTAAATGGCATCAATACTTTGCGTCAGTATTTTCCAAATGAAAGAAATTTGCCGAAGTTACAGTAAACAAGGAGTTTGCTAGGGTACAGATCATATAAAAATAAAAAGAAAATACTAGAAAGGCTGGCAGTACTTAAAGTGGATAAGTCACTCCTTCTGGCTAGGTGGCATCCTAGATTATGGAGGGAAATAAGGATAGAAACTGTGGAGGCACTAGCCACAATCTTCCAATCCTCCCTAGATACAGGGCAGTGCAAAACAACTGAAGGATTGAAAATTTTATATCCTTGTTCAAAAAAGGGGAGAAGTATCAAGCTGCTAATTACTGGCTTTTAAAAACAATAATCTGCAATAAAATGAACATTTGGACAAGTATGAACTAACAAAGGAGAATCAACATAGATTTATTAAGGGAAAATTTGTGTTTGATGAATTTGATTGAATTTTTTGATAAGGTGAATGAGGGAAGTGTGGTGGACATTGTGGATATGGACTTTGAAAAGGAATTTGATAAAGTACCACATAATCTATTGGCAAAATTGAAGCCCATGCGATAAAAAGATCAGTAATATCATGGATAAAAAAATGGCTAAGGAGTGAAAAAAAAATAGGGAGTTGTGGTGGATGGCTGTTTTTGAGACTAGAGGGAGGTTCAGTACTAGGCCCACTGCTATTTTGATATACATTAATGGTTTGGACTTAGGAGTACAATTTCAAAATTTGTAGATGCTGTAGAAATAGGTGTGTAGTAAACGGTAACTGAGAGGAATGGTCTTCAAGGGGGCCTGGGGGAATGAGAGGAGACATGGCAGATGAAATTCAATGCAGATAAGTATGAGATGTTACAATTTGGTAGGAAGAATGAAAGTCAATACATGCTAAATTGTACAATTTTGAAGTGGGTGCCAGAAGAGGGAGATCTGGGTATGTTTGTGCACAAATCCTTAAGGGAGCAGGACAAATTAATGAAGCAGTTAATAAAGCATATGGAATCCGGGGTTTATAAATAGAGCGGAGTTATAATATGAACTAGGAAGTTATGCTAAATCTATATAAAACATTTAGTGTATAAAATCATAGTGGTGACAAGCTTGGAATACTTCATACAGTTTTGGTGTCCTTACTTAAGAAATGATTCACTAACTTTGGAGGAAGTATAGCGCTGGTTCATGAGACTGGTTCCTGGGATTAGGGGATTACCCTGTGAAGAGCGATTGACTGGACTGTGTCTAAATTACTTGGAATTTAGAAGAATGAGAGATAATCTCATTGAAACATATAAAATTCTTATGAGTTTGACAGGATAATGCTGAGAGGATCCCTAGCTGGGGATCTAGAACTAGGGGTCACATCCTCAGAATAAGGAGTCAACCACTGAGGACTGAGATGAGGCAAAATTTCTTCACTCAGAGTTCTGGATCTTTGGAATTCTTTACCCTTGAGAGCTCTGGCTGCTCTGTAATTGAATATATTCAGGACAGAAATTGATATATTTTTGGATACCAAAGGAATCAAGGGATATTTGGATAGTACAGGAAGGTGGAATCAAGGTAGAAAATCAGCCATAATTGTACTGAATGGTGGAGCAGGTTCGAAGGGCCAAATAGTCTCATCCTGTTCCTATTTCTTATGTTCTTAACACTAGTTTGGCCTGAGCTGGAGTATTGTGTCCAATTCTTAGCACCAGACTTTAAGAAAGACTTGAAGGATTTGGAGAGGGTACAGTAGAGATTTACCAGAATGGTTCCAGCGATGAGGGATTACAGTTAAGTGGAGAAACTGGGGTTGTTCTCATTGAAGCAGAGAAGGCTAAAAAGAGATTCGGTAGATATGTTTAAAATCATGAAGTGTATACTTACAGTAAATAAGGAAATATTGTTTTGAATAACTTTAATGCTGTTAACCAGAGGGTACAGATTTTAGGTGATTAGCAGGGATGAAAAGAGGCAATTTTTGTTTATAAAATGAATGGTTAGGATTTGGAATTCATTGCTTGATCGAGTCATGGAAACTGATTCTGTATTAGTTTTGTTACGATCCCCATAGAGACCAATAATGTTCAAAAAGAAATTCAAATGTCCAATTAATAGCTGAAAAGGATGACACAACAAAATTTCATGTCGTAAGGTTTCTAGGTTTCATGTTGTAAGGTAGCAAATTACTAAAATCACTATTAACTAAACACTATTTTTGTAAGCAACTTATGCTTTAAACCATAGAAAGGGACTTTCCTCTTTTTTTCTTATCACACATCACAGTTTCACAGAATTACAGTCTTTATAGCAAACAGTCCTCAGTTGCTTCCAACTTCTAATGGGTTTAAGTTTCCCCATTTCACTGAGCAGTAACTTAAAGTGATCATCTCCAATTTTCGGAGAGTTTTCCAACCCACTACCAGCAGTAAAGCCCACTCTGATGGTTCTTTTTCTCCCTGGCTATGTCAGGATGAATCTTCTTTAGATGGCTGTGGAATGTCTCCAACTAGAGACCATCTCCCTCCCGCATCTGGCTTCAGTAACTCACAAAGAAGCTGCAGCCTCTTTTCTCTACTGACCACATGAACTGATGTTCTTTCCCTCCCTCTATTTTAGTCTTCTGCCCAAAAGCTTGGAGCCACCAAGTTGATTTACTGTTAGTACAGCTGCCCTTGCCTTCTTATCCCAGGTGTGAGAACTTTGCACCTTGCTCAACTGGTCTTTGACGAAGCCAGGCTTGTTGTCAGGCAGCATAGTCACATCATCCTCCTTCACTTTAACCTAAATTTAAAGCCACAGCCCAAAACATAATCTTATAAACTTCAGAACTGTAACAGTCTTCAAAGGGAATGGATAAATGCTTGAGAAAAAATTCCAGGGATATGGAGAAGGAGCGGTTGAGTGGGACTAACTTGATTTCTCTTTGAAGGAATTGGTGCGGACTTGATGGGCCAAATGGCCTTCTGTGTTGTTCAATTCTGATTGAACCACTCTGCGCCCTGCCAACTATTGATCACCTGACCCATAAATTGATCAATAATGGTGACTACTGTACCAACAATCCCCTGCACTCAGAAGCCACTGTACCCTTCACATGATTTTGTTGGAACATGTGCATGCACGGCCTGCATTGCATGCTGGGTACCTATGCAGCCCAGTTGTTTGTTTTGAGTTTGAGTGGAGTGAAATGAGAGCAAGAACTGTGCCTATGATCTTCATCTCAAGCCACTTGTAAGAGTGTGCAGGGGATTAAACTTTTACTCCAGGAGGGTCGACGACCCTATATGTGGGCTGGAGCTGGCACAGAATGTTTGCCCAAATAACAAGTCAGTTCATTTCAAAATAATGCAGTTCTGTGAAGCGCTGTGAAATAGCTCTGAGACAGATGCTAAGATGATGTAGAAATATAAATCTCTCTTTCTGCAATTTGTCTCGTTACCTTGGAAAGATAATGGCTTCTGATGTAATGTCATCAGTTTTGCAGAGCAAGTTGACTATTAATTGAACATTTTTCTGTATATAGACTATTAAATTAATAAAGTGACTCAAAAAGTTACAGGCCAAAGCAGGGTTACATTTCATACACATAAACTATTTAGGATTGATTCCTGTCACAATATTTTCTATTTGAACACTGACATAATATTTCATCAGCAGTAGAGCAGTGGCAGATCACAATTGTTTTTTTTTTGAGTGACTGTTACCCTTTTGCCAAATCTTGATCAAGTCTCTGAGTTTTATCAATGGCTGAGTGGGTTGGTGCATACAACACCCAGCCCTACACTGTCGCACAACCAAGGAAGGTTCCAAGTATCATTTCTGCCCTATTCTGAGTTAGCTGATCTCAATATGGGCACTACAATTCCCCTCAGCCCTCTGAGCTAGGATGGAGACAAAATCAGCCAGCGTTCCTGCTCCTTTTTACTATCCAGTGACTTGTGTTGCAATACTTCCCATGGAACAATTAGCCTGTGCGCATCCACTGCTCAATTCTCACATACTTTTAAGTTTGTTCTTAAAACTCTGGCAACACCTTATTTATTGTCCAACCCTAGTTGCCCTGAGGGCATGAAGAGTGAGCCTAGTAGTGTGAGACTGGAGCCACTTGTAAGCCAGACCATATAGGGGTAGCAAGTTTGTTTCACTGAAGGATTAAGTGGGTTTTATCCGTCAGCTTTCATGGTCACTTTCTAGTGTTAGCTCAAAAATTGCTGGACTTCTAAGTTTGCCTGAGTGAGATTTGAGTTCACAAGCTCCCAGTTACTGATTCAGTCATGGTTCCTCAAGACTACCGTTTCAGCCAAGAGAAATAATATGGGGAGGACGAAAAGGCTACCATACCTCTGTATTAAACATTGTCATCGCTCGGTGGGGAGGGAAAGGGGAGAAGATTTGAATTTAATGAAAGGGCTAATACAGAGATATTGAGTGGATGATGGGTGAGGTTGAAAAGGGGACTGTGTTAATGTGATCCCTGGTGATGAATGCGCACTATTTGGACAGATGACAGTTCAAATTATTTTATGATTTAATGTCATTCCAGAGATTTCACACATCTTTTCCTTTGGGATAAAGAAAATTAAATATCATCAGCTACGTGTTCAGTCGTATAGGAATGTGTAATCAATCACAGTGCTCACAGCATTGAGGAAATGGCCAATCCCATCCAATCTGTTAAATAACTCATATTTATGAAATGCTCTGGAGTATTTCATTAGGTATCACAGTTAGTCAGTGGACTTCAAGTTCTGTTCTATTTATTCAGTGTAACCATTTCCTGCTTTGCCTGGAATCAGGGCTAAGAGCATTACCAAGTATGATGCCAATCCAGGCAGCAGAGGGAGGCTGCAGTTTCATTGACTGATGCTATCCCAGGACAGTGGTTGAGGCACCACAATAACAGTCAGTGCCACTGGGTAAGACAGAGAGGAAATTGAGCCATGGTCCTCAATCCTGATCATTTGTCCGGCTAAAGTATGTAGTGTGGTGACAGATGGGGACAAGAATGGGGCTCAGCTGTAATGTTAGAATCCGAGAAGGTTAGAACATACCAGCACAGAAATAGGCAGTTCAACCCATCAAGTATGCACTAGTCTTTATTTCCAGGTGCTCTTTTTACTCAAATCCCATTCCTCTGTTTGTTCCCCAATTCTTTTAATATTGCACCTAGTCTAATCACACTCTCCTGGTCAAACTTTAATATCCACCCAATCTAATCTCACCCTCCTGCTCATTTCCAATATACTCTAAAATGCCATCCAGACAAATTCCACTCTTCTGCTCATTCCCTGTACCATTTAATATTTTGTCATCTAATAAATTACATTCTTATATATGAATTCTGAGGTACATAAAAATGAAGGTGGTATAGCCATTTAGGTTACAAAATTGAGTTCTGTAGCCCTACTGGTGCCGGTACTACACAAGCTCCAAACTCAGAAAATAGTGCACGGAATATCTGCAGCCACTTCCAGTGCGGCCTACACGCCCTGACTGACAAAGTGTTAGTGCAGGCGTGCCATACGTTTGTCAGAAGCAGGCAGAATGGGCAAATGAGCTTGTGCTCAGCAGCACAAGGGACCCCCGCCATTAATGTTATCCAACCCTTTGGTGAGATGATTTTGACTTATTGGGTCAAATTTTCTATTGGCTGTAGAGGCAGGTCCAGAGGCGGACAGGCCTGCAATTTCCCACCACTATTGGCCTACTAGTCCCCTGCCATGTTCCTGGCTCCAGGCCACTTTCATTCCCAAAGGATAGGGGATGTGATGATTACCCACCCACAGGTGGCAGGTAGCCCAAATGCCCAATTAAATGACCTATTAAGGCCGCTTAGCAGAGGCCAACTAGAATTTTAAAGTCAATATGCGAGTTGCCCCACTGCGGCAGAAGCACGGCTGAGGGATGGTGGCAGCCTTCCAACAGCAGACCTGGAGTTAGTAGATGTCAGCAATCCATCTAGTTAGGGAACCCCCCGCACCTGCCAAAGCCATCGGGCCACAGTTGTGGCCACTTGGCTATCCAGAGGAAGGATTGCCCTTCCATGATGATGATCTGACAGCTGTGTCCCTTTTAATGTTAAACATTTCTAAAATCTCTTCAGACAGCACCTCCATCTTGAGACACTCTCTCTCTTTCTCTCAGCTACCTACATCAGCAGCTCTCATCTCTGACAGTGGGGCTGCTGATCTGTCAGTGTTGGAGGGTCTTCCATAGGTCCTCCAGCCTCGGGTGCTCACCCGCCATCCTTAATTGGACAGCAAGTGCACAGCCTGACCGCTAGTTGGCCTACTCGGCAATAATTGCATCAGGCGTCAACATGGAAACAGGACCCAGAAATTCACCTGAATCAGGGTCCTGACCCCAAAACAAACTTGGCAGGGGTTTGGAAACCAGAATATAACATTAGAGAAGATAAACAATTTGCACAAAGATTGAGAGACACACATAACACCAGAGTAACAAATAGTAAAGTGTTAGTTGGGGTGAAACTCAGAGGGAATATAGTAAGGGCAAACTCAGGTTAACATGTATGTAACTGCATGGACCATGGTAAATGAGGTTTGGTGAGCTGCAGATGCAAATAGCCATATGGGAATGTTAGTGTTGGAGAGGGAATTGTCCTGAAGCAGTCAAGGACCGAATCTATTTGGTTGTGTAAAGATACCATTACATTAATGGGTGTACTCTGTAGGCCACCAACTAGTGGGGAAAATATAACGGATTAAATTTGCATGAAAATTACCAAGAGATGCAAGAACATTAGAGCAGAGATAATGGGGGATTTGATTTATCCTAATATAAACTGATATAGTAATAGTGTAAACAGAGGAGAAGGAGTAGGCCATTCGGCCCCTCGAGCCTGTTCGACCATTTAACTAAGTCATGGTTGATCTTCTACCTTCACGCCATATTCCTACGCTATCCCCATAACCAGTGATGTCATTGGTTTCTGGAAATCTGTCAACCTCTGCTTTGAACAAATTTAATGCGTGAGCCTCCACAGCCTTCTGGGGCAGAGCATTCCAAAGATTCACCACCCTCTGATTGAAGAAATTCCTCCTGTTCTCGGTTCTAAAAGGCCCATCTTTTATTCTCAGATTATAGCTCCTGATTCTAGATGCCCCCACCCCCCACCCTTCTTGCATTTATCTTGTCAAGCTTTGTAAGAATTCTGTACACTTCAATGAGGTCACCTCTCATTCTTCTAAACTCTAGAAAATATAGGCCCAGTCTCCTCAATCTCTCCTCATACGACAATCCCACCATCCAAGGATTACTCTGGTGAAGATTTGTTGCTCTCCCTCTATGACTAGTTTATCCTTCCTTAGGTGAGAGCAAAACTGCACACAATAGTCTGGATGCAGTCTCACCAAGGCTCTATACAACTGCAGCAAAACTACCTTACTGTTACACTCAAATCCCCTTGTTGCACCTGCATGTTAGCTTTTAGTAACTAATGAACAAAAACACCCAAGTCCCTTTGGACATCAACACTCCCAATCACTCCACATTTAAGAAATACTCTGTATTTCTGTTTTTCCAACTAAATTGGATAACTTCACATTTTTCCATATTATATTCCATCTGCCATGTTCTTGCCCACTCACTTAGCCTGTCTAAATCCCCTTGAAGCCACTTTGCAGCCTCCTTACAATTCACATTTCCACCAAGTTTTGTATCATCAGCAAACTTAAAAATATTACATTTGGTCCCCCCCATCCAAATCATTGATATAGATTGTGAAAAGCTGGAGCTCAAGCAGTGATCCTTGCCTGCCAACCTGAGAATGACCCATTTATCTCTACTTTCTGCTTTCTATCCATTAACCAATCCTCAATTCATGCCAGTATATTACCCCCAATCCCATGAGCTCTAATTTTGCTTACTAACCTCTTGTGCGGAATCTTATCGAAAGCCTCCTGAAAATCCAAATATACCACATTCACTGGTTCACCCATATCTATCCTGCCAGTAACATCCTCAAAAGATTCCAACAGGTTTGTCAAACATGACTTCCCTTTCATAAATCCATGTTGACTCTGCCCAGTCCTATCATTATTTTCTAAATGCCCAGTTATCACATCCCTTATAATAGATTCTACAATACTGACACCTACCTGACAATGTGGAAAATTACCCAGGTATGTCCTGTACACTAAAAGCAGGACAAATCCAAACCGGCCAATTACTGCCCAATCAGCATGCTTGGCCTAAATAGCCAAGTGGTTATGGTACTGGGTTTATAACCCCAAGATCAAGAGTTCAAATCTCACAATGGCAAACTATGAAACAATGTAACTTCATCTGAAACAGATGGAAACGGATTTACTCAAAAGAGTATCAAGAGTTCAAATCTCACAATGGCAAACTATGAAACAATGTAACTTCATCTGAATAGAAACAGATGGAAACGTGTTTGTACTCGAAAGAGTTACACTCCATCATCAGTAAAGTGATGGAATGGGTCATCAACAGTGCTACCAAGTGGCACCTGTTCAGCAATAACCTGCTGACTGATGCTCAATTTGGGTTCCTCCAAGGTCACTCAGCTTCTGACCTCATTATAGCCTTGATTTAGACATGGACAAAAGAGCTGAACTCCAGAGGTGAGATGAGAGTGACTGCCTTGACATTAAGTCAGCATTTGACATAGTGTGGCATCAAGGACCCCTAGCAAAACTGGAGTCAATGAAAATCAGGGGGAAATCTCTCCGCTGTTTGGAATCATACCTAGCACAAAGGAAGGTGGCTGTGGTTGTTGAAGGTCAATCATCTTAGTTCCAGGACATCACTGCAGGAATTCCTCAGGGTAGTGTCCAAGGCCCAACCGCCTTCAGCTGCTTCATCAATGACCTTCCTTCCATCATAAGCTCAGAAGTGGGGATGTTTGCTGATGATTGCACAATGTTCAGCACCATTCACGATGCTTCAGATACTGGAGCAGTCCATGTCCAAATGCAGCAAGACCTGGACAATATCCAGACTTTGGCTAACAAGCAGCAAGTAAAATTCACGCCACACAAGTGCCAGGCAATGACCATCTCCAACAAGAGAAAATCTAACCATCGCTGCTTGACATTCAATGGCATTACCATTGCTGAATCCCCCACTATCAACATCCCGGGGGTTAACGTTGACTGGAAACTGAACTGGACTAGCCATATAAATACTATGGCTACAAAAGCAAGTCAGAGGCTAGGAATCCTGCAGCAAGTAACTCATCTCCTGACTCCCATAGCATGCCCACCATCTACAAGGCACAAGTCAGAAGTGTGATGGAATACTCTCCACTTGCCTGGATGAGTGCAGCTCCAACAACACTCAAGAAGCTTGACACCATCCAGGACAAAGCAGCCCGCTTGATTGGCACCCCTTCCACAAACATACACTCCCTCCACCGCTGATGAACAGTGGCAGTAGTGTGTACCATCTGCAAGATACACTGCAGGAACTCACCAAGGCTCCTTAGGCAGCACCTTCCAAACCCATGACCACTACCATCTAGAAGGATAACGGCAGCAGATAGATGGAAACACCACCACCTGGAAGTTCCCCTCCAAGCTACTCACCACCCTGACTTGGAAATATATTGCCATTCCTTCACTTGCACTGGGTCAAAATCCTGGAACTCCTTCCCTAACAGCACTGTGGTGTATCTACGCCACAGGGACTGTAGTGGTTCATGAAGACAACTCACCACCATCTTCTCAAGGGCAATAAGGCATGGGCAATAAATGCTGGCCTAGCCAGCGATACGCACATCCTGTAAATGAATTTTTAAAATTTGCCCTATTACGGATTTCAGGCTAATGAGACTGTACTTCCCCGTTTTCTCTCTCCCTCCTTTCTTAAATAGTGGGGTTACATTTGCTACCTTTCAATCTACAGGCACCATTCCAGAACCTGTAGAATTTTGAAAGATGATCAACAATGTATCCACCATCTGTACTGCCATGCCTTTCAACAATCTGAGATGCAGATCACCAGGTCCAGGGGAATTTATCAAGTTTTTTTCAGTCCTAAGAATTTTTCAGTCCCATTAATTTCTCCAGCACTACTTTTTAAATAATACTAATTTCTTTAAGGTCCTCAATTTCATTAGTCCCTTGGCTCGCCAATATTCCAGAGAGGTTTTTTGTATCTTCCTCCATGAAGGCAGACACAAAGTATTTGTTTAGCTTCACTGCCATTTCCTTATTGCCCATTACAAATTCTCCATTCTCTGCCTTTAATGGGCCCACATTTGGTTTTACTAACCTTTTCTTTTTTAGATACCTTTGGAAGCTTTTACTGTCCATTTTTATGTTCCTTGCTAGTTTACTTCCATATTCTATTTTCTCATTCTTTATCACATTCTTGGTTCTCCTTTGCTGAATTTTAAACTGCTCCCAATCCTCAGGCCTGCTATCTTTTTTTTTGGCAACTTTATATGCCTCTTTTCATCAAATAGAATCTTTGGGTGGAATCATCCCAGATTTGCACTAAGTGCGGTAGCAGGTGGGTAGAACGACATTTTACCCACTGGCCACAATGGTGGCTTCCCACACTGTATCATCCCAAACCCAACGCATTAATTATGCTTTCCCGGGAAACTGTTTCCATGGTAGGTGGGCTCTCATTCGTCTGTCATGCCATCACTTCGCCGCTCCATCACTCCATCACGCCATATTTAAAGTGCAGCCACGCATACACTTCTCAGTGTTTCCAGCCCAGGACTGCTGCATGGAAGACATGGCCCCAAAACGCAAAAAGGCTGCAACCTCCCAGTTCAATGACACGTCCCTCGAGTGCCTTTTGGACGCTGTGGAGGCTCGCTGTGATGTCCTCTACCCCCCGCTCTGGCCGTAGGGCAGGCAGCAACATCACCAATCTGGCTTGGGAGGCGGTGGCAGCAGTGGTCAGTGCCACCACCCTGCAAAAGAGGACAGCCACCCAGTGCCGCAAGAGGATGAATGATCTCCTTCAGCCCACAGGGTAAGTCACTCTTCTCATTACTCTTAGCTCACACAGTCACAAACCCATCACACATCCACAGGGCACTCACTCACTGCCAGCTTAAGGGACATCACCATTCACTCTCTCACATGCATCTTCATTGTTCTCATCCCGTCCATGGGACTCACCATCCACACATGCCAGGCATACTTATCATCTTGCCTGGCAGGTATCTTGCTTATACCCTCTCCATCTCTATTCATGCAGGACAAGCTGGCACACAACAAGAGGGAGAGGCTGCAGACTGGTGGAGGAATGCCTGAAATCAAGATCCTCATGGATTTTGAAAACAGAGCCATCCAACTGGCCGGAAGGATCTGGACCATTCCTGTGCTGATAGTGAAGTCGGTGATGCTCTTCCAAGTGAGGATCCAGCAGTGCAACATCCGTCAGATAACCATGCTGTGAGTGATATGTCCTGTTTCACAGGCCACTGCCATGCACTAATTATCTCTCCTTGCTTTCGCAGGCACATCTGAGAAACAGTCAAGGGAGTCTATGACCCAGAGTCTCCAGTCAAGCTCCAAAGAAACCTCTGAAGAGGAATCTGAAGGCACCCTCCTTGAAGTCCCATCACAGCGTTCACCCACACCCTCCACCAGCGCAGAGACACACACTTCAGTGGGACCCTGCTTTACAGTAGCCTCTAAATCACAATCTGGTGAACACATCACACTTTCTGATCCGTAGCCAGTGGCGGCAGGGACTTCCCAGGCACCCGGCACTCGGAGAACTGCTGGAGGCCAGCTGCTGAGTGCGAGTCAGATGACGAGCCTCTGGACTCGGTCATGTCACAGTTGATGGAGCTGCAAAGGCAAGCTTGGGAACACCAGGAAGGGATGTCTGCTGCGCTCCTGAGATTGCAAGGCACGATGGAGGAGCTCATCCACCTTTAGGCTGAGGTGATAGCGCTGGCATGCCAATGCACCAAAGTCAAGATTGGTAGGATGGCGACCACCATGGAAACCTTGGTCCAGGACATTGATCCTGCATTGCTGCCAAATTCCATCGCCGCGCCATAGTGGACATCCAACAGTGTGTACACGAGAGGGGTGCAGGACAGCCCATTCTCACTCCAGCTACCACTTCTCTCAAGGAATCATCCTGAGGCCCTTGGGCACCCATAGGGAGGAGGATCAGCAGGTGCATACTCCAGGGCCATCCACCCAGATGACTCTGGGAGTGTCCGGCCCATCCGAATCCCTTCTTTCTGTGACCTCAGCGGCTCCAGCTCCACAGGCCAAGGAGGGTGCCACTGCCACACAGCAGGACCCTGAAAGCACGCTGGGACCCTCCAGGTCTTAGCCCTCTAGAAGATGCCCATCAAGGTATCAGGACGTGGCAGTCAGCAGGCTGCCCCCACCTCTGCTGCAGATGTCCAGGGAGAACCAAGATGTAGCGGCAGGATTAGAAAAGTGAAGAAGATGTAGTTGCACAGCCTGGGCATGTGTGTTAGTGACTTGTACATAATGTTCACTATTATAAATAAATTCCCAAGGATGTCTCCCTGCCTATGGCTCCTTGTTCTGATGAGCAGTGTTCATGTCACTCAGTTGTGAAACCTTTTTGTACAAGATAAAGGCAGATGAATCAGTCCAGAGCTGGCTCCCTGTGCCTTGTTCAGCCTTCAGACCAATTTGATGGTCCAGCCTCACACTCCCTGGACACATTAGTGATGCCTGCCATCAAGGGATGGTGCTGGTCATTGCTGCCAGAATATAGTGGGCAGGTATCACAGAATTCCATCATACCCTCTGTGTGCTCTCAGCACCTTTAAGGTGGGGCTGGCCCCCATCTATTCAGCATCTGTAACCAGTGACGCTGTGCTCCTAAAGGGGTCAGGTGCTGAAGATGGACAAAGGATCAGATGCTTTTAAAGTTTCATGACTGCGTCTCTATGATATGACCCTGATCACAGAGTGCAAGTGAGCTGCCCTCAGTCAGACGGGAGTCAGACATTCACAGAGGCTATGTGAAGACATATGGAGTGTAATGACTGCAAGTCATCATCATCCTCCTGCAATCGAGTTATTATTAGGGCCTCCACTGCGTCTCAATGAAAAAAGCATTATCACAGAGGGTATGTGCACTGCCATAAGTCAGACTGGAGTCAAACATTCATAGGTGCACTGTGAGGATCTATGGTGTCTCCTTACTGCATGTTGTCATCATCCTCCACAAATATAGCAGCTATGAAGGCCTCCCGAGTGCACCTGCCTCGTCTGACTAGTGCAAGGGTCTCACCGCCATCTTCGTCACCTTTGAGAACCGCTTCATCCTCATCATCGTCGACATCCTCCACATTGGAGACCTCCAGCTTCTGCATCTCCTCCTCATCCAGCTCCTCTCCCTGTTGCCGCGCCAGGTTATAAAAGTTGCAGTAGGCAATGACAATGTGTGACGCCCTCTGTGGGCTATATTGCTGGGCTCCACCAGACTGGTCCAGGCACCGGAACCTTATTTTCAGCATCCCAATGGTATGCTCCACCAAACTGCAAGCTGAAGCATGAGCCTCATTATACCATTGCTTTGCTGCAGTCTGAGGCCATTACATGGGTGTCATCAGCCACGTCCTCTGCAGGCAGCCCTTTCCCCCACCCCACCCTCAAGTCACCTCACTGGCAGGGCAGCCCTTGCACCCCCCAACTAGCCTCAAGCTTGAAGTCCAACAGGTGACCCGGGTGGGCACTGCACAATGTTACAGAGCACTCACCTCCAAATTCCCCTCAAAGTGCAGCCCAACAAGTGCATGCCTTATATATGCTGTTATGAAACATGTCAGCGTACAATCACGCCAATATGGGCGGATGATCCTTATGATGATATTGCGATGTATTACAATGAGGTTCCCGACGTCCAATGGCGGGAAACACGACCCCGCCATCAAAAGGCTGAGCAGGTGATCGCAAATTGGTTTCACAACGTCATGAAACCGATTTCTGGCCTTCTCACCATATTGTCCTCTCACACCATCAAGCACATCAATGCCAGCAGGCATGGAAAATTACCCCCTTTAATTCTACAATTAGCCATGGGGGTAAAGGACAGGGGGTTTCTGAAATGTGCTCAGAAGAATTTTCCACATCAGTATGTTTCCAACCCAATGAAGAAACAAGCATTTCTGCATCCAATTCTGGGTGGGTCAAGTGGATCAAGTGTCAATTGGGGAGCATTTAGGGGACAATGATCATAGTATCATTGGGTCTAAGTTAGCAATGGAATTTAGAGTAAAAATATTTAACTGGAGGAGGGCCAATTTCAGTGGGCTTTGCACAAATCCATCCTGGGTAATTTGGAATTAAGGATTGGCAGGAAAAATTGTAAAAGAGCAAGGGACTGCCTTTAAAGCAATTATGAGGTACAGCCAAGGTATATTCCCACAAGGAGGAAAGGTAGGACAACTAAAGTCAGTGCTCCCTGGATGACAGAAGAGATAAAAAGTAAGACGAAGTAGAATAAGGGGGCATATGATAGTTGTTAGCTTGATAATAGAAGTGAGAACCAGACTGGATATAGAAAGTTCAGAGAGGCAGTGATAAAGGAAATAAGAGAGGCAAAGAGAAAGTATGAGAAAAGACTGGTAGCCAACATAAAGGGAAATACATAAGTGGCATATAAATAGTTAAAGGGTTGTAAGAGGAGGAATGGAGCCAATCAGGAACCAAAAAGTTGATCTATGCGTGGAGGCAGAGAGCATGGCTAAGATAATAAATGAGTACTTTGTACCTGACTTTACTACAAAAAAATATGCTGGCAAAGTGATGGTGAGGGAGGAGGTAATTGAGATACTGGATGGGCTAAAGAAAATTGATAAAGAGGTATTAGGAAAGCTGGCTGCACTTAACGTTGATAATGCACCACAACCAGATGGGATGCATCCAAGGATGCTGAGGGAAATAAGGGCAGATGCTGAGGTACTGGCCATAGTCTTCCATTCCTCCTTAGTTGCAAGGATGGTGTTCAAAAAAGGGTGCAAGGATAATCTCAGCAACTACGGGCTTGTCAGTTTAACCTCAATGATGGAAAACTTTTACAAATGATAATCTGGAACAAAATCACCAGTTACATGGACAAATGTGGATTAATTAAGGAAAGCCAGCATGGCTTTGTTAAAGGCAAATCATGTCTAACCAACTTGATTGAGCTTTTTGATGAGGTGTCAGAAAGGGTTAATAAGAGTAATGCGGTTGATGTGGTGTACACGGACTTCCAAAAGACGTTTGATAAGGTGCCGCATATCAGGCTTGTCAGCAAAGTTGAGGCCCATGGAATGAAAGGGATAGTGGAGGCATGGATACGAAGTTGGCTGATTAACAGAAAGCAGAATAGTGGTGAACATTTGTTTATTGGACTGGAGGAAGGTATACTGTGGTGTTCCCCAAAGATCAGTACTAGGACCACTGCTTTTTTTGACATATATCAATGACTTAGACTTGGATGTACAAGACACAATTTCAAAATTTGCAGATGACACAAAACTTGGAAGTATTTTGAATGGGCAGGAATGTGGCAGATGAAATTCAATGCAGAGAAATTTGAAGTGATAACTGTTGGTAGGAAGAACAAGGGAAGGTGATATAAACTGAAGGGTAAAATTCTAGAGGGCTGCAGGAACAGAGAGACCCAGGGGAATATGATCACAAATCTTTGAAAGTGACAGGGTAGATTGAGAAACTGGTTAAAACGGCATGCAAGGCTTTATAAGTCAAGGCATACGGCTCAAAAGCAAGGAAGTTATGATGAACCTTTATAAAACACTGATTCGGCCACAACTGGAGAACCGCACCCAATTCTAAACTTCACACTTTAAGGAAAATGTGAAAGCATTAGAGACGGTGCAGAAAAGATTCATGAAAATAGTTCCACGGATGAGGAATTTCAGTTATGTGGTTATGTTGGAGAAACTGGGGTTGTTTTCCTTGTAGAAAAGAAGGTTGAGAGGAGACTTGATAGAGGTGTTCAAAACCATGAGGGCGCTAGACAGAATAGGTAGAGAGAAACCATTCCCTTTGGTGGAGGGTTCCAGAACCAGAGGACACAGGTTTAAGGTGATTGGTAAAAGAATTAAACCCAACCTGAGAAAACATGTTTTAATGTAGTGAGTGGTTAGGATCTCGAATTGACAGCCTGAGAGGATAATGGAGGCAGATTCAGTTATGCCTTTCAAAAGAGAATTGGATCACCTGAAGGCAAAAAAAAATTGCACAGTTAAGGGGAAGGGCTGGAAAGTTGATCTAGCTGAATTGCTCTTGCAGAGAGCTGGTGCGGACTTAACCTGCCTAATGGCCTCTTTCTGTGCTGTACCCATGCCATGATTCTATGAGAGGGAGGTGGGACTTGAAAAGGGGAATTAGGCAAGAACATACAGCCATCCAGAATGCTCTTGGCAACTCCAGATTCAACAGCCCCAGTCACAGCCAACCCACTGAGGCAGTATGTTGTCTCCACCAGAGGGCTCAGTCATAGGCATGCCTTTCCCTCACAAGTTCACTGCTGCTCCTTGCGGTCATGGACCATCTTGTCCTGCAAAGAGAGAAGGAAGAATGTCAGTGGGTGTGTTGCAACGTGTTTGTGTAATCTGTTGAATTATGAAATGAAGACACTTCCTGAGTCACCTTTGCCCAAATTCTTCATCTTTGCTGATTTTCTTCTCGACAGTGTCTTTGTTTGGTATAGATGCAGGCTCGGAGGTATAGTTTGCTATCTTGCTGAGTTTCTTTATGTGACATTGATAGATTCAGGCTAAGTGCTGAAACTCAAGCATCAACAGAAACTTAAGCATCAAGTTTTCCATACAGATACAGGCTTTTGAAGCCAAACATGTTTAGAGGCATTTCAAGCAGAAAAGGCTGTCCTACAGCAATATTTAATTATTTCCTTCTAAATGTGTTCACATTTATACTTTTATTGCGGTATGAATTAATATTTTTAATACTGAGATTCCGCTTCAGTGAGATTCTAAGATTGTTTTTGTAAGAGTTTTTAAAACTTGGAGAAATTCAACTTGGAGAATTGGTTCCCTTTATTAGTGGTTTTTGCTGATTACTCATTGTTGATTGGTTGTGTCAATATGTTATAACATTTTAATATAATTATTTCTTATACCTGCTTCTAACTAGTACAATCCTTACCAGGTAAATTTTGATTTGTTGTGGTAAACCTTTAACCAATCATGAGCAAGTGTGGCACAGCGATATGCAAATATGCAGATGTGACACCCATCTCCACCTTCCACTTCTTTGTCCTCATCCACCTGTACTTCATCCTCAACTTCCACTTCTTCATCACCCATTGTGATGGCGCTAACTCCTGAGAAATAAGGCACATGCAGGATTGGTGAAGCGAGAGGGGGAATGAATCATTCTGCGTTGACAAGAAGATGATACCTGACCACTTGACTTTGAGCTCTGCAGCCTCTGAGAAGATTTATTTTCTAATACTGCAATGCAAGGCATTGAACCATAATTGTTTAATGTTTCCAAGTCACATTTTTTCCACCCCTTCTAATGTCCCCCACTTCCTTCCCAAGGCACTGACTCAACCTGGGGTTTCTTCAAAGAGACCAGTCACCCTCTGGCACGAGGCTCAAGTCGTCATTCATCATGCATGAGTCTGGACAGTAAGTACCAGTAAGCTATTTACTGCGGGCCTACTCCTGTGTCTGACTCTTCCCATAATGGACTTTCACACAATGAATTCTGAGCAGGAATAGCAACCCTTTCTTGTTTTCCACCCCACTACCCCTCCCCAATATTCCAGCCCAAGTTAGCTCAGGGCAATTCTGGAAGGCCCGAGCCCTTCCCCAACTGTGACCAGCTAACTCGGCACTGATCAGGGACCTTCCTGAATGTGTGGGTCACCACCACACTAGGCAGCGCCCAGTGCTGGAGGAACCTAGAACCTGTGGAACTGCAACACCTATAAATCAACATGTTCAGGAAAGGAGGAAGGAATAAATAAATCAATAAATGAAATAAGGAAACAAACAAAATTTCATTTTTTTAACCCAGAGTATCTGAAGAGAACATCTTTTAGCTGAGCAGCTGTTCTTTTATGGCTTTGTCAATAAGAATGCAACTTCACTCTCCCATTTTATACTGCATAACATGCACTAAATAAAGTACCTACCATTAAAATCTGCAAGTTGTAAAAATAATTTATTGCAGATCAGCCATTTAGTTGGTAATGAGAAATCCACTTGACTGAATATCACCAGTTTACTGGAAAACAAATTATATTGTCATGTATCTTGCAGATTCTGACACGATGCTCGGTGCTGGCAAAACAATCCAGTTATCTAATTGAAATGAAACTTCAGAGTCATGTTTGCCTTTTAAGATTTACTCTTGGCTGCATTTAAGACAGTTTTATGCGGCCCCAGACTCACACCAGTACTCCGTTGTAACAAGCTGTGTGTTATGAGGCATTGTTTAACTGTGGTCAATCTGGGCAGGAGGTGGAACACATTTGAAACCCTGTCTTGATTAAAAATTGCTTAGTTATGACCACTGATTATAGAATTAATCTGAGGTTCTGATGGTTCCAGTAGGTGATTAACTCTCTAATTGCTGCAATTAAAGAAAATGGCCAGTTTCCCAAGTTTCAACCGTGTTTGATTTCAACTGGCAGAATGTGACATTGAAATGAACACTAATATTACAGGAGTAAACACATTCAAAGCCTAGGGGGAGATTTATTACTGGAAAATTAACACCAATACAATGAAGTTCTTCCTTAAAACCACGTCTTTGATTAGGCTTGTAGTGATTTCTCCTAATATCTTCTTTTTTGTCTCAGTGTCCCTTTTCCAATTGATTATGCTCCTGTGAAGTGTCTTGAGATGTTTTCCTATATTAAAGGCATTATGTAAATGCAGGTAGTTGTTGCTGTTGGAAGTCAGCCAAAGCCTTCAGCAAAGTGCAGAATCTTGTGTCATATCGCAGCACTAGCTCATGCCACTGGTAAAGGCTTGGAGCAGAATAACTAACTAGTGTTTATTGTGTGTGAAAGTGACGGGTAGTAAGAGAGAGGGGCTATATACAGTGAGGGTTATTGTCCTAAAATTATGGTACAGCACAGTATTAGCAGCTGCATTGATCTGGCCTTGGTTCAAATCTGAAAAGCCTCATTAAAAATGTCAGCAGAGACACTGGGAAATTTCATAATTTCATTATTATTCAAAGGGCAGCCTTGCTGCTCAGCACCAGCTGCACTGCACACCTTTCCCTACGCTGTTTTCACAAGACTGATCGTTCACACTTACAGAATTAATTGTTTCAGGGCCAGATCAGGGACTGCCACCCACAGAATGTGTGTCTTTAGCAATAGTGAATCAACAGCCGATTTTAGAAATGCAAAATACTGCAGATGCTAGAAATCTGAAAAAAAAATACTGAAAATACCCAGCAGGTCAGGCAGCATCTGTAGAGAGAAAACAGAGTTAACGGGCGGGTTTCTCCAGTCCTGCCAGCAGCCAAAAGTCAATCACTCTCCAAATTTTCCCATCCTGCCTGAGATAATGTCCACCACTGGTGGGGCCAAAAAATCCTGGCCAACATTTCAAATGTGTGGCCTTTCATCAGAACTGAGGAAAATTAGAAACATAATATGTTTTGAGCAAGTGAAAGGGGTGGAGGAGTGTAGGGGAAGAAGAACAAAAGGGAACATCTGTGATGGGGAGGAGGGCAGGAGAGATTGAATGACAAAGGGGTTTTTTTGGTTCAAAATCCAAAGGGAGTGATGGATAAAGAAACTAAAGATGTGTCTAGATGAGATGTGAACTGTTGGATAGCAGCCTTCCGAATGCAAAGCAAACAGAATGAGAAAGAAACAAGTCCAAAACCGAATAAGCAAAATAATATGCACAAAATTAGATGGGGAGAGAGGTTATGATCTAAAATTGTTGAACTCAGTGTTGAATCCAGAAGGCTGTAAAGTACCGAATCAAAAGATAAGGTGCTCTATCTCGAGATTACACTGGGCTTTATTGGAACACTCCCACAGGCTACGGACAGAAAGGCCAGAGTGCAAGCAAGATGGAGAATTGAAATTAGAAGTGACAGGAAGCTCGGGATCACACTTGGAGACTGAACAGAGGTATTCTGCAAAGTGGTCAACCAGTCTGTGTTTGGTCTCCTAAATGTAGGGGAGACCACATTATGAGCAGTGAATACAAAATGCTAAATTGAAAGAAGTACAATAAAATCGCTGCTTCATTTGTAAGGAGTGTTTGGAGCCTTGGATGGTGAGAAGGGAGGAGGTAAAGGGTAGGTTTTGCCTCTCCTGCACTTGCATGGAAAGGTGTCTAAGGAAAGGGAGATGGTATTAAGAGTGACTGAGAAGTGGAACAGGGTATCATGGAGGGAACGGTCCCTTCGAAATGCTGAAAGGCGAGGGCAAGGAAAGATGTGTTTGGTGGTGGCATCATGCTGGAGGTGGTGGAACTGGCAAAGGTTAATCCATTGAATATGGAGGCTAGTGGGATGGAAGGTGAGGACAAGGAGAACCCTATCATGGTTCTGGGACGGAGGGGAATGGGTGAGAGCAGAAGTCTGTGAAATAGACTGGACATGATGGAGGCCCCCGAGGACAAAGGAAGACATATCGGAAACATTAGAATAGAAGATTGCATCATGCAAACAGATTGTGACGGAGAAAGAGAAATTAGGAGCATGAAATAAAGTCCTTACAGGAAGCGAGGTGTGAGGAAGCATAGGGGAGTCAGTGGGTTTGTAGTGAATATTACTTGATAGCCTATCCCCAGAACTGGAGGCAGAGAAGTCAAAAAGAGGAAGAGTCAAAGATGGGCCAGGAAAAGGTGAGAGAAGGCTGAAACTTAGAAACAAAGTCAATGAAATTTTCCAATTTAGGGCAAGAGCAGGAAGTGATCCCAATACAGTCATCAAAGGACAGAAAAAAAGAGGTAAGGGAGGGGACCTGCGTAGAACTGGAATAATAAATATTCCACATATTCTACAAAGAGGGCAAGCATAACTAGGACCCATGCAGGCACCCATAGCAATAACTTTTAATTAGAGTAAGTGAGTGGAATTGAAGAGGTTCATTGTGAGGATAAGTTCAACTAGGCGAAGGGGGGATGGTGGTGGATGGGGACAGATTGGGCTTCTATTCAAGGAAGAAACAGAGGGTTCTCAGACTGTCTCGGTGGGGGATGGAAGTGTAGCGGGATTTGACGTCCATGGTGAAAATAAGAAGGTTAAGGCCAGGAAGCTGGAAACTGTTGAAGTGACATAGGGCATTGGAAGAGTCAGAGACATTGGTAGGAAGATACTAAATAAGGAGAGAAAAAAAGAGTTGAGATAGGAAGAAATCAGTTCAGTGGAGCAGGAACAAACTGAAATAATGGATCTAGCAGGGCATTTTACACCCCATCTCAGTAGTTGCCAATTCGTCATCACTCAGCACCAATTTCACTCCTATTTACTGACCTGAGCTGCTCCCACTTAATGGTTAACACTGAGGTTACAAAGCACACAAAGCAACTTAGTGAGAAAACGTGTTATCCAGTGTCTATTCAAAACTTGATGGGCCATAACTTCTGAT
This sequence comes from Carcharodon carcharias, assembly GCF_017639515.1. Lineage (NCBI taxonomy): Eukaryota > Metazoa > Chordata > Chondrichthyes > Lamniformes > Lamnidae > Carcharodon > Carcharodon carcharias. The sequence goes on along the minus strand of NC_054481.1, from coordinate 61,958,504 downwards.
GGAGTGGCAATTGAGTTGAATTGCTATTCTACTTGAAATTACTTACTTGGAAATCCAGGTGATTCTATCTTGCCCAACCTTCCAACTCAGGCCGGGAGAGATCTGTGTAGTGCAGACTGCTCCTGGGGCCTACAGTAGAGGCAGATAAGCCATGCCCCCTTTTTTACAGCACTAACTGCCATAAACCAGGTAAGTTTTAATGTCTTTGACAAGCGTGAGCGAAGATAAGTTTATAAGATGTGGGTAGGATTTGGGGCAGGGGTCAGGAATCGGGCCTGGGGCAGGGGGGTGGGGGTGGAGACGAGAGCCAGGCCTGGGAACAGGGGTGGGCCAGGTGTTGGGGGTTGGGAATCTGGCCTGAGGGGTTGGGGGTAGGGTTATTGGGGGGGTCCTGTATTAGTCCCGGGGGGGTTGGGGGGGATAGCCCTGGGGGGGTGAGGGGTGAAGAAGGAGGTAGTCCTGGAAGGCTGGGGTGGGAGTCCCATGGAGGAGTCCGGGGACAGCCTTGTGGGGGTTGGGGTGGGTCACTGCTATGGTTACCTAGAAGCTAGAAGTGGTTTTAATTCTTCTAATTTTTTCTGGGTAACTTGCTGTAACACAGTTGGAACCATGCAAAGTTTGCAATTTAAATCACATTTTCAGATGGCTCCAGTGCAGGGCAATTGTCAATGAGAAGTTTGAAGTTCCCTGGCAATTGCCATGCAATCCTTACCTGGGAACTTGGGTGGGGGAGGTGATGGGGGGATGGGGGGAGGGTTCCCAGTGCACCTTTGGGTTTCCCCGCCAGATACAATGCTCTGGAGCTTGGAAGTTACGACCCATGATGTCTCTCCAACCTCTATTTTTGCTGCCTATTCTTGAAAGCACTGACTCATGCTGGGTTCTGATCACATGGATACTGTTCTCTACCAGCTTCTGCTGTAGTGGACATGCTTCATGTGCAACCCTCGAAAGTGTGTGCCAGCCAATGAGGGCATCAGTGCCAATGCAACATGATACCACTTGGAGTTTCTATCTTTCCACCTTGCAAAGGACCTGCTAACATAATGGAAATAAGGAAAAGGAGCACTGGGCCTACTGAAACCAGAAAGAGTAAAAACTGAAAACTCAGCAGTCAGCAAGCGACTGTAGAAAAACAGAACTCAAGCCAGTTGGTGTTTCAGGTGTTGGAAATCTTCCTCAGAACTAGAAAATACTAGAAGTGAACAGTGTTTAAAAAGAACAAGGGGAGAGGGAGAAAGAAACGAAAGAAATCGATAAAAGTAAACAAGACACCACAGGTTACATCTCTGAGGTGGAAACGCAGTAAGTGAGCCACCAAGAGCCAATTGTTGTCTTGATATTAAAATGTGCACGTCTATATAATATTGCATTGGTACAATACCTTCTGTGTTCCAATGAGAAAAGAAATGGTGATGGAGTAGACATGGTTTATACATCAGCTAAATCACAGTGCTCATTGGGATATGTTCCTGCTGTCTTCTGGTCAGTTTGTAGTGTGCTTAAACCTACCACCTTCTCAGTTAGAATCACGCCATTAGGCTAGGCGATCATTGGACAATGTGTATTGTAAAGTCTTGTCTATTGCCTTGGGGTTAAGATATTAAAGTCAGACTTAGAAATTGTTAAGTGAACTCCTGTCAGTTCGAGTTCCATCTTCTTTATTCCATCTCTCCATTTTAGCATCCATTTGATCTTCAATGCCAATGTTTCTGCTCCTGTGCTTCCTGTACTTCAAATACGGTAGCAAATGTTCTCTCCTTCCTTACATTCCAGCGCTGGCTCAAGCCTCCATTTAACTCATTCCCTTTTCCAGATCTCTAACTGTGGACCTCTTCACTTCGTTCTTGTCTTCCTACAATCTCCATGCTTTTAAAACTCAAACGTGGAAATGAAGATTGTGCAGGTTCTAGGGGTCTGTCCAGAGGGTTCTACAATGTGCGGGCAATGGAATTCTTTGAATGTGTTTTAACTGGGCAGACCATGGGATCCATCAAGCAGGATTTACACTGGATGGCCGATGAGGTGTGTTGGGTGGAAGATAGGATTCTTGAATGGGTTTTACAATGACCGGACCAGAGGGTTCATCAGCAAGTGTTGGCATTTGTTGGTGGGTTTTACAGCAGGTGGGCGATGGTAACAATCGGATGGAGGTTGGGGTCTGTCGAGCAGGTTATACAATGGGCGGCGGTGGAGTCTGTTGGAAGGCATCTACAATGAGTAGGTAGTGTGGTCCACCGGGCAATGATAGGGTCAGTCAAGCGGGCTCTCCAGTCTGAAGTGATGGAGTGTGTTCCACGGGTTCTACAATAAGCAGACAGGAAGGTATTACAAGAGGTGGTCAATGGGGTCCTTTGGGCGACGATAGGTTCCATCGAGCAGGTTCTACAGTGGGTGGCCAATGGCGTCAGTCAGGCAGATTCAGAAACGGAAACGCGGTGGGGTCCAATGGGCGGGTTCTATTCCGGGCGGGTGATCGGGTCTGGCAGATTTCAGCCTATCGGTGGGAAAGGAAAATGAACACCTGGCGTTCGGTTCTGTTCTTTTCAAAGTTGCGTCCATTGCCCTAAGTTTCCTTACAGAATGATTCTCTCCTCTGAATTCGAAATTACTTATTTGAATTGTCCGTCGATTTGAATTGAAATCATGCAAAAAAAAACCCAGGACTGTCTTATCTAAAGCGCTTAATTCGTACTACCATACTATTAAATTGTTTCCAGTAAAAACGAACTAATTCCAATCAGCAGGAGTGGACTCACTGAAAACAGTTCTAGGGCTGCATTCCAGAAATTCTACGTGCAGTAAATTCTGAGACCAGCTGATGCGAGGGAGAACAATCCTCGCATTTCACAAGATCAAATATTTACTGTGATTCTCATTGAATTTGTTACAGTTTGGGTTTAGAAAAGGACTCATTATAGTCACGGAACCCATGCGAGCAGAGTGTTGTTTTGACATGTTTTGAGCATTGCGTTAAATACATTTATAATGGGTGGTGACAGAGAGACGTGAGGTGCATCGGAATAGAGTGAGCATTCAATTAATCCATGAGGTTTGCTGTACAAGTTTCCAATGTTATAATACAGCAACTCCTCTGTTCAACACTCAAATGTAAGAGCACCTCAGTAGCCCGGCATAACAAACCCTCACTTTAATACTCTCTGATACAGCAACCCCCCTACCCCTCAGCCCACCACCCCCTGCCCCAGTGCGCTTTATATAACACTCTCAATGTTGCACTCTGTATAGAACAGCCATAGTGGAACACTGTTTAACAAACCCCTCAATGTAACACTCTGTAAGAAACACCTTCACCGTAACACTGCACAACACACCCTCCCTGTAACACACTATGTATAACACATTCTCACTGGAACATTCATTAACACATTCTCACTGTAACATTCTGTATTAACATTTCCTTACTGTAACACTCACTGTATAGCACACTTTCAGTTTAACACTGTGTATAACACCCCCTTACTGTAGCATTGTGTATAACATCCCCTTACTGTACAGTAACTAGGTATAACACACCCATTGTAACACTTTCTTTATAACACATCCTTACTGTAATACTCTGTTTAATACACACTCACTGTTACACTCTGCATAACACCCTCTCACTGTATCACCCTGTGGAACACACCGTTGCTGTAAAGTTTTCAGTGAAATATACCCTCACCATAACAATCTACATAGTACACTCTCGCAGTCACACTTTCTGTGTAACAAGCCCTGACTGTAACATTCTCTGTATAACACACCCTCATTCTAACACTGTCTCTATACCATGCCCTCACTGTAACACACAATTACTCATCCTCGCTATACTACTCTCTGTATAATACATCCTCACTATAATACACCCTCTCTAGTCCATTAATTGTAACACTCTCCATATAACATTTTATTCTACAATGCAATCCTTGCTTGGAGAACCCTTTGATGTTTTCCATGCCACCCATTAAGCAATGTCAATCCCTATACAGAAAACATACTTTATAAGAAAATGTAGATTTTTAACTGCTGTGCTTAATGAGTGAACACTTAAAGCTGTTTTAAATTCAGCAACAAAAAATAATTAAAATTTCTCAGTGGGGTACAAAAACAGTCACAGCATTTCAATATTTATATAAACTGACAGTTAGCCTATTGACCCAGGCTGGATATTTTCGATGTTCTGTGAATTTCAAACAGTAACAGGGGCAGTTGTTTTGCATCTATTGAAAGGATCAGTGGTCCAGTAGTGAAATATAAACTGAGTCAGGACTTTAATTCTACACTGGAGATTCTGTTTTATCTCTGTCCCAAAATTCAGCTCCAAACGTGAGTAAGAAATGGCAAAGTATGCAATTTGTGCTTACACTATGGTTGCAGTGTGGTGTCATATAGTTATATGAATGTGTATCTTTAATTGCCAGGAAAAGGAATTGTTGTGTTGAGTGACTCCTTCAGAAAGACCCTGAATAGATATTGGGTTGGGAATGGTATTGAAGGTTACCAACTGAGATGATCTGATAATACACAGGGCAGGAGAGTCCTGTGCTGCTGGGAAGTGAGATTATGGGAGAAGCTGATGACAGCAGGGGAAGGCGTATAGTGTAAGTGTGAAGATCAAAGACCGTTCTGACATTCTTTTGATCACTCATGTGATACAAGAGTATTTTTACAGAACTTTCCATAAGAGATTTTGTTGGTAAATACAGCGCATGATAAATAAATTTTCATTCTGTTGATTTCAGTAGAGTGAAAGATGAGATGGATTCTGTGAAAGATGGGAAATCCACTCTATCAGATTAGCAGTTTGATGATGATTGCCATTTTAGGTGTGAACTAGTGGGAACCTGTGCTCTGCTCATTCGGACCGCGGTTAATGGAAGACATGAGGCTCACCAAAGGTAGGGTTTGAATTATATTTGGAGAACCCACAGGAGCAAGACTGCATCCCTGGGGCCCACAAAAATAACCTGGGCCACTGCCATCCTGGGACCCCCCATCCCCCACGTTGCAGCTACCCGCACCCTTCCTTCAACTTATCTTACTGGTGACTGCCCTAGCTCAGTTTTGAAGCCTCAATCAGCAGCCTTGCAGGGACATGTATGGTGTCAGCTTGTCTGCTAAATTTAAATGAGAGTGGGGTCTCAAATAGGTGAGACCTCTTCAGCCCTAGGACAGGAGGTCAGACAGCTCACTCCCCTGCGTTTGGTGCCGCTCCTCAAGAATGAATAGATTGCTAGTTCTGACCATGCTGGTTCATGTGACCAATAACCACTCAGCTAAGGGACTGTAAGCCACTGTATCTTGGAACCAAACCAGCAAGAGCAAGGAGAGGAGGGGGTGGTAGCCTGAATGAAAACATTTTCATGCCCTTGATATATATTGGAAAGGATGTTCATTACAACCCTGAAAGTGCCTTTAAGGGACAATTCAGTGTTCAGTGGCAATTAAAACTGAGCTTTATTCTCTGTACAACTTCATTTACTGCAGATTGATTGTGCAGAGCCATTATATTCAAATTAATGCTGCTAGCAAGACCAACCTAAAAATATTCTTGCTTATGATTTATGTTATGTCAGTGTTAGGACAGAAGTCATGAGTTCCAACTGCTGAATTAGCTTTTACTTTTCTGTATGTTCAATTTTAAATCAACTGCTCAGCCGTACACAGGCTAGGTTAAACACAATGCCCTGCAACTATTGAAGGAAAATAGTAAATAAAATGCCGCACTTGTCATGGAGTTAGTTGTGCAATCAGTGAGGAGACAGTTCTGCTGCATTTAGCAGAACAATATATTCATTAGAGCCATCACAAATAATAATCTAATCATAGCACACAGCTGTAAGATAAAGAAACACTCAGCTCTTAGCAGGTTTCAGTCAAAAACCAAACCATCCATCCACCTGTCATGTTCAGCCCTAGAGCAGGTCCAAACTGAAGTCTTACACTTGAGGTAGCAGCCTTGACTCAGTTGGTAGCACCCTCAACTCAGAATCAGAAGTTTGTGGGTTGAATTTCCAGAATTGGAGAATTGAGCACAACAATCCAGGCTTACACTCCTGGTGCCAGTACTGAGGGAGTACCGAACTGTTAGAGATGCTGTCTTTCAGGTAAGATGTTAAACGAAGGCTCCATCTGCCCTCTTAAATGGATATAAAAGATCCCATAGCAATGCTTTGAAGAAGAGCAGGGATATCTTGTCAATATTTATCAATAAAACAGATTACTTGGTCATTATCACATGACTCTTTGTGAAATCTTGTTGTGTACAAATTGGCTGCCGTGTTCCCTGCATGACAACTGTGAATGCATTTCAGAAGTATTTCATTGGCTGTAAGGTGCTTTGAGATGCCCTGATACTAGAGTTATATTAGAAGTGTAAGATTGTTGTTTTTTTCACTGATGAAGAGAAGGTAAAGGGAGATCCAATGGAGTTTATCACAATTACGAAGGATATTAAATGAAGTGAATTGATCTTCTTTAGTAGTACAAAATGAATGCTAGCAATAAGTTGACAGTTTTGCATACTGCCTAGTTTATGGATGAAAAATGGACATGGAGTAAACTGGGCTGTGGATTAGTTATTGTCCATTTCACCCATTAAGAGGATAAAATGGTTGGTGAATTGGTACAGACTGAGGATTGTCATACTGATGGGGGCTATCAGAACAGGAAATGCTTTTGCACAAGTTCCTAGTGAGACAGAAAGCTGAACACAATTTTACTGGGAGCCTTTGTACGCTAACTTCTATGATTCTTTCTTTCCTTTGTTTCCTTTCCTCCTCTCTCTTTGCCTTCTCCCTTTTGTCTCTGCTTTTTCTCTTTTTCAGACTTCATTTCCGCATTAATCTTTTTTCCGGAGCTCTAATTGCTAATGTGCTTTCATCTAAGATATAAAAAAACATACACAATGGCTTTTTGATTCTAAACAAAACAAGTTAGAGGTGAAAGGCCCTGAAAACCATTAAATGCCACAATTCAGTTAGAGACATGATGTTCAATGGGATTTCGTTGAAAAGTAATGATGCAATCAGGCACATAGTGCTTGAAAACATAGAATGACAACATTTAATCTTCCTCATATCTGATATTTTACTCTTGTTTCATGTCTACTTCAATTACTTTGATTGTCATTCCACCTACACGAGGCTCCAGTGAGACTGCCTCTCTTAACTAATTGCTGTTTATGCTGCTTTTAAATACACATCCAAGGATAAGGCAACGGCTTTTTCTTTTCTGTTAACTTGTTTATATATTATAACTGTCATTTGCATCACTTTCACCATCCCCCTCTAACTCTCTCTAATAGGATAGCTGGGGTATGGGGTGTGGAAGGAGATTCAATGGGTGGGTAGAGTCCATGATAAGGTACAATTTGGTCTCCTTAAAAGCCGGGACATTGGAATTAAGGGAATTGTTATTAAGCAGTTAATTCTGATTTGTCTTTACTGAGAAGACAAAAGGTAGTTGTTCCATTCAGCTTTAAGATAGTGAGGAAAACGAAATAATATTCCAATAAGGATAGATGTAAATTATTCTGCAGTGACCATTTGACTGGTGATTCAACCATCATCACAGAACTGTTTGTAGTTTTAATAAATAGGAATATGATTGAGCCATGTTATTTATTATTTAATTAAGTTATTTTACAAGTACATTAAAAGTAAGAGGATAACTAGGGAAAGAGTAGGGCCCATGAAGGACCATAGTGGTAATTTGTGTGTAGAGCCAGAAGACGTACGTATGGTTCTAAATGAATACTTTGTGTTGGTGTTCACAAGTGAGAGGGACGACGTGGGTATGGAAATCAGGCAGAAGGACTGTGATATAATTAAAGAAATTAGCATAGAAAAGGAGGAGGTTCTAAGCGGTCTGGCAGGCTTAAAAGTAAATAAATCTCCAGGCCCGGATGAAATGTATCCCAGGCTTTTGAATGAGGCAAGGGAGGAGATAGCAGGCATGCTGGCAATAATTTTCAATACCTCTCTGGCCACAGGAGAGATGCCAGAGGACTGGAAGACAGCCAATGTGGTACTATTATTTAAGAAGGGAGGAAGGGATAAACCAAGGAACTACAGGCCAGTCAGTCTAACCTCAGTGATGGGGAAACTATTGGAAGCAATTCTGAGGGATAGAATTAATCTACACTTGGAGAGGCAGGGATTAATCAAGGCCAGTCAGCATGGTTTTGTTAAGGGGAGGTCATGTCTGACCAATTTGATTGAATTTTTCGAAGAGGTGACCAGGTGTGTAAATGAGGGTAATGCATTTGACATAGTCTACTTGGACTTCAGCAAGGCTTTTGATAAGGCCCCACATGGGAGACTGATAATGAAGGTAAGAGCCCATGAGATCCAAGGCAATCTGGCAAATTGAATCCAGGATTGGCTGAGTGGTAGGAAGCAGAGGGTGTTGGTCAAGCAGTGTTTTTGTGACTGGATGCCTATGTCCAGTGGGGTTCCACAGGGATCAGTGTTGTGTCCCTTGCTGTTTTTGGCATATATAAACAATTTAGACTTGAATGTAGGAGAGTTGATCAGTAAGTTCGAGGATGACACAAAAATTGGTGGGATGGTAAATAATGAGGAAGATAGCCTTAGATTACAGGAAGATATAGGCAGGTTGGTCAGAGGGGCTGATCAGTGGCAAATGGAATTTAACCTGGATAAGTGTGAGGTGATGCATTTGGGAAGGACAAACAAAGCATGGGAATACACAATGAATGGTAGGACCCTGGGAAATATCGAGGATCAGAGGGACCTTGGTACGCATGTCCACCACTCCCTTAAGGTAGCGGGACAGGTAGATAAGGTGGTTAAGAAGGCAGATGGGATACTTGCCTTTATTAGCCGAGACATAGAATATAAGAGCAGGAGGTTATTCTGGAACTGTATAAAATGCTGGTTAGGCCACAGCTAGAGTATTGCGTGCAATTCTGGAATCTGCATTATTGGAAGGATGTGATTGCACTAGATAGAGTGCAGAGGAGATTTACCAGGATGTTGCCTGGGCTGGAGAGTTTTAGTTATGAGGAGAGATTGGATAGACTGGGGTTATTTTCTCTGGAGCAGAGGAAATTGAGTGGGGACATGATTGAGGTGTATAAAATTATGAGGGGCACAGATAGGGTAGACAGGAAGGAACTTTTTCTCTTGGTGGAGGGATCAATAACCAGCGGTCATAGACTTAAGGTAAGCAGCAGGAGGTTTAGAGGGGATGTGAGGAAGAATTTTTTCACCCAGAGGGTGGTGGGAATCTGGAACTCACTGCCTGCAAGGGTGGTAGAGGAAGAAACCCTAATAACATTTAAGAAGTATTTGGATGTGCACTTGTGATGCCATGGCATACAAGGCTATGGGACTAGTGCTGGAAAATGGGATTAGAATCGTTAGGTACTTGTTTGACTGGCACAGACTGATGGGCCAAAAGGCCTTTTTCTGTGCTGTAGACCTCTATAGCTCAATGGCAAAAGATTTCCCGTCGGCAGGTGGGGGTGGGGCCCGCTCGCTGACACGTAAAATGACGTGGAATGACATTGGGCGGAACTCCTGACGTCATCCCATGTCATTTGCATTTTCAGATAGGCGGGGGCACAGCCGAGTCAACTGTGTGCCTGCTGACTTGTCAACAGCCCATTTTGAGGCCATTCAAAAAACAATTAAGCTCATTAGTGGACATGCCCGTCCAACCTTAAGGTTGGCGAGCAGGTCGGGAGTGCTGGCGGCCACTTGAAAAAGCATGAAATCTCATCCACGGGCGGGATGAGACACACTTTTATTTAACATTATGTCCATGTCCCAAGTCACATGACATTGTCACATGAGGGGACATGGATGGTGAATGAAAATTTCACTGCAGTAACTTTTTTACTTTGGGAACCGATCTCCCTGAGGCAGCACTTAGTCTCAGGGAGATCAGAGCCCCCTCCCCCTGCCCACACAGGAAGCGCAGAGGGCTTCCCTACGGATGTCACACTGGACGGACCTTAACTGGCCCACCCACTAAAAATGGCGGCGCTCTCCCCCCCCCCATCCCTCTCCACCCATATCCTGTTAATTGCATGTTAATTGTGCTTAATTGTGTGCAGGTGGTGAGCATTAACTAAGGATTCACTTCTGCCCCTGTAAATAGACACAGACTAAAACAGTAGTTGTTGGTTTAAGAGGTACATACTTGTAATGTGTAACTCTTTAAATAAATATAAATGTGTGTAAAGATTGGTTCGAGTTTTATCCTTCATCAACAGGCTTTCTGGAATAGAATATTTCACTTCATCTCAAATCAGTCATTGCATCTATCGTCTGTCTCCAATCATTCAGTGTATCCATATTCCCTGGTGATTCAAGGAGACTATTTCACAGTACCTCAAAATTCAGCTCCCTAATGCTGCTGGTGCAAGGCAGTTTGAAACTCATAGGATCCAAATTTAACCATGTGCACATGAATGGGTTTTGAATGAGTTAAGATCTCTCCCATAAAACACTGGTTGAGCACTTGCAGCCACTTCAGGTGCAAGGGCATTAGTGTGGGCGTACAGGCACTGGAGGCATGCAGAGTGGGCAGATCATGATGCCAAACAGCTTCACACACAGATTTGACACACATTCTGCTATTGTGGGCTGTGCAGGCCCTGTTAATGCCTTCTCTTAAACACTCCCAGCTGAACATGCGTTCAGCTGCATGAGGAATCATGCCTCCACACTAGCACTATTTAAATAGAAAAACAGACGATTTCAGCTGAGGTGTTTTTGACTTTCATTTCTGGTGTAGGGTTGGTGGGAGTACTGTGTTGATTGTTATTGGAGGAGTTTTGCAAACATTTTTAGATTTACAAGGGAGTAGCACTGGACTTTTTTACAAGAAGGTTAGAGAAGCTGAAATGCCTGTCAGGAGAAAGTTTGCTTCATTAATGGGGACTGTGGTTGCTTTGCCTTTTGGGCTGAAGCATGACTTGTAAATGGAGACAGGCATCAGAAAGAGGAAACAAAAATAAAAATAGCTGGAAAAACTCAGCAGGTCTGACAGCATCTGTGGAGAGGAACACAGTTGACGTTTCGAGTCAAATGTGTTCCTCTCTGCAGATGCTATCAGATCTGCTGAGTTTTTCCAGCTATTTTTGTTTTGGTTTCAGATTTCCAGCATCCACAGTATTTTGCTTCTATCAGAAAGGAGAAGATGTGTGCAGAGTCAGGAAGAAGAGGGTTTTTCAATAGAAGACCCTATTCACCTAGGGTTTTTAAGGAACACTTTCCATACCTCCATGTCAGTCAGGAACAGTGTATTTGGCACCTGCATTTCACCAAGGAGGTGGTGAACTGCGCTTTCTCCTGCAACCTGACCTACATTGCAGGGCAAGGACAATGTTGCCAGTGGCCATCAAAATCAATAAGACATGAAAAGAGATCAAGACAATGTACATCAAAACTTTATTTTTTTTTCTATTTTAAAATGGACATTTGCTGAACCAAAAGATGGCTGCTACAGGTCACATGACACAAACCACTTTATAATCACAAAACTAGAAGGCTATCAGACAAATTGGTTCCCCAGCTGGGTGATAACAATAATGAGTTTAGATCTCGCCCATCAAAACATCGGTTGGGTGCTTCCAGCCAAGAGGTGTGAACAGCTACCTTTTCACTCATGAGGGAAACAATGGATTTTGGACAGAAGCACAGAAACTGCTTGTGAGGCTGCAGTTAACTCATTAATGGGCTATATCACATGATCCCACATGCTTCCATCCTTTCAGACAGTTTTTATATTACATTTCTAGCCTCCCAAATATGTCTGCTGGTTACTTCCAACCTGAAAAGAACAATAACAAGGCTTCTGGTTGACCAAGCAGCCAATTACCACCCCTCAACTTCTCAAAGCCTGTTTTATTTTAAAGGCATCACCTGCCAAACAGTCTAGGATAAGAAATCTCTTAGAGCTGCATCCTCATTCACATTCAAGGACTTTTGTGCTGCTGTTTCCAACCATGGAACTTTGCCATGAAGGAAGCGCCCTCTGGACTTTGACTTTTTAGACTCTGGAAATCGTGTGAACTAATATTTATTTCTATGATTCATTTACTGTTGCATTCCATAGTTGTAAAAACTCCCTCTTTTCTAACCTCCTTACTGTATAAATATATATGCGTGTGTGTATGTGTGTGTGTGTGGTTGCGAACATCCCCCCCCCCACTCCCACAACACCACCCCCCTCCTGCCCATCCCCCTCCCAAGGTTTGAATGTGAAATAAACTAACCATCTGAGCTAATCGTAAAGAAAGTTTGCGGTGCGTTACTTAGAAAATTGGACCACACAAACTGAGGGTTTGGGGAAACATGCCACAGCTTTAAAAATAATTTTAAAACACCTCTGCTTATGGACAGATGGCGCGAGGATAAAGAAGTTCAGTCTGCTTCTCTCTCCTGTCCACAATAGAAAATGGGAGCTCAGGCCTAGGATAGACTCATTACCAGCAAGGCAAAACCTGACCAAAGATTTGATCAGAGTCCGAATTTAAGAAATTAGCTGAATCTGATACAAAATGAACCAACTGGAAGCCAAGGGGGAAAGTTCAGTGGCTGAAATAAGCTTTAAACCAAAATTATAATGTCGCAGCAAATTCCCTTCCCAACACTAAAAAGAAAAATGGCAAATTTTGATGGCAGATGTGAGTAAAATAAGATGACATATACAGTGAAATGTTAGAACCCCCATGCAGAACAGTTGAAAGCTGTAGCTAGGGAGGAACACCTAGTAAAGCCAAAATAGGTGAGCTACTCCAGTTGCTGGTCTAGCATTTGGACCCCACTTATCAAACAGCAGAATTCTGCAGGAGTGTAGAGCCCTGGAGAATGTTCAGAGGCTCTACAAGGAGCAACAGAACCTGTGACAGTTGAAGTAGCTAGGAAAGAGCTGCTTGGATTTAAAAGGGCCAAGGTTAGGCCAGTAGAGTTAAAGGAGGTCAAGGAAGAACAGGTGGAATGTAAAACAGACCAAAAGAATGACCCAGATATTGGGTTGGCAGATATATTTTTCTTAGAATTAAACAGGGACCAGAGAAATCCCAGAGCAGACAAGGAGACAGTGAGGGGGATGCCTCACTCAGCTGAGGAGCCTGAGAGAAGGCAAATTGTTAAAACAGGAAAGTTAAAGGCTGAAGATTTGCCTGAAATATGGCATGTAGAAATCTTCTTTCCGGATTTAAATAGGGACAAGGGGAATTCTCAAACAGACAAGCAGATACTGAGGGAGATGCCTCATTCAGTTGAAGAGCCACAAGGGAGTACAGCAGGAGCTGAACACCAACTTGGAGGCAGAAGTGTTCCAGGGTACATTGAAGAAGTTAAGGAACACTCATTCCCAAAACAAAGGAGTGAGTTAATGAGCCAATGATCTGTTTAGCAGATAGCTTCATTGCAGATCTAAATGGGGACCAGGGGAGTTTCGAAAACAAGGAGTAGATATAAAGGGTTTTTTTCCGAATGGTAGGCAGTGACTAGTGGGGTACCTCAGGGATCAGTGCTGGGACACTAGTTATTCACAATATATATTAATGATTTAGATGAGGGAACTAAATGTAATATCTCCAAATTTGCAGATGATGCAAAACTGGATGGGAGGGCAAGCTGTGAAGAGGATACAGAGATGCTTCAGTGTGATTTGGACAAGCTGAGTGAGTGGGCAAAATGCATGGCAGATGCAGCATAATGTGGATAAATGTGAGGTTATCCACTTTAGTAGCAAAAACAGGAAGGCAGATTATTCCCTGAATGACTTTAAATTGAGAGAGGGGAATGTGCAACGAGATCTGGGTGTTCTTGTATACCAGTTGCTGAAGGTAAGCATGCAGGTGCAGCAGGTGGTAAAGAAGGCAAATGGTATGTTGGCCTTCATGGTGAGAGGATTCAAGTACAGGAGCAGGGATGTCTTGCTGCAATTATACAGGGCCCTGGTGAGACCACACTTGGAATATTGTGTGCAGTTTTGGTCTCCTTATCTGAGGAAGGATGTACTTGCTATAGAGGGAGTGCAGTGAAGGTTTACCAGACTGATTCCTGGGATGGCGGGACTGGCATATGAGGAGATATTGAGTTGGTTAGGATTATATTCGCTGGAGTTCAGAAGAATGAGGGGGGATCTCATAGAAACCTATAAAACTCTAACAGGACTAGACAGGGTGGATGCAGGAAGGATGTCCCGATGGTGGGGGAGTCCAGAACCAGGGGTCACAATCTGAGGATATGGGGTAGACCATTTAGGACTGAGATGAGGAGAAATTTCTTCACCCAGAGAGTGGTGAGCCTATGGAATTCGCTACTACAGAAAGTAGTTGAGGCCAAAACATTGTATGTTTCCAAGAAAGAGTTGGACATAGCTTTTGGGGCAAAAAGGATCAAAGGATATGGGGAGAAAGTGTGAGCAGGCTATTGAGTTAAATGATCAGCCATGATCAAAATGAATGGCAGAGCAGGCTCAAAGGGCTGAATGGTCTACTCCTGCTCCTATTTTCTATGGTTCTATGTTTCTATGAAATAGACCAAGAAAGAGCGAGGGTGGTGCTCTATTTAGTTGAAAAGCAACAGAGGCGTGCACCAGGAGATGAACTGCATCTGAGGGCAGTAGTGTCCCAGACGACATGAAACAGCTTAGGGGAAAAGCCATTCCCAAAACAAAAGAGGACGACAGGAACAGTAAGGATGAATTTCAGGGAGACTTGGATGAGGCCCACATTGAATCCCCTACTGTCTAGCTAACAAGCACAGAAATTATCACAAAACTGGACTCCATTCACCCACCTAAATGCAGAACAGCGAGGAGATCTGACAGGGCTGCTCACTGCATTTAAAAGCACCTATAATGACAAGCCCACACCACTATAGCTCTACATGATGTGGATGTGGGAGAGACTCCTTCCATAAGGCAACTTTCCTATCATCTAGGTCCAGAAAAGCTGGCCCAGGTTCGGGAGGAAATCAACTACATGTTGCAGCACCACTAATAGTGTCTTGCAGCAGTAACTGGAGCCCCCCAGGTCTGCTCGCAGCCAAGCCGGATGCTAAACCAGAATCCCTACAGGAGGCAAAAATCAGACAGCCCACCAATCTCCTGGCAAAAACAGATTGGTAAGGTGCCTGGGTTTGAGCAGATAAATTCATAGGTTACAAAGGTGGATGGGGATGAGTCAAACTTGACAAGAGCAGCTCAGCCCTAAAGTCAAAAGAATTTGCATTTACAGAGTGAGAAACACAGAATTTCCCTACAGTAACCAAGAACAGCTTGACTGGTAGAAACAACCTGTGTGCTGACAGCCATGTAAAAACCCAAGACCCTTCAGAAAATACCTGGGGTGGAATCATCCCAGATTTACACTAAGTGCAGTAGTGGGCGAGAAAATGGACATTTTACCCAACGGCCGCAATGGCGGGTTTTCGCGCCTATCGTCCCATTCCCACCTCATTCATTAAACATTCCTGGGAAACACGTTGGGTCGCTGGCGGGGCATACACTGATTCGTCAGCCCCACCGTCACCTCAGGCCTTCAGTAAACAGGGTGCCATATTTAAAGGGTGCCTCTGCAGAGAGCTAGCACTCTTCAAGGGATAGGAACTGGCTGGGAACTGATGGCTGCGAAAGACAGGAAACATGTCGTCCCCAGATTTAGCGACACTTCTCCATGCACCTACTGGATGCAGTGGAGGCCTGCCACAATGTCCTCTCCCTTGGCTCTAGTTGAAGGCCAGCAAGCAAGGTCACCAATCCTGCATGGGAGACAGTGGCAACGGTGGTCAGAGCCAATGTCCTGCAAAAGAGGACAGCCACATAGTGCTGCAAAAGGATGGCTGACCTCCACCATTCCACCAGGTAAGTCACTCTTCTCATCACTCTCAACTCACACACTCACAAACCCATCACATACCCACAGAGATCTCACTCATTACAGTTCAAGGGACATCACCATTCACTCTCTCACACACACCTTCATCTGCCCTGTGGATTGTGCCCTTATGCCGTCCATGGCAGTTCTCAGCACCCACACATGCCAGGCATCCTTATCATCTGGCCTGGCAGACGTCCTGCTTACAATCTCTCCATCTGTCTTCATGCAGGACAAGCTTCCACGCAACAACAGGGACAGGCTGCAGACTGGTGGAGGAATGCCTGAAATCAAGTTCCTCATGGACTTTGAAAATAGAGCCATCCAGCTGGCCGGCGACAATCTGGACTGTTCCTGTGCTGAGGTGCAGCTCAACTTGCACAATTTAAAGCAGTGAGAGGAGAGAGAGAATTTTTATAGTTCAAGATAGTGAGAGGAGAGCCAGGATTTTCCCAGTTTAAAACAGGGAGAGGAGAGCCGGTATTTTCACAGCTTACAGAAGTGAGAGGAGAGCCGGTTTTTTCACAGTTTAAAGCAGCGTGAGGAGAGCCAGAAATGTTATAGTTCAAAACAGTGAGAGGAGAGCCGGGATTTTCCCACTTTAAAACAGGGAGAGGAGAGCCGGGATATTCAGAGTTTAAAACAGTGAGCGGAGTGCTGGGATTTTGACTGTTTATAACAGCGAGAGGAGAGCCGGAAATTTTATAGTTCAAAACAGTGAGAGGAGAGCCGAGATTGTCATAGTTTAAAACAGGGAGGGGGAACCAAGATTTTCACAGTTTAAAGCAGTGAGAGGAGAGATGGGATTTTTATAGTTCAAAACAGTGAAAGGAGAGCCGGGATTTTTCCAGTTTAAAACAGCGAGAAGAGAGCCGGGATTTTCACAGTTTAAAGAAGTGAGAGGTGAGCCGGGATTTTCACTGTTTAAAATAGCGAGAGGCAAGCTGGAATTTTTATAGTTCAAAACAGTGAGAGGAGAGACGGGATTTTCCCAGTTTAAAACAGCGAAAGGAGAGCCGGGATTTTCAAAGCTTAAAACAGCGAGAGGAGAGCTGAGGTTTTCACAGTTTAAAATAGCGAAGGGGGAGCTGGGAGTACACAGAGAGTGGACATACCTGAGAAGGGCAGTGGTGGCAGGAGATAAAAACCGGTGGCAGAGAGCATCTTCAACCTGTTTCTACCTGTCAGAGCCAATGTATGACGCAGGAAAACAGGTAGGTTACTGGTGGGTATCTCTTCTGTGTCTCTTTTGATTGGCCAAGTGGTTAAAATCAGGAGACGTTATTACAGCTGAAGAGTAGAGTTAAGAAATTCACTTTTAAAATATTTAACATCCAACTTAACTAATTAAGTAGAATAGAGATGGCTGGGCAGGCGATGTGTTGCAGCTGTAGCATGTTGGGCCTGGTGGACGCTGGTGTGATCCACGGTGACCACATCTGCAGCAAGTGTTGGCTCCTCAAGGAACTTTTGCTCAGAGTTGATGAGCTGGATTCCGAGCTGCAGACACTTCGACACATTAGGGAGGGGGAGAGTTACCTGGACACTGTGTTTCAGGAGGCAGTCACACCCCTTAGATTAATTACATCAAATTTGGTCCGTGGTCAGGGACAGAAAGGTGTGACTGTGAGTGAGGCAGGTATGGGGATCCAGAATTTAGAAAAGTCTCAGCCATTGCCCGTGTCCAATAGGTACGAGGTTCTTGCTCCCGATGTGGACGAGGACACGGACTGCAGGGAGGATGAATTAACTGAATACAGCACCGTGGTACAGAGCGCCATTCAAGTAGGGGGAGAAAAGAGAAATATAGTAGTAATAGGGGAGAGCATAGTTAGGGGAATAGTTACTGTTCTCTGCAGCAAAGATGGAGAGCACCAAAGACCGTGTTGCCTACTTGATGCCAAGGTTAAGGACACCTCTTGTGGGCTGAAGAGGAATTTGGAGTGGAAGGGGAAGGATCCGGTTGTTATTGTCCATGTAGATACCAACGACATAGTTAGGACTAGGAAAGAGGTTCTGCTGAGGGACTACAAGCAGCTCGGGGCTAAATTAAAAAGCAAAACCACAAAGATAATAATCTCTGGATTACTACCTGAGCCACATACAAATTAACATAGGGTAAATAAGATTAGAGAGGTAAATGTCTGGCTCAAAGATTGGTGTGGGAGAAATGGGTTCTGATTCATGGGGCACCGGCACCAATACTGGGGAAGGAGAGAGCTGTTCTGCTGGGATGGGCTTCATTTGAACCATGCTGGGACCAGCGTCCTGGTGAATCTTATAACTAGGGTTCTAGATAGGACTTTAAACTAATTAGTTGGGGGGAGGGTTCAATTGAAAGGAAGTTTAAAAAATCAAAAAGAAATGAGAGCAGAGGTGCAGGGTAGTGAAGAGGAAAATGATAATCAAAGTATGACAGGAAGGGGCACAAAATATAAGCAGAAGAGTGCAGCAGAAATTAGAACCTGAATGAGTAATAATCGTAAAAGATCAAAAGCTTAAGGCTCTTTATCTGAATGCACGCAGCATTTGTAACAAGACAGATGAGCTGACGTGACAAATAGAAATATATGGATATGGCTTGGTAGCTATTACAGAGATGTGGTTGCAGGGTGACCAAAATTGAGAACTCAATATTCAAGGGTATTCAAGGTTTTGGATAAGTAGGCAAAAAGGAAAAGGACTTGGGGTAGCTTTGTTAATAAAGGAAGGTATCAGTGCAGTGGTGAGTTGTGATCAAGTTGCCATAGATCGTGATGTGGAATCGGTTTGGATAGAAATAAGGAATAGCAAGGGGAAGAGGTCACGGGTGGGAGTCGTCTATAGGACCCCGAAGAGTTGACTCACTGTAGGACAAAGTATATATCGGGAAATAATGGAGGCATGTAAGAAGGGTGCTACAATTGTCTTGGGTGATTTTAATCTGCATATTGACTGGACAAATCAGATTGGCAGGGGTAACATGGAAGATGAATTTGTAGAGTGCATCAGGGATTGCTTCTTAGAGCAATAAGTTGCAGAACCTACACGGGAACAGGCTATTTTAGATCTAGTAATGTGTAATGAGGTGGGATTAATAAAAGATATCGTAGTTAAGGATCCTCTAGGTGATAGCAATCAAACATGGTAGAATTTCAAATGCAGTTTGAGGGCGAGCAACTCGGGTCTCAAACCAGTGTCCTCAACTTAAAGGAGGGCAATACAGAGGTATGAAGAAAGAGTTGCCTAAAGCGGGCTGGGAAAATAGACTAAGGGGAAGGTCAGTGGATGAGAAGTGGCAGACATTTAAGCAAATATTTCATAATGCTCAGCAAAAATTTATCCCAGTCAAAAAGAAGGATTCGATGAGAAGGACGAACCACCCATGGTTAACAAAGGTGGTCAAGGAGAGTATTCAATCAAAAACTGAGGCATACAAAGTGGCAAAAACCAGTGGTAGGCCAGAGGATTGGGAATTTTTTAGGAACCAGCAGCAGATGACTAAAAAGCTAATAAAGAGGGAGAAGATTGAATCAGAAAGTAAGTTGGCAAGAAATACAAAAACAAACAGCAGGGCTTCTACGGATATATAAAAAGAAAGGGAATAGCTAAAGTGAATGTGGGACCCTTGGAGGATGCAACTGGAGAATTGATAATGGGGAACAGGGAAATGGCACATAATTTAAGCCAATATTTTGCATTGGTCTTCATGGTGGAGGACACTATAAACATCCCAAAAATACCAGATAAGCAAATAGTTAATTAGAGGAATGATCTTGTAACAGAATCTATCACGAGGGACAAAGTATTTGACAAATTAATGGGACTAAAGGCAGACAAGTCACCAGGACCTGATGGCCTGCATCTAAGGGTTTTAAAGGAGGTGGCTGCAGAGATAATGTAGGCATTGGTCGAAATATTCCAGAGCTCACTGGATTCCAGGACGATCCCAACAGATTGGAAAACCGCTAATGTGACGCCCCTGTTCAAGAAGGGAGGGAGACAAAAAGCAGGAAACTATAGGCCAGTAAGCCTAACATCTATCGTTGGGAAAATGCAAGAGTCCATTATTCAGGAAGAAATAGCAGGACATTTAGGAAAGCTTAATGCAATCAAACAGAGTCAACATGGTTTTGTGAAAGGGAAATCATGTTTGACAAATTTGATAGAGTCCTTTGAGAATATAACAAGCAGAGTTGATAAAAGGGAACCGGTAGATGTAATGTATTTGGATTTTGGAAGGCATTTGATAAGATGCCACATGAAAGATTATTGCACAAGATAGGAGCTCATGGTATTGGGGGTAATGTATTGGCATGGATTGAGGATTGGTTAACAAACAGAAGACAGAGAGTCGGGATTAATGGGTCTTTTTCAGGTTGGAAAGACATAACTAGTGGAGTGACACAAGGATCAGTCCTAGGGCCTCAATTATTTACTGTCTATATTAATGACTTGGAGGAGGGGGCAGAGTATACTGTATCCACATTTGCTGATGATACAAAAATAGGTGGAAAGGCGTGTTGTGATGAGAACATAAGGAATCTGCAAGTGGATATAGACAGGTTGAATGAGTGGGCAAAGACTTGGCAGGTGGAGTTTAATGTAGGAAAGTGTGAGGTCATGCACTCTGGTTGGAAAAATCAAAAGGCAGACTATTATTTAAATGGAGAGAGACTCCAAAAAAATGCAGCACAGAGGGATCTCGGTGTTCTTGTGCATGAAACACAAAACGTTAACATGCAGGTGCAGCAAGTAATTAAGAAGACAAATGGAATTTTAGCCTGTATTGCAAGGGGGTTGGAGTTTAAAAATAGGGAAGTCTTGTTACAACTGTGCAGGGTGTTGGTGAGGCCGCACCTGGAGAACTGTGTACAGGTTTGGGCCCCATATTTAAGAAAGGATATACTGGCATTAAAGGCATTCAAAAGATATTCACTAGGCTGATTCCTGGGATGAAGGGGTTGACTTATCAAGAATGGCTAAACAGATTAGGCCTTTATTCATTAGAGTTTTGAAGAATGAGGGGTGATCCTATTGAAACGTATAAGATTCTGAGGGGGATTGACAGGGTAGATGTTAGGAAGATGTTTCCAATAGTGGGGGAATCTCAAACTAGGGGACGGAGTTACAGAATAAGGGAGCACAGATTTAAAACTGAGATGCGAAGGAATTTCATCTCTGAGGGTAGTGAATGTCTAGAATTCTCTACCCCAGAGAGTTGTCGAGGCTAGATCACTGAAAGTATTTAAAGAGGAGGTAGACATATTTTTGAAATATCAGGGAGTTGAGGGTTATGAGGAGCTGGCACGAAAGAGGAGTTGAGGCCCGGGGCAGAGCAGCCATATCTTATTGAATTGTGGGGCAGGCTTGAGGGGCTGAATGGCCTACTGCTGCTCCGATTTCTTACGTTCTTATGACCAAGTGAGGATCCAGCACTGCAACGTCCATCAGACAACCATCCTGTGAGCAATGTGTCCTGTTTCACAGGCCACTGCCATGCATTAATTATCGTCACATCAACAATTTCCAGTTCCCTGGCCCCTACTGCTTCCTCTTCACCATGGACGTCCAATCCCTCTACACCTCCATCCCCCACCAGGATGGTCTGAGGGCCCTTAGCTTCTTCCTCGAACAGAGGCCCGAACAATCCCCATCCACCACTACTCTCCTCCGTCTGGCTGAACTTGTTCTCACGCTGAACAATTTCTCCTTCAACTCCTCTCACTTCCTCCAAATAAAAGGTGTGGCTATGGGTACCTGCATGGGCCCCAGCTATTCCTGTCTCTTTATGGGGTATGTGGAACATTCCTTGTTCCAGTCCTACTCCGGCCCCCTTCCTCAACTCTTTCTCCGGTACATCGATGATTACTTCGGTGCCACTTCATGCTCTCGTCAGGACTTGGAAAAATTTATTAATTTTGCTTCCAATCTCCACCCCTCCATCATTTTCACGTGGTCCATCTCTGACACTTCCCTTCCCTTCCTTGACCTCTCTGTCTCAATCTCTGGTGATAGACTGTCCACCAATATCCATTACAAACCCACCGACTCCCACAGCCATCTCGACTACAGCTCCTCACACCCCGCTTCCTGTAAGGACTCCATCCCATTCTCTCAGTTCCTTCGTCTCCGTCGCATCTGTTCCGATGATGCTACATTCAAAAACAGTTCCTCTGACATGTCCTCCTTCTTCCTTAACCGAGGTTTTCCACCCACGGTCGTTGACAGGGCCCTCAACCGTGTCCAGCCCATCTCCCGCGCATCCACCCTCACGCCTTCTCCTCCCTCCCAGAAACATGATAGGGTCCCCCTTGTCCTCACTTATCACCCCACCAGCCTCCGCATTCAAAGGATCATCCTCCGCCATTTCCGCCAACTCCAGCATGATGCCACCACCAAACACATCTTCCCTTCACCCCCCGTTATCGGCATTCCGTAGGGATCGCTCCCTCCGGGACACCCTGGTCCACTCCTCCATCACCCCCTACTCCTCAACCCCCTCCTATGGCACAACCCATGCCCACGCAAAAGATGCAATACCTGCCCCTTCACTTCCTCTCTCCTCACCGTCCAAGGACCCAAACACTCCTTTCAAGTGAAGCAGCATTTCACTTGCATTTCCCCCAACTTAGTCTACTGCATTCGTTGCTCCCAATGTGGTCTCCTCTACATTGGAGAGACCAAACGTAAACTGGGCAACCGCTTTGCAGAACACCTGCGGTCTGTCCGCAAGAATGACCCAAACCTCCCTGTCGCTTGCCATTTTAACACTCCACCCTGCTCTCTTGCCCACATGTCTGTCCTTGGCTTGCTTCATTGTTCCAGCGAAGCCCAACGCAAACTGGAGGAACAACACCTCATCTTCCGACTAGGGACTTTACAGCCTTCCGGACTGAATATTAAATTCAACAACTTTAGGTCGTGAGCTCCCTCCCCCATCCCCACCCCCTTTCTGTTTCCCCCTTCCTTTTTTTTTCCCAATAAATTATAAAGATTTTCCTTTTCCCACCTATTTCCATTATAAAAAAACCCCCACTAGAGCTATACCTTGAGTGCCCTACCATCCATTCTTAATTAGCACATTCGTTTAGATAATATCACCAACTTTAACTTTAACACCTATGTGTTCTATTGTACTATTGTCGTTGACATCTTTTGATGATCTGCTTCTATCACTGCTTGTTTGTCCCTACAACCACACCGCCCCCCTCCACCTCTCTATCTCTCCGCCCCCCACACACACACCTTAAACCAGCTTATATTTCAGCTCTTTCCTGGACTCGAACACAAGTTCTGTCGAAGGGTCATGAGGACTCGAAACGTCAACTCTTTTCTTCTCTGCCGATGCTGCCAGACCTGCTGAGTTTTTCCAGGTAATTCTGTTTTTATTAATTATCTTTCATTGTTTTTGCAGGCACATCTGAGAAACAGCCAAGGGAGTCCACGCCCTGAAGACACCTCAGAAGAGGAATCTGCTGAAAGCCTCATTGAAGACCCATCACAGCACTCAACCACGCCCTCCATCAGCACAGAGACACACATACCTCGGCGGGACCAACTTTAGAATAGCCTCGGGATCACAATCTGGTGAGCACATCACACTGTGTGATCCAGAGCGAGCTGAGGCAGGGACTTCCCAAGTTTCTGGCACTCGGAGGACTGTTGGAAGCCAAAAAACTGCTGAGTGCAAGTCAGATGACAAGCCTTTGGGCTCGATCATGTCATCGTTGCTGGAGCTGCAAAGGCAAGCTCAGGAACATCAGGAAGGGATGTCCGCTGCACTCCTCAGATTGCAAGGCACAACGGAGGAATCTGTCCACCTTCAGTCTGAGGTGATAGTGTCGGCATTGCAATGCACCAAGGTCAACACTGGTAGGATGGCAGCTGTCCCTGGAGACCTTGGTCCAGGACATTGTGCCAGCACTGCTGCGTGGGTTTAACTCCATCGCTGATGCTATAGTTGGCCTCCAACAGTGTCAATGTGAGAGAGGTGTGGGGCAGCTTGATCTCACTCCAGCTTCCCCTTCTCCTGAAGGAGTCAGCCAGGGGCCCTTGGGCACCTAGGGAGGAGGATCAGCAGGTGTACACCCTGGGGGGCCATCCACCCAGGTGACACCAGGAGTGTCCAGCCCATCCAAATCCCTCTTCCTGTGACCCCAGCCAGAACATCCAGCTTCATAGGTTGAAGAGGGTGCCACTGCCACAGAGCAGGACCCCGAAAGCAGGCTGGGGCCCTCCAGCTCTCAGCCCTCCACAGGATGGCCGTCAAGGTCATCACAGACTGGACATAGCAGACAGCAGGCTTCCTCCACCTCTGCTGTGGATGTCAGGGGAGCACCAAGATGTAGTGGCAGGGTTAGGAAGGTCAAGAAGATGTAGTTGCACATCCTGGGCACCGATATTACTTACTTGTACATAATGTTCACTACTGTAAATAAACCCCCAAGTATGTCTCCTCACCAATGGCTCCTTATTCGGATGAGCAGAGTTTGTGTCACTCAGATGTGAAATCTTGGTCCCTATACAAGATAAAGGCAGGTGTCTCAGTCCAGGGCCTCCTCCCTGTGCTTTATGCAACCTTCTCAGCACACTGATGCTGTTTCTTCACTGTCACTAGACACATCAGTCAGGTCTGCACCTCGACGGGGCTTATCATTGATGCCAGAATGTCCTGAGCCAGTGGCACTGAGTTCCGTCATTTTCTCTGTGTGCTCTCAGCACCTTTGAGGTGCGGCTGGCCCTCGATCTCCTAAGCATGTGTCCGGTGACAGTGTGGCCCTGAAAGATTCAGATCATGAAGGATGCCATAGGATCAGGAGGAATTAAAGTTTCCCCGCTGCATTTCTGTGATGTGATCCATTCGAGGAGCACAACAGAGGTGCTATCAGTCAGACAGGAGCCAGACATTCACATAACCTATGTGAGGTTCTATGGTGTGTCCCCACTGCATATTGTCATCATCCCCCTGAATGTAGGGACTAAGGGCATTGCTGTGTCTCCATGACAGAAGCCTTATCACAGAGAGTATGTGCGCTGCCTCAGCCAGATGGGAGTCAAACATTCACAGATGCAATGTGGGATATATAGTGTCTCCTCACTGCATGTCGCCATCATCCCCCATGAATCTAGCAGCTATGAGGGCCTCCCGAGCATGCCCACCTCGTCTGGCCAATGCAAAGGTTTCATAGCCATTGTTCCCACCTTCGACGACCTCCTCACTCTCATTCCCATCGACGTCCTCCTCATTAGAGGAGACGTGCACCTCCTCCATCTTCTCCTCAGCCAGCTCCTCACTTTCCTCATTTTGATGGTTTGCTCCACCAAGGTGCGAGTTGTAGCATGAGCCTTGCTGTACCTTCTGTCTGTTGCAGTCTGAGGCTGCCACATGGGCATCATCAGCCATGTCCTCTGCAGACAGCCCTTGTCCCCAAGGAGCCAATCCTGCAACCTTTCTGGCCCCTGGAAGACGTCAGGGATCTGAGACCTACTGAGAATGTAGGAGTCGTGGATACTCCCTGGGAACCATGCGCAAACTTGCTGGATGCATTTGTGGTGGTCATGCACCAGCTGAACATTCAGTGAGTGGAAGCCCATGTGGTTGACGTAGTTGACCACTTGTTGCCACAGAGATCTGAGTGCCATGTGAGTGCAGTAGATAGCACCCTGCACCTGTGGAAATCCTGGGATCTGGGCAAATCCCTGCGCTCTTGCATCCTGGCTTTCCTGATCCCGGGCGAAATGTGCAAAGTTGTGAGCCTTTGCGAAGATGGCATCCATGATCTCATGGATGCATCTGTGCCTGGAGGCTTGCAATATCTCACAGGGGTCACCTGTGGAGCCCTGAAAGGAGCCACTGGCGTAAAAATTGAGTGCCGCGGTCACTTTCACAGCCACTGGCAGTGGATGCCCTCCATGTCCCCTTGGCACCAAATCCTGCAGCAGTTGGTAGATGTGACCGATCAGTTCCCTGGACATGCGCAGTCTTTCGCGACACTAGTTCTCGGTCATCTGCAGCAATGACAAGTGCCGTCAATAGACCCTGAGTCTAGCAAGGCGCTGACCAGCAATGGCTCATTGTGGCTCTTCAGTGGCATGCGCGGGAGCCCCAGCCAGCTTCTTCCTGAGGGTGCTGCTCCTCCCTCTGCCCAGCCGGGTGCCTCCATCGCTCTCTTCTCCTTCATCACTGCTCTCTGTAAGCCATGAGGCATACAGCTAGGTCATCAGGCTCAATGCTCTTGATGTACTCCTCCTGCAGGATGAAAGAAAGAGACATGTGGGTTAGCATGGATGTACTAGGAGCTTGGTTAAGTCTGAAGGCATCCCAGAGAATGTTGGCCACCACTTGGATGACCAGATTTTAGTGTGCTGCATGACTGCCAGAAACCCCTCCTTCCTCAGCCCCACTCCACCTGACTGATTGGCAGCAGCTTCGGCCACTGGACTGCATGCTGTGTGCCCAGCTCAGCGCAGGAATTCTCCTAACCTGCACTACAAGTCTGCACTGTTGCTTGAACCATGGGGGAGTCTGGTCCAAACCAGGATGATGACATTGCAAGGGGCTGTGAATGCCTCCACCAGTGACTGCTCCATGGACAGCTTTAGCAAGGAGATTGTACAATGTACCCAGTCATCCAACAGTTCTGCAGTCCACTAAAATGCTCATTAGTTTGCAGTCTGTGCCTGAGGGGTGAAAGGCTCTGGAGTATTTGGTGACACTTTCATTCCTCTGCATTGCTTGAGTGGGCAAATAAACGAGAGGCCCGATTCCATGTATGTCAATGTGGCTGTGCCTGAACTGTCTCAGCTGCAGAGGAATGGTCACTTTATACAAGGTTTCCTTAACACATGGCCGCTTCCCTCACCACCGCATCGCGCCTCCCCCCCCCCCCCCAAACCCCTCCAACCCCACCACCACCACTCCGGCATGTACTTATGCTCTGCCATCAACCACAGTGCAGCCGTTGCTACTGCTCCCACCACCAACTCACCTCAACCTCAGCTCTTGCCCTGGCACCGCACTGTCAGCCTGCTGGGAAAAAGCGACTTGCCTGTGTGCTCGCCTGAATGTGTGGCACCTCAACCTAGAAGTCCAACAGGCGATCCTCGCGATCGCTGTGCAATGTTACTGTGCACTCACTTCTGGCTTCCCCTTGAAGTGCAGCTCACCAGGTGCACGCCTTATAAAAGCAAAATACTGCGGATGCTGGAAATCTGAAACAAAATCAGAAAATGCTGAAAAAGCTCAGCAGGTCTGGCAGCATCTGTGGAGAGAGAAGCAGAGTTAATGTTTTAAGTCCATATGACCCTTCTTCAGAGCTAAAGAGAAGTGGAAATGAGATGAAATTTATACTGTTTAAGGGGGTGGGGCAGGTGGAGCTGGATAGGAGGCCAGAGATAGGTGAGGACAAAGGAAAGATTGACAAAGATGTCATGAACTAAAGGACAAAGAGAGTGTTAATGGTAATGGGAAGGGCTAAGAAAGTTGCTGATAGGGGTGTAAAGGTAAGAAAGCAGAATGTGATAATAGCAGAACATTGTGTGAAAGAACAACATGGAACAAGTAACAGATGGTCCTGTAGGGGATGGGGTGGGGGGAGGGGGCAGTGGTTGGAAAAAAGGATAGAAAATGGGATAGATGGGGGGGATGAAAAAAGGGGATAAAGCAATGAATAAAAATAAAAATAAGTGGATAAAAAGTAAAAATGAATGTAGAAAAAAGTGGATTGTAAAAGGAGTGATCTGCAACTATTGAACTCAATGTTATGTCCGGAAGGCTCTAAAGTACCTAATCGGAAGACGAGGTGCTTGTTCCTCCAGTTTGCGTTGCACGCCTTATAAATGGTGTTGTGAAACATGGCGTGCAATCATGCTGACTTGTTCAGATGATCCAGCATGGGGGAATGATACCGGTGAGTTGTGCTTATAATAATATGCAGATGTATTATAATGAAGTTCCTGACATGTGGTGGCAGGACTCGCAGCCCGCCATTGACAGGATGATTGCAAACTTGTTTCACGACATTGTGAAACCGATTTTTGGCCTTCCCGTCATATTGTCCGCTCACGCTCACCATGACGCCTGCCGCCAGTGGGCATGGAAAATTCCACCCTCTGTTCTTTGTTGATGCCAGATTCCTCCATGCTCTTGACAGCAACAAGAGGCTCTGAATGCATCAGACACCTTCATTGGGCATGCTTATCGGTATTCTCCTGTAAATTGCCCCATCAAAGACCTCATCTGAATCATCTGCAGCAAAACTCATCTGCGACCT
This sequence comes from Carcharodon carcharias, assembly GCF_017639515.1. Taxonomy (NCBI): domain Eukaryota; kingdom Metazoa; phylum Chordata; class Chondrichthyes; order Lamniformes; family Lamnidae; genus Carcharodon; species Carcharodon carcharias. The sequence goes on along the minus strand of NC_054481.1, from coordinate 61,930,379 downwards.
CACCCTCCGATGAGCTGGCACACAAACCATCCTTTACCCCAGCCTGGCTGCAGCCTACCTGTGCTCAGTGACCCCTACTTGTTGATCCAGACTCCACAATAACTTTTCAAGTACCACAGTGCCAATATCTAAGCTGTGGCTGTAACTGTCAGATCAAGTGATGGTGCTTCCTCATCAGAAGTCTGGGGCAGAGCTTTTGTTCTTCATGATTAGGCTGCGTTGGCTTGTTAGACGGCAGTTCGCGTTTGCTTGAAAGCAGAAAAGTGGAAGGGGGTGGCTGGGATGAGAGATGGAGGGGGCGGGTGGAAAACAAGAAATCATTGGTCACACTATCTGCAGATTGCACTTCATGCCAGCTAGCAGGATGAGGGTGAGGTGGGGTTTGAGAAGGAGCATAAGGCAGGAACATACTGTCATCCTGAATGTTCTTGGTGATGCCAAATGCAGTGGCCTCAGTAACAGCCAGCTATGATGTGGAGCACTGCCTGTGCCATCCATCCAGCTTTCCTGAGACTGTTGCAGCAGCTGCTGCAACCAGAGTTCAGCTCCCCCCAATTATGAAGAGCAGGCTGCCTTTAAGAGATCCGGGTTAGCTGTGCATCATGCCAGCCACACATACTCCTGGGCCCTGTATGAACATGCAGCCAGTTAACAGCACATTTTGTGCTGAGCTGATGAGCAGGCAGCATGAAGATTGCTTGCTGCCTTCCTCAACAGAACTGGACAAAGGATAATCATGCATCATGAACCCCATGCCTGAAAACAGGTTTTATCAAATGTTTCTTCCTAGATGTAATGCACTCATCCCCAAATTGCAGTGTCCCCTGATATGCCACACAGAGTTGGTCACAAATCCTCCGAGCTTTCACCAAAAAGAGAGTTGCACTCTTTTTCCCAAGTAATCATGTCTGTTCTCAAGATGGCCTTGTTGATGCTGTAAATCAATGCTATTCCTTCATAATGGTGCAGAAGAATTGTGCAGTTTCCATGTGTTGCAGCATTATGTGTCTTATGTTGTTGTACTTTCTGTACAGAATAGCTTTGTTCTATGGCATTATTTGATTTGTGATTTTTTTTGCACAATCAATAAAGAGGAAAAGGAATCACAAAAAAGCATGCTATAATTTTAATAAAACTAAAATTGAATATAACACTGAGTTTCAACAGAAATAAGAGATCATAAAGATAGAAAAGCTTTGGCTTTATTCATTTTATTGAACAATAATGTATGATATATATCTTGCTTGAGATATATATATTTATTTATTTATATATGGCAAGTCCCACGCTTACCTGCAGCAACTCTCCCCATTGTAACCTTTCTTATATCTTTCTGCGATATTGACACCACAGAATGTGAAGGAACAAGTAACTGTAGCTGCATATTAAAGAGTGCCACTGCCTCATGACTGTTTCCCCTATCAGCTTTCTTTGTGGGTCTCTCATAATGGGAATTCAGTGCCCACTTGTGTCAAATTAGGAACAAGTATTTTTCCCTTGGCCATAGACTTGCACCAATGAGACACCTCAGAACCAGCAGAGATGAAAGTTTTGTCTTACAATGTGTGCTGGAATTGATCTAGGCCTCCTCCATTTGTTTGGAGCCCATATTCTAAGAACAGGAGTCATTAATCTCAAATCCCATAAGCAGGGTAAGGGGATATGAGAAAAAGCAGAGAAATTTCGGAAACAAAAGTGTCAAACAAAAGAGAAAAGAATGAAATATTTGCATCTAAGGAACCTCTTATTACATCTTTCAGGAGTGTCTCAAAATGATTCACATATGCAGACTGACACTTCAATCAGACACTCCCAGTGAGGAGTGACACTTGCTGGGAGTGTTTGACTGCAGCCTTTGATTTTTCATCTATTTACATCAATGAATGGAAAATTAAGAGCTGAAGCCTGTTATATCCCAACCAGCACTCCCTATAATCAGACAATCAGCCCTACAATGACTTGGAAGTTCCATGGCTCTTGCTATGGGGCCAAACACAATACCTATTTTATGTACAGCACAATTCAAAAATCTTTGAGAAAATCATAGGGAGTGTACTCTTGATTTCCCAATATTTGATCTCAGTAGATAAGGCTCCGTACCAAGAAGGGCATTTGAAAGAACAACTTCTACATGTGATCTCTGATGATTCATAGCAAGTGCTTATTGGTCTCACAAAGACCAAAAGTGCTCACCTCTGAGTAAGAAGGACATCAGTTCAAGGCCTATTCTAGACCTAGAACACAGTTTATTTTAAGGTAGTGTTTCATGGTTGGAGGTGCTTGTCTTTCAGTTGAGATGTTAAACTGAGATCCAGTCTAGCTGTTCAAATTCTCTTGGTAGGGGATGAAGAAGGACAAGGGAATTTTCCATGAATCTTGGCCAATGTTCACCTCAGCCATCCTAAACTAGAAACAGATTAGCAGGTTTTTCATCTCATTTGCTATTTGTAGGATCTTACTGTGTGAAAATTAACACTGCGTATGCATACATAACAACACTTCAAAAGTAATTCATTAGCTGTGAAGCATTTTGGGATGGCCGGATGATATCCGCAATGTCGTATAAACGTAGTCCCCTATGTAGGAAGGGCTGAAGCACACGCACAGCATAGGTTAATTTGATCCAACCCAAACCATTTAAAATTCATCCTTGTTTGATGAGAACAGATTAGACTGGCCATGATCTCTCAAGAGATGAGAATGGTTGAATAAGTGATTGTCAGAGATATGGCACGTGCTTGAAGCAATTCAGAAAGATAGATTCTCATAAACACCTCCACAACAGCAGCACTAAATGGCAAATGCAAGAGGTTTTTTGTTGTTGTCTCTCACCACACATTATGAGATAAGGCTGTGGAGTCTTGCTGTAGGATGATAATGATTGCCTTTCTGAGGTAAATACTGCTTGTGGTAGATTTTGTCAGGAGAATTAGTCCCATTCATCTATCACTTACTACCTTGTGACAGGGCATTGAACACTGCTCTCAATGTGGCTGCTTTAATAAGATGATGCATAAAATAGATTTGGTAAAAAATACAGAGATAAAAAAATGTTTAAATATTTATTGTGAATGTTCCCAGCTGACACTCTTTGACTTTTTTATATTTTGTTTTGAAAGATAGATGGTGAGTCAGTATGGCACCTCAATGTCTAGTCAGTCAGTTAGCATCTGACTGCTGTTTATAACCTTGCATTGCCCTTTAACAATATCCACCTGCTTATGTCATAAAAGATGACTGCAGTCACTCACTGACATCATGCTTCAAGGATCTGAGGCTGAAACCATCTTTTATACATTGAGAAAAGGAATTGCTGGCCCAGGTTCTACTACATGGGATAGGTGCAAGGCTGCAAACAAGAGGCAAGGCCGTTTGGGGAATTGTGATTAGATGACACCTAGCCCTGCTGATGTCAACATCTGGGGTGCTACATTTGGCCTCAGCATCTCTGAACCAGAGAGAGGAAAATCAGCCAACGTTCCCAAGGTTGATTGCTTTTCAGCTTGTGGATGGTGGTTAAGAAGAGTAGGGTTAACCCCAATCAACACCAGCTGAATAATTAGTGGCTTGGAAATATAAAACACAGTCACAATGGACAACTGAGAGACATCGTTAATAGTACAGATATCTATCGGTGACATTTAGGATTACTGAACCATTCAATAGGACAATAACTACTCTTTAGCACATGAGGAAACAAGCAAGAGCTTTAATTTAAGATTCATACTAAAGTATAAAACCTGCTACATTATTCGCTTTACCCATCAACACACAACTGAGAATGAGACAGTTTTACATTTAGTTATTTGGTAGTACAGGACTTGAGTATTGCTGAAAAAGAGACACGTCTAAGCTTTTCATCTTGCACTCATCAGGATACTTTGCAAGAATAAGAGGAAAACAACCATTTATACTGTATATGAAGAGAATGCTGCTGATTGGTTGGCAAGTGGCTTTGCCATGGAGAATGCACCAGTGATGGTGACTGACAGTTAACTGCCAAGTGTTGTTTGAAATTTAAATCAAGCAGCTTGACCATGGTTGGTCAAGGCATAGCCCTGAAGAATGAGTCAGTGAATAGTTGTCGCTTATTTTGTTTAGCTGAAACAAGGTGTGTACATGTTCTTTCTGTTTACACAGAACAGGATCCTGTGTATTAATAAATGTAGCTTCCAGTACATGCAAATGTGCCACACTGCAAGCCTGAAGCCTGACTGAAATCAATGATACTTGCCAACCAATCAGCAATCTCGTCACATAAATATAAATTGTTGTTTTCCACTTATATGTGCATTCTTGCGAAGTGCCCTGATGAGTGTAAGATGAAAATCTTAGACATGTCTCTTTTTTCAGCAGTACTCAACTTTTACAATTGCTAGTAGAAGCCTATGTACTTATTCCACTTGTTGGAAGTTTGATATCTAGAATAAACAGATTGCTGGACATTGAACTGTAGTCTCAGCTTTTAACTCAATCCTGTATTATATTTTTCTATTTTTTCTCAGGATGCAGGTGGCGCAGGCAAGACTGCATTTATTGTACATTCTTTGTTGACCTCAGCAATAAGAGTTAACCACATAAACTGGAGTCGTATATAGGACCATTGAACCATTGGGTTTTTACAACAATTGACAGCTTCTTGGTCAAATTTTTTCATGAATTATCGGATTTATTGAATTCAATTTCACAACTTGCCATGGTGGTATAATATAGTTAGTATGACCTTCCTAAGGTATTGCGGGTGTCATGTTGTAGTAGGAGATTGATAGCTTGTTAAAGCATGAAGAACTGGTTCGCTTGATGGTTCAATACATCTCCTAAAGCTCAGCAGTTGGTTTTGCAGGTGCCCACCAGTGTTACTCCCTCAATCACTGAGACACACATACCCACACACAATCAACACAAAATTCACAACTCCCAAAAAGCAAGTATGTCATTGTAATTGGTTACCAGGGAATGACACTGAAGCAGCCCACTATAAAAGGGGTCAAGAGACAAATCAAAGTATTTCTGCTGAGGGAAGGATTAGGTGATACAGCCAGAATGCTGGTCGGTGGAATAAAGAGATATAGAGAAAAAATAAGTAATTGGATTTGAGATGGGTCTTTTTCTATTCCTGAAATTTCCCCTGTCTTATCTAGTTTATTATAGGATTGAGTTAAAATCTGAGACTACAGTTCAATATCCAGCAGTCTTCTATTCTAGATATCAAACTTCTAACAAATGGAATAAAGACATACACTTCTACAAGTTTAATGCTTGATTTGATTATTGTAGTTCTCCTGGTGGTTTTGGTAAGTGGTGTAGTGTTGCTAGTGGTGCAATGGTTTATTGCTGGAGTGGGATAAGCATGGATTGAAAAATCACTGACATGCTAGCCTGGAATTTCTCATCCATACTTGTAGCACACCACACCAAAATCTACCCATGATATATAAACAGGAGCTTCTTAGAAACAATGGTCCAGATTATCATCATGACAGGAAGGCTCTCCATCATGGAGAAAGTCCCGGAAATGGCCGAAAAATCAAAGTCCTGCTCCCGAACCCGGCATTTCCCATCTTTGCGGAGGCAGAACTGGAGTCGGGCTGGGGTTCGCGCATACGCGTTTTGCAGAGGCAGATGGCCATTTAAATCACCAGCCTCCACTGAAGTGGGAGTTTGGAAGCACAGGAGTGTGGAATCCAGAGTGTGCAAATTAGAACAGGTGAGAGGAGGTCTGAAATTGGTGGATTTGCTTGGATAGCAGGGTATCCCTTTGGAGAGGTAAGGTACCACTTTTGATAGGGTCCTGTACACCTTTGGGAGAGGTAAGGCATCCTTTGGGAGTGGGAAAGCATCTTTTTGGATTGTTAAAAGTGAACATGATTATGCACTTTTTACATACAAAATCATTGGAACTGTTAAGCTGTCAAGGAACTATAAAAGAGCTGTTCAGCTGTCAAGGGACTGTTAAAGAGCTGTCAAAGTTGTTAATGCTGTCCAGAAAGTATCAAAGCTGTCCAGGAAGTGTCAAAGCTGTCAGGAATTATAAAAGGTATCAAAACTGTCCAAAAGCTGTCAAACTGGCCTAGGAAATGTCAAAGCTGTCAAGTAACTGTCCAAGGATACGAGGTGAGTTGGAATGGAGGACATAAGTGCAAAGGTTGGTAGGTGGGGAGCATAGGTTGGCACTAAGTTAGCATAATGGGTATGGGGACAATGAAGGTGGATAGAGGGGGACCAAGTTAGCATAGAAGGTATGTGGGCCATGGGGGTAGATGGGGGGCATTGGCTGGCATAGATTAGCATGGATAGGGCATAAGGGGTATGAGGGAGGGTGAGTGGCGGAGGGATGTTTTTTGTTTTATGATTATTATTTATTTAAACACAGTGCCGGAGCACTGAGGCTGGCAGCAGCGCCTGCACTCGTTCCAGGATCACCTGCCCCAACTCCTATTTCAGCCTGTCTCCCCACCCCCGACCAAAAATCTTTTTTTTTTCTTTATTCTTTTATGGAATGTGGGTGTTGCTGGCAAAACCTGCATTTGTTGCCCATCCCTAATTGCCCTTGAACTGAATATTTCAGAGGACAGCTAAGAGTCAACCACATTGCTTTGGGTCTGGAGTCACATGTAGGCCAGACTAGGTAAGGATGGCAGATTTCCTTCCCTAAAGGACATTAGTGAACCAGATGGATCTTTACGACAATCGATCATAGTTTCATAGTCACCGTTACTGAGACCAGCTTTATATTCCAGATTTATTACTTGAATTTAAATTCCACCACCTGCCATGGTGGAATTTGAATCCATGTCTCCAGTGCATTAGCCTGGCCCTCTGGATTACTAGTCCAGTGATGTTACCATCTCCCCGCTGCGGGCGGTCATTTTGAATGATTGGGTTTGCCGAGCCGGGAAATCTCCTGACTCTGCGAAGGTGACCTGGGATGAAAACCTGGGCCAAAGCATTAGAAATATGACTTCCCTCCCATAACATAACAGGTATAATGAGCACCAGTTTCGCTTACCTTGTCCTGTGCCTGCCCAAAGATCTCCCAATGAACATCTGACCTAAGGTTGGGGTCTGCTCCTCTGAGGGTATCTCAGGTTCCACTGCCTTTTGTGTGGCATTTTCCAAAACCCTCCCTCCCCGCACACTAGTCATCTCAAACATTCTGCAGTGGAGGAAATGAAAAACCTTTCTTTTCGAAGGACTTTAACCACACTTCAGGAACACCATTACAGCAAAGGGGATAGCCCACCTTCTTATTTTCCATAAAGCAAAATGCTGTGGATATGGGAAAATTGAAATAACATCTGAAAATGCTGGAAATACTCAGCAGGTCTGTCAGCATCTATGGAGAGAGAAATTGAGTTAACGGGTGGAATTTTCTGCGCTCGCTGGTGTCGGGCGTGTTCAGTGGTGTGAGCAGGCAATATGGAGAATGCCATGACATCATGAACCAGTTTACAAATGTCCACTCTGCCCGTCAAATGGTGGGCCGCATTTCCTACTTTTGGACATCGGGAACCTCATTATAATACATCTGCATATCATTATGAGGCCAGGCTGCCAGAATCATCCCCCCGCCCCCGCTGGATCATCTGCTGATGTGGCGGGAAAACATGTCAGTGCAGAACACGTCTAGGCAAATATGATGTGCAGAAGTCGGAACTTACTGTACAGGCTTTGCTCGCATCACAGACATCTGAAGAGCAGAAAATGCTGGAGCTCAACAGCAACGGGATCCTGAAGAAACGTCCATTGCATGCTGGGTGGATTCTCATGGACAAGGCTCCGCTGTGAAGCAACTCACAGAAGGTGTCACTGTTGAAGATCTGCTCATAATGGATGATCATCAAGTGGGTGGAGAGGAAGGTCCAGCTGTGTTTGGGAGAGGAAGATGTACTCGGGGGTGGGAGAGGAAGGTCTAGGATCGACTAGGAGAGGGAGGTGGGGTGAGGTTGGGAGGTGGAGGAGACGAAGGTGTCGGGCAGTTGAGGAGGAGATGAAGGTGTCAGATGTGGGCGATTGTTGTAAAAAAAACCATCTGGTTCACTAATGTCCTTTAGGGAAGGAAATCTGCCATCCTTACCTAGTCTGGCCTACATGTGACTCCAGACCCATAGCATTGTGGTTGACTCTTAAATGCCCTCTGATCAAGGGTGATTAAGGGATAGGCAATAAATGCTGGCCCTGCCAGTGCCACCCACATCCCACAAATGAATAATAAAAAAAGGCCCTGCCACACACACTTGGCCCTCTGGAGTCACTTGTGGTCCGGCTGCATGCAGCTGAACTGGTAGTTGGAGCGGTGCAGGGAGAGGACTCACGAAGCCTGTCAATGAAGCTGAAAAACATCATTACACATTATTCAGTGAAAGTGAACATATTTTCAGATTGTAAAGTGAATAATTGTGTTCACCTATACAACCACTTGTGATCAGAATTTCTTAACTTTTGAATGTCTTAGACTTCCATGTGATGCCCTGACATCCGCAGCAGGGGTGGGGACAGCCTGTGCAACTGGCCCTGTTGCCTCTGATGACTCTGGTGGGGCCCTCTAGACAGCCGAGGCCTTGGGGGCCTCAGCTTGCTTTGGCTGTCCTCCTGTGGGCCAACTGCTCCCTCTGCGGTGACAGAGGACAAGGTTGAGGGAGCCACAGGCAAAGAGGACTTGGAGGGAGAGGACAGCCTCTGAGACTCCTTAGTGGATGACCCATGGGTGTTCAGCTGCCTCTCCTCCTCCCTTCGGGTGCCCAAGGACCCTGGCCTGACTCCTTGAGGGGAAAGAGTACCTGCGGAGATGTCGAGGTGCCCCATTTCCATCTCGCGTTGTCACTGCAGGAACTCACCCATGGTTACTGTGATGCAAGCATCTCCTCGTTCTGCTAGACCAGGGTCTCCATGGCATCTGCCATCCTTTCCATGGAGACCTCCATACATACACATTTGGGCACCACTTCATCAGGGATCAGGCAGACACATTCCTCCAACTCGTGTGCCACTCTGTTGAGGGCTTCCAGCAGCTCTGCATGATGTTCCCCTGCCTTCTGCTGACTCGCCAAGATAAGTTGGGATAGCAAAATCCATAGGTTCATCATCAGACCTGAGCCTTTTCCCCAGCAGTCCTCCAAGTCCCAGGGAGCTCAGCTGAATCTGCCTCCTCCTGCTGTGGACATGTGCCTGTGCAGTGACCACCAGATTGTGAACACGAGTCTGCTCCAGATCTCGATCCCGCCGAGGTGTGTGTCTGTGCTTGTGGAGGGTGTGGGTAGGCTCTGTGATGGGTCTTCCAGACTGTTTATTTCCAACTCTTCATTAAAGGAGGAGTTCTCATGGCTGGAGGTGAGGATGTGGATGGAGCTGAGGGACTGGATGGCTGAAGATGTCGATCACGTGGCAGAGCTCCCTATGAATCAGGTGCAGAATCCTCATGAAGGTGTTCGGTGCCAACCTCACCATCACCACGGGCATGGTCCACATCCTCACCAGCCAGCATGATGGCATGCATCTCAAAGCGACTGAGGGGTCTAATGTGGACCACTCTACCCCCGGTCTCGGATCTCCCCCTGCTGTTGTGAGCAGGCTTCTCTTGCATGAAAATAGATGGAGAGATTGTGAGTGGGATATTTGACTTTGCATGGAATGTTTGTGTGGTGAGCGGAGATATGGACGGGATGAAGACATGAGCTCCAGAGAATATAAGCCTGAGGAAGATTTGAGAGTTAGTGGTGATATCCCTTGAGGTATGAGATCCCTGTGGGTGTGTGATGGGTTTGTGAGTGTGTGAGTTGAGAATTATGTGTAGAGTGACTTACCATTGCGGAACAGATGAGACATTCACCCTGTTATGGCACTGGGTGGCTGTCCTCTTTTGCAGGACACTGGCACTGACCACCGCCTCCCACCCTGGATTAGTGATATTGCCATCCTGTGAGTTGGGGTAGAGGACATCACGATGGGCCCCCACTGTGTCCAAAAGTCGCTCAAGGGATCCATCATTAAATCTGGGGTTGCAGTTTTCTTGCCTTTTGGGGCCATGTCTTCTCTGCAGCAGCCGAAGCAGTGAGAGGTGTGCATGTGGCTACACTTTAAATGTGGCACCTGGCATGATGAAGCGGCGAGGTGATAGCATTGCGGGTGAATGAGAGCTCATCTGCTATCGAAATGGCATGTTTCCTGAGAATGCGTTGGGATGATATGGCGTGAAAAGCCACCATTGCGGCTGGCAGGTAAAATGTCCTTTTCCCCGCCCATTACTGCACTTAGTGCAAATCTGGGACAATTCCTCCCCATGTTTCAGACTGATCCTCCATCAATCAGGCAACACAGCTGAGAACAGAAGTCATGCTCTGATATCAGTAACGTCTGGAATTAAACTGGAGAAGTTAGCATGTTAAACAGAAAGACTTGCATTTCTATAGCACTTTTCATGACCTCAGGATATCCAAAAGCACTTTTGAAGTGTAGTCACTGTTGTAATGTAGAAAACATAGCAGCCAATTTGCACACAACAAATGCCCACAAAACACAGATAACGTGATAATGACCAGATAATCTGCTTTAGTGATGTTGGTCAAGATATAAATATTGTCCAGAACACTGGAGAGAATTCCCTACTCTTCTTTGAAATGAAAGCTACTTAACCTCGCTCTGAACTGGAACCTCGATATAATTCCTCAACTTCTTCAGTTTGTCCTCATCTTTGAGAGAGGTTTCTTAAACCAAAAGAAACTTAAGAAATTTGAGACGCTTCACAGCCCCCACTGATTTAATGAGCAACACTGGGACAGTGAAGCCATGTCACCTGATTGATAGATAACAGACTAATCACTTATCAATGCCTTTGTTTCAGAAATGTCTATCAGCTTGTCATTGCGCACACTAATTAGACGTTGAATGTGATGAATCTTTAATAAATTCTGTTTTCCATTTTTTTCTAAAATCTCTAAGGACTGGCTCCATTTCCTGCTGACCTTTATAGCCTCATCTTGTCCTACATGACTGCAATTAAATCCATCTGCTGAGTCTCTCGGTCAGACACGGGGAATTCAATTAACGTCAGAATTTCTTTTTCCTTCTACTTCAAGTGTTTCAAAACAGTCAAAAGAAAAACGTTGTGGTCCAATAGAACCAACTTAAAAGGGTAACACTAGCTAACAGTCCTCATAGTAAGACTCCCTCTTTAAAAAGACCCTTATGGTGAGAATCCCCCTTTAAAAGGAATGAAGATGGCCAGACCCAGGAATCTGGGAGCAGTGAAGCGCTCAGCACTCCCCAGCTCTGGGAAGCCAGGAGCAGCAACACCTCAGAGGGAGAGAGGATTGGAGAAGCTTCTTCAACAGAGGACATTTCAAATCCTGTTCTCTGCACAAACCCACAGATGCCACCTGAGCAGAACATTGCCAATGGGGAGGTTCAGGACAGTTTCCTCAGCCCATCCAAAGTGAGGCAATTTGTGAACACTATGGGTATGCAGGAGCAGATCAAAGGTCTGGGACTCTCAGAGACAACAGGTTTGGTAGGAGACTAAATGCTTTAAAATGGGTGTAAGGATTGTATCCATAAATGTGCATAGCATTAAATCTACTATTCGGTGTGTTGTGACCTTGGACTACCTTGCCAAGGTCGGAGCTGACCTGCTGTTTCTGCAGGAGTGTGCGATACCGCACCTCAGCTCCTACAGGCAATGGTCACGATGGTGGTCCCATGGGCCATCGATCTGGTCGGGAGGAAACGACTCTCCTTCCTCTGGCCTGGGTATTCTGCTACGGGGAGGCAACTTCATCGTCTCCCAGGTTAAGGAGGTGGTGGGTGGATACCTCCTCATAGCAGACGTAATGTACAGGAACGCTCCACTCCGATTAATTAATGTGTACGCCCCGGCACAAAAGGGCGAGCGGCTGGCGGTATTTCAGCAGCTCCCACTGCTGCTGGCAACCTCCAGGCCGGTCATTCTGGGTGGTGACTTCAACTGCATCATTGATGTGGCTGGACAATCCGGCAGGGCCGACAGCAGGTCGGAAGCTACGTCCAGATCCCTGATGGAAACAGTAAAGGATGCCAAGCTGCATGACGTCTTCAGCAATCCTGCAGACGGAGCGCAGCGTAGATACACCTGGTCGCGGTCAGATGGGTCCATCCGTTCCAGGATCCTTCCTGATGGACTCAGCAAAGGGTTCTATACAACACACAAAAAGGACAGGGGAGGGAAGGCAGTCCTGCCTGACTCCAGATTTAATAGGAAAGCTATCTGATTCCCACCCATTGATTGAGACTGCGCTTCTAATGTTAGTGTAAGGCAGTTGGATCCAATTGTGAATTCCCTCCCCAAACCCCATTTTGGAGAGCACATCCACCATGTAGGTGTGCGATATTCTGTCCTGCGCGTTCGCGGTCAGATCCACCGATGTCAAGCCGGTGTTCTTCTCTGACCACTGCCTCCTACTGGCTGACTGTCACTTAGAGGAAGACCAGAGGGTGGGCAGGAGGGCATGGAAGCTAAACCTGCAACTGCTGACCCCAGAGAACATTGGGGAGCTCAAGAGGGATTACAAAGGTTGGAGAACCGTGAAACCCCTCTTTGAGTCCCTAATACACTGGTGGGAAGCGATCAAGGCAAACATCAAGAGGTTTTTCATCCTCAAAGGCGCCCAGAAAGCTAGAAAGGAACAAAGGGAAATGTCCCGACTCCAGAAAAACATGCAGAATCTGCTCCAGCTGCAGTCGATGGGGGTCGATGTCAAGGAGGAACACCAAGAGGTGAAGAGCCAGCAAGCCTTGCTCTTTGCCTCGGATGCCTCCAAGATCATCTTCCATTCCAGAGTCCGCTCCTTGGAGCAGGATGAGAAGTGCTCATGTTTCTTCTTCCAAAAGGTACACAGAGAGAGCTCTGTGATCAGCAGCCTGAAGGAAGAAGATGGTTCAGTAAAGTCATCTCAGTCCGACATTTTGAGGATCAGCAAATCCTTTTATGCCGGATTGTATGACGTGAAGCCCACAGACAGCATGGCCTCCCAGTCCTTCCTGGCCTCTTTCACGGAGGTCTTAGGCGACAGTACACGGGAGAGCCTGGACAAACCGCTAACTCCTGACGAACTGACTGAGGCCCTTGAGTCCTTCGAGGAGAGTAAAACTCCTGGAAGCAATGGCTTGCCGGCAGAGTTGTATTCGGCTTTTGGGACTGGATCGGCCCAGACCTGCTAGAAGTGTACGAGAGTATGCCTCTGGCCGGCAGCATGTCAGAATCCATGAGGAAAGGCATCATCACCCTCATCTACAAGCACAAGGGGGAAAAGGAGGAAATTAGAAATTGGCAACCCATTTCACTGTTGAATGTGGACTGTAAGATTCTGTCCAAGGTCATTGCCAATCGGGTCAAGTCCACTCTGGAATTGGTGATACACCCTGACCAGACCTGCACTGTGCCAGGCAGGAAGATCTCTGACAGCCTCGCGCTGCTCAGGGATGTGACTGCCTATGTACAGGACAGGGGTGTGGATACCTGCATCATCAGCCTGGATCAGGAGAAGGCCTTTGACAGAATATTACACACCTACATGGTGGATGTGCTCTCCAAAATGGGGTTTGGGGAGGGAATTCACAATTGGATCCAACTGCCTTACACTAACATTAGTAGCGCAGTCTCAATCAATGGGTGGGAATCAGAAGATAGCTTTCCTATTAAATCTGGAGTCAGGCAGGACTGCCCTCTCTCCCCTGTCCTTTTTGTGTGTTGTATAGAACCCTTTGCTGAGTCCATCAGGAAGGATCCGAGCATAAGAGGAGTGACAATGCCAGGCAGTGGAGGCACTCAGGTCAAAGTCTCCTTGTACATGGAGGATGTCGCCGTCTTCTGCTCGGATCCCCTGTTGGTGCGTGGACTGATCCACATCTGTGACCAGTTCGACCTGGCCTCAGGAGCCAAGGTAAATCATGGGAAGAGTGAGGCCATGTTCTTTGGGAACTGGGCTGACCGATCCTTTGTCCCCTTCACTGTCAGGGCTGATGGCCTGCTGGTACTGAGGATAAGGTTCAGACGGACCGGGGCATGTGTTAGAAACTGGAAGGAGCGAGTGTCTATGGTGAAAAGAAAACTGGACATGTGGGAGTGACACTCTCTCTCCATTGCGGGTAAGAACCTGCTCATCAGGTGTGAGGCACTCTCGCTGTTGCCGTACGTGGCACAGGTCTGGCCCATTCCAGACTCCTGCGCGATGGCGATCACCCGAGCCATCTTTCGCTTTATCTGGAGCTCGAAAATGGATTGTGTCCGCAGGGACATGATGAACAAGCCTCTAGGTAAAGGGGGAAAAATGTGCCCAACATCGCCCTCATACTGATGGCCACCCATTGTGTGCAGCTGCATCAAGCTGTGTGTAGACACTCGATATGCAAACACCAAGTGTCACCACGTGCTGAGGTTCTACCTGTCTACCTGGCCACGCTGCTGCGGAACGCTCCAAGCAGTTGGACCGTGCTGCACCATCTGTCTCTCGTGGAAAAATATATGCAGAGAAACACCTTTGACCACATGTCGATCAGGCAGTGGTCAGCATGTAATGTCTTAGAGGCCCTGCAGGAAAAGGAGAGAGTGGATCCTGTGTGATGGTTCCCCAAGTAGACTGTCAAAGTCATTTGGCAGAAATGACTGATTGTCTGCATTGACCATATTGAAATGATCGTAATATTCATTGATTGTATTGATGCACCTTGTGATCTATGTGTAAAAGTTGAATCTGATTGTACTTATGTGAAATGTTTTGGAATGTTCTTCCAGATATTTTATGAATAAAGTATATTTTTCAAAAAAAAGATGGTAACTCCCCAAAAGGGGTCTCTGATGGGTAACAGCGAAACCTCTAATTTAAAAAGGGTCTTGATGGTGTGACTCCCTCTTTAAAAGGCCCCTGATGTTGAGTATCATGGACAAAATGTATTTGCTCTCTCACCGCTCATAGTCAGCACGTTTTGCATGGAAAGAGGTGTGTATTTTTTTACCCTGGAATATGTAATTCCAATTAAATAATTCAGCAGCAAGCTTTTATGCATTTAAAAAGCAAGACAGTAATTTATTTTCACACACTTACCCCAAATTAACACCCTGAGGCATCTCTCTCACTTTCCACCTGTTTATCTGGGAATGTTCCTTGTCCCTATTTAAATCCTGGAAGAAGATTTCTGCTAACCACATGCTGGATGCATTTCCTTCTACCTTTTCTGCTTTTATCCCGGTACTTTTGCTCTCCTCTGGTTCTATTTTGGTTCTTTTAAATTCTATAGGCCCTATTCTGGCCTCTGTAAATTTGGCTGCTTTAAATTCTATAGGTTTTAACTTAGTCCCTGTAAATTTTGGCAGCTTTCCTTTAGCCTCTTTAGCCCTTACTGTTTCTATTGCCCCCTGTTGGGTGTTAGGAGTTTCCTCAGCCCCCTGCACTGAAGCAGCATTTTGCTTGTTCCCATCAGTTTCCCCAGTCTCCGTGGACTACTCTGGACCCTTTGGACAGAAGACCGCACTTCCAGTTAAGTCATTGATCAACAATAGGTCTACCCTCTGGCAAGCTCGGAATGACCCCAACTATCACTACCCCTGTCCCCAACTTATTCTGCAAGTAAATTTTAGCAAAGGGAACTTCCCAGCACTTGCCAGTAAGTCCTTTTACCAACACTGAGGCAAATGTCCTGCTTTCAGGTGGCAATTCTGCAACCTTTGCTACAAGTCGGGTTCGAAGACAGCCACTGTCCCTGAGGATAGTTTCTTTTCTCAGGGCCTGGGGTACAAAAGGAGCCATTTTCCATTTATGTAAAAACCTCTAGTGGGTATTCTGGTCCTCCCCGATTATAGTTGAGTTCAAGTTCATTACCCTCATGGCTACAGATATTGTCCTGACTGCAGAGCCCCCTGTTGGCTTCTTGGCATGCCAAAAATTTCCTTTACTATGCCCAGGTTTTCCACACTGAAAACACCCAGCGTGGGCTCCTGCTGGTTTACCATCCAGGTTTTTTATTTTAAAAGTGGAAGACTGTTCTGCTTTTCCTTCTCTGCTCTCCTTTTCTATGCAACTTGTTTCTGTTTCATCTACTTCCGCCCTATCTCTCCCTAGCTTGAAGGCAATACTAAACCCAGGTATATTCTAAGTTGGAAGTTTGTGGGTCAATACAGAGGGCGGGATTTTCGGGTCGCCGGGCGGGTGTGGTGGGTGGGCCTGGGAGTGGCCGGGAAAGGGGCTGCTGCCCGCAATCAGCCCCCGACCACGATTTCACACTGGCTGGCCAATTACTAGCCAGTCAGTGTGAAATGAACACCAAAAGGCTCAGCGCTGCCAGGGAGGGGGCAGGAGGAGGGCCTCAGGGAGCTGAAGAAATTTAAACCACGAAATAAAAAGTTGGAAATGCAGGAAAAAACGTCCACACATGAACATATAGACTGTAATAATTCTGGCAAAACTTTTTAAAAAAATTAATATCAGAAACTTCATCTTGTCCGTGGATGAGGTTTCCTTAAAAATCCAAAGGCTGCCTGGCCGATTCGCCTGCTGCCAACCATAACATTGGATGGGCAGCGAAAAATCTCTCTTAATCAATATATTAATGGCCTCAATTGGCCTCTTAGTTGTTGGCAGGCGCGCTGCCGACTCTTGTGCATGCCTACCGACTGAAATATTGCACGAGTGCGTGATGGCGTCGGGATGCTCGCCCAACTTCATCACGTGCTATTTTATGCCTGATCAGATTGGGCACGTGCCTGCCCAGGGAACGTAAAATTCTGTCTATAGTCTCTACTAAGGTGGCTGCATCTCTGGCTTTTGAAACCCTTTGTTCCTCCACATGGGTTTTAAGGTTATCCGAGAGGCAGTTTTCAAATTCCTCTAATGGAATTATTTCCCTTAATCCCTCATATATGTGGTCAATTTTGAACGCTTGCACTCACCGGTCAAATGCTAACTGTTTAATTCTCTCGAATTTGAGAAAGCTTGAGTGGGCTTTTTACAAGAGTTTCAGAATTGTTGGCAGTATGTTTCCAGTGTGAGCTCATAGGCACTTAGGATGGCAGCCTTTATTCATAATTTCACAAGCTGTCTGCAGGCAGAATGGAATAAACCTGGTGGGTCTTTCCTACTAGCTGACCTTACATTAGGAAAGTCCAGGACTCTGCTGGCCACTTTAACTGACCTGCAGCTTCCCAAAGGCTGTGAAGAATGTTTCCACATCCTCTTCTTCAAACTGGGGCACTAGTTGGGAATACTTTAAGAACTGAAAACTTGTTTCTGAACTAGGGATAGTTGAATTTCCAACAATGCCTCCTCTAGGTAAAGACAGGCTCTCCCTGGCTGTTTCGATCTGCCTTAGCTTTCTATCCTTTTGTGCTTGTAATTCTTTCTCAAGCTTCTTCAGCTGGGATTCTCTTTCTCTTTCTCCCTTGCTTGAAATTTTAACTCTTGCCTCTGCTCTTGTAGGCAAATTTTGGCTAAAGGTAAGTAACATGGTCTGTTTCAGGTTCTATATCTTCTGCCTGTTCCAAGTCTGGGGTGAGGCCAGGATGCTCAACCAGCATCTTTAATACCTCAGGCTTCTGTGTTTTATGACATATATGAAATTCTACTTGCTTAGCTATGGTTTTTCAGCTGTTCTATACTTAGAGATGCTAATTTAGCCCAAGTTAATTCCTCCTGTTGCATGAATACTTTTACATCGAGGTCAGTCATTTTGCTTTCTATTGTTAGTATTCACAAAGCTGACTGTTGTAATCCTGTTTGTTTTTTTTCAATATGTTTCACTATGTTACTTTTCACTTTCAATTCCAATGTTCCTTTAAGTCTGATTTGGCTCGTTTGCTCCAATGGATTTAAATCCTGGATGCAACCCTCGATTCTGTCATAGACAGAATGTATTTGCTCTCTTACTACTCATAATCACTATGTTTTGTATAGAAAGAAATGTGTCTTTTATTACCTTTGGAATGTGTATTCCACTTAAATAATTCAGCAGCAAGCTTTTAAGAGTTTAAAAAGCAAGAAAGTTATTTATTCTCACACACGTAATCTGAATTAATGCAGCATCATATAATCAGTCTCACTCAAACACACACACATACACACACACACAAAAGACTGAATACAGATAAAGATTGTGCATTTTTACAGATCACAGTTAATTCAGTCTCTGATTTATATATTTTTGTTTCCCACATGAGAGGCCTATGGTGTATTGAATGGATTCTATGATGTAAAGTTTAAGTGAGGGTCTTGTAAAGTGAAGGTTTCACAGCAGGTTCTGAGATTTCTTGTAGTTGAATATCTAAGAGGTTGATTCTCAGATGAACTTTGAAACTGGAACAAGTTAATTACTTTGGCTGCTTGATGACTTGCAGCTAGTTTCAGAGTCTGGTTCTCAGACTGGCTGATGACTGATGTTTCTTAAAAGGCTAAGATGGCCCAGTCTTTTTCACTGGTCTTGCCAGTGCTCTTCAGCAGTCTCTCCTGGCTTCTTCTCAGTCTTGGGATAATGAAGGATCTCAGTATCAGAAGCCAGTTGGTTACATGGTCAATGGTCATTGTCCACCCAGAATGGCTTAAAGCTAAATTGCATTGATATACAATAGGAGGTAGATGGTGGTATTTCATACTTAACTTGTGGATAACTGATCTTGTCAGCTTTCTTCTGTTAAATTGCAAATCTGGAGACACAGAGTCTAGAAGTCCATTGGCTCTGACCCAGTTCTTCCAGTCTCCAGATTGTTGGGGACTGAACCTACGACTCAAGGTGCGCGTGGGATCCCATGGAAGTCCTGATGCACTAGCCTCTGTGGGAATTGCCCAGGAAGTTTGAACTTCGATGGACAATTCCTCTGCTCCCTGGGATCCTCAGAGAAGTCTCTGACTTTAAGAGTACAAATAATTCTGATTTACTTACCTGAATAGTTACCCAGGAAATGTTAGACAGAAAAATCCGAGCCTAACTCCAGGCTCACGACAGAAGTGACCCCCCCAGCTCCCCCTGAAACAACCCTGATCCCTCCAATAAGCCCTCTGACTCCCTGACTACCCCCGACCAGGCCTGACTACCACCTGACCTGACCTGACTAGCCCCTGACCTGAGTACACTTCCCAAATCAACCTGACTACACCCTGACACATCCACCACCTAGCCACATCACCCATCTTCCATTTCACCCACCTGCCACCTCATCCACTACTTTCTTATCCAGCAACCAACCTCACCCACCTGCCACCTCACCCACCTACCCCCCCCCCACTACTTTCTTATCCAGCAACCAACCTCACACACCTGTCACCTCACCTATCTGCCACCCAACCCACCTACCACCTCACCCACCTGCCATCTTATCCACATATCACCCTACCTACCAGCCATCCTACCCAGCTCAGTCACCCTACCCATCCACCTGCCTTCCAACCACTTACCTCACCCACCCTACCACCTTGCTCATTCATCCATTCACTCACGTACACACTGGATCTCTAAACTTATCTCACAGCAGCTAGTGTTGTAAAAGGGGTGGGGCTTGTCTTGCCCTGATGCTCCAGCCCTGCAATGAAGCTCTTTGTGGGACTGGAGAGGCCGGGATTGGAAGACCTGGCCAGAAACGCAGAGCAGAGTCGGGGGCTGCAGAAAAGTATGTGTGGAGCAGCAATCTGATGATGATTGCCACCACGGAAGATCCGGGCCTCACGTGTTTTGAGTAAACTTTGAGCAATGGTAGGTGTGAATATGACAAATTACATTCGTTTTGCTATGTCCATTCCGGGGGTGGCCACCATCTATGGTTATTCAATTCAGACCTTTCCAGAAGCTTGATAGCCTGTGTTAAATAATCAAAGATCACCTGACCCCTTGGCAGCCATCTTAACAGTTCTTCAGTATCCATTTTAAATAAATATAAGTCAGTTTCCATATGAGCTCAGTCAATGTGTGAAGTTATGAATATGTCGTGCCTTTACAAGGAATGACAGTGAGACTCCCTCTTTAAAAGAGTTCCCTGGTGGTGAGGCTTCCTCTTTGAAAGAGTTCCTGATGGTGTTACTTCTTTAAGAGTTGCACCTGATGGTGAGGTTCCGTCTTTAAATAGGAGTGACATTGGTCTGATGCAAACAATTGGGTAAAATTACAAATGAGCTAATTATTGTGTGATAGGTAAAGTGAGACTTAAGTCAGGCTGAGCTTCAACATTCCTCAGGTGTCTTTTCAGCCACATCCTGTTGGAACCAATGCCCAGCACATTAAATCTTTGTTCCAATTGCCGTAACACTGCACGCAGATGGTTACTGACAACTGATTAATCACCTCTCATAACTGCAGTTTAAACAGATTCCTACTGTATTTAAATATTGAGGAACTGCAATTCTTAGCCCTTTAGTCAGCTGACAGTTAGTTTAATGCCAGAATCTTTGCAGTAATTGCCACTGTCAGTGCTGGAACTGGTATGCATCCTGCTTTTGGCCAAAGAAACTTTGTCGCTGAAGGCATTGAATCGAACTGCACAATAGTATCTCATTCTATTTACTAACTGCTGTTACACTCAGCCCCTAATACCAGTCCCTACAAAACACTCAACCCGTGCTGAGGAGCAACACCCAGGTAAACTTTCCAGCTTCACAAAGGCTGGCAGCGAGCAGAATTCAGTCCTCCCAAATTTCCAGTCTTAGCCAGTCCAGTAAGTTTACTTTTGTGTTACTGCCACCAATGGGAGGCACTTGGAACAGGATTCCATTGCACAGATGCCTATTTAACCCACTTACCCATTTATTCAGTGTGTCTGTTTAGCTGTCAGTGAGAAATGGATCTCAGGCTGCAGGTAATTAACCACGTGATAATTAACTCCAATTGTTTTCATTCGTTTTTTAAATTTATCCTGCAGCTAATTAATACCTACCTGAGGCCCTGAAACTAAATGCATTCTCAATAACTGCATTAATATTGTTTCCAGCATACACAGAGACCATTGAATGCTGCATTTTAAATAAACCAGAGAAAATAATCACCAGTTGATGTGGTGCTGGACCTTATGGACCAGAAAGGATCAGGTTTGATCTTTGCTCTGTGCTGTGTTAGCTAACTCCTGCTGGGCTATCTATGGATCTTGACTGAGGATCAGCAATGACGCCTTTGTGGTAGAATAGCTTTCTGATGTACAGTGTTTAGGATCAGTGCAGTTGCTAGATGGGAAAAGGCCAAGGGATCTAAATTCAATAGCAGGCACAGGGAATAAAGATATAGACAGTATGCCAACTTTGTGCTGCCTGATTATTAACCTGATTGCAGCACGTAGCCAGCAGTAACTACACTGTTGAGTAGTTGCACTCCTTAAAGGCTGGAGCAGGTGATGGAAATTGTTGCGGAACTCATTCTGATGTGGAAAAAGAAGTAATAATGGAACCAAATGGGAGAGAGTGGCCTCCAAAATGTTCTGATGCTACACTGGAGACCATGATCAAAGAGGAGCAGAGAAGAGATGTGCTCTGTCTATAGGTGACCAGGTGATGATGAAGAAACACCATCACTTGATCTCACACTGATAGCCACCAGCTCAGCTACTGACACTGCATGTAATGTAGAGGATTCTTCGAGGCAGGTTCTGCACATGGCTAGATATTGGAACAAGTGCCTATAGCCAGGCCAGGTGTCAAGGACAGCCCAGGTACCAGCACTCCAGAGGGTAAGGTCACACACAAATTCTGCTGCAGAGGACTTAGTTGAGCACTTTGATGGGGTGACCTACAGAAGAAGACTGATGGGTATGTACAGTTAAATACCTGGTGTAATGGCAGGCTTGCTAGAAACCAATGTGCAATGTCAAGGAGCATGAAGGAGCCTGGCACCAACTTTGCACAGCACTTTTTGGGTACCTTGAAGGCTATCTTTTCTAGCATGGAAGTGATGGCACTTGTGGATCCAACCCCGATACAGCATCTGTTGGCAGATGTCTCAGCTTCCATTGCAGCACAAGCAAAAATCACTCAAGCTGCAGTCGAACTTCAGACTTCAGTCATGTGAGCCCAGCTTACATACCAGTGTTCAAATGAGCTTGCAGGGTATCAAAACAGCCCGATAATCTGTCCTTTTACTAGGATTGCTGAGGCTCCAACCTGGGGGGAAGAGGCAGTGCCACTGTGGAGCATGAACCTCCTGTCCTCTTTTGTGATGACAGCATTCATCTTCCCACCAATGCCACTCTGCCAGTGCCTTGCCCAGTGCCTGTCTGCCATTCTGCTGCCACCAACGCCAAAAGGCGCAGTAGCTGTGACTTCTAGCACCAGAGCTGCAAAAGTCATGCTCCAAGGTAATCTGCAGTCTCTCCCAATGAAAGTGAGCAGCTTTCCACTTCTTGAGCTAACCAACATTTTAAGTCCGAACCAGCATTGGTCCACCTTAAGAAACTCTCTCCTGTTCGAAATGATTTTTTGCTCTTGAGAGTCCATTTATATACCTTGCCTCTGGGACCCTTACATCAATCATTTATTCAATTGTCCACTGGCAAGGGACAGATATTCAAGGTAATCCATTCAATTTCTGTCAGAAGCCCATGAAGTCAACTTGTTGCTCATTGCTTGCTAGAACATCCTATTTAGCCTTAAGAATGTCAGTCTATATAAGGGCCATAAGGTCACTCCCTGACCTCACCTTATCAAGATTAGTAATTTCTTGTTTCAGAGCATATGCCAGAGACATGTCTTTGACAGAGACAACGGTCTTCACCGTCCTGTGACAGACCAGGAAGCTGCTTTGATGGCTTTCTTCATAACAGAGGGGGAGCTATTCCTATAATATTCAATACATTTCTTGGGATTTTATAAAGTTATTATACAGCGATTTCTTACACCACCAGTTTGCTTCAGCCACAGGGGTTGCACTGTGCAGAATCACTAAAACAGGAAAAGGCACAGGGAAGACAGGCACTGAAAGAACGATTAGATAAGGGTGATGTGTGCAATATGGCATGCTTTGATTATAAATTTGCTTTGCAATGTTTATTTTGTGTTGACTTTTATTTTTGTGTTGTGGCCAAGCAAATGGTGCAATGTTCGGTAGCAGAGAGAAAGGCTGGAATTTTTCAGCCCCTTTTGCCGGCGGGATCTTCCGGTCCCGCTGATGTAAATAGAGATTTCAATAGCTCGCTGGCCCCACAGTGGGAGAACTGTCACTGGGGTGCTGGAAAATTCAGGCTTTAATGTCTTGGGTAAATGAGTTCATTGGCCAACCGAACTCTAAATGCACGCATTCCCATGTTCTCATCAATTGCTGCTTGTAATCAATAATGTGGAGAGACTGATGTAAGAATAAACAGTGGTGGTTTATTAAGAAATAGGGCAGAGCACTGGATCATACGTGCTCACTCAGAAACCTCCAGGGCTAGGCTTCCAGTCCCCAGTTGCCTGCGCTGTACAATGATTCGTCAGTGCTGTCACATGATCAGTACACTTGCATTCTCTTAAAGGGACAGGGTACCTCACTTTATCACACGGGCCAAAGTGTGGAACTATTGGTGAATGGAGAATAAGGATTGTGTTTACTGGCATCACAGTCGGATGAGTTGTTCACAAATGGCAAGGCCTGAAAGGACCTGTGTGACTGCCTCCTTTCTTTCTCTTTCTCCATCTCTTGCTCCTCCTTCTCCTCTTGCTACTTAGCAGCTCACCATATAGCTGGTGGCAAGTATTGTGCCCTCATGACAGTAAGATTGTGCACATACAACAGACCATCACAAATCTTGACACTCACTCTGCTGAGTACTGCAGGGCTCCTCCCAATAGTCAGGGCAGCGGAAGCTTTCTTTCAGTATGCCAATGGTCTTCTCCTATCACATTTTGTGTGCCAGCATGGCTTTCATTGAATACATCTTGCCCACGTATGTGTGGGTTGCACACCAGAGTCATGAACCATACCTGTTAGCAGACAGCCCTTCTCACCCAGTAGCCATCTCTTAGTTTGGTATAGTGGCTCAAATGTAGGTGGCACAGCACACCGCCACAGAATAAAGGCATTGTGACACCTGCCAGGATACCAGGCATAGAACTGCAAGGTTTGCTGCCTATGGTTGCGCTGCAGCTGGACGCCAAGAAAGTGAAATCTCCTTTGGTTGCCTTAGAGTTGACATGCGGCTTCCACAAAGTGACATGTGTGCAGTCAGTAGCACCCTGCATCATGGAGAATCCTGAAAATTAACCTTGTGAAGCCACATGATCACTTAGCTGCTGCTCTCCAACAAGAGAGAATGAAATGTCATCAGCTTTTGTTGAATAGAGAGCATCAGTGCAACAGTGGACAGCTAACTGAAAGACTGGAGAGAGTACAGAGGAGATTCACAAGAGTGATTCCAGCAATAAAGAATTATAGCTATGAGGATAGATTGGAGAGGTTGGGGCTGTTTTCTTTGCAGAAAAGAAGACTGAGAGGAGACTTGATGGAGGTATTCAAGATCCTGAGGGGTATGGACAGGATGAATAGTGAGAAACTGTTCCCACTCAAGAGAGCATCAAGAACTAGGAGGGCACAGATTCAAAATATTTGGCAAAAGGAGTAAAAGTGAAGTGAGGAAAACATTTTCACCCAGAGGGTGGCTGGTGTCCAAAACAAACTTCCTGAAAGGGCGGTGGAGGCAGGTTTGATTGAGATATTCAAAAGGGAATTGTATTGCTATCTGAAAAGAGAGAATGTACAAGGTACAGGAATAAGGCAAGGGAGTGGGACTAAGTGGAATGCTCTTTCAGAGAGCCAGTGCATACTCGATGGGCTGAATGGCCTACTTCTGCACTGTATATTTTCTGTGATTTGTGAAGTTGCAAGTATCTCCTGCTTCAGCATAAAAGTCACAGCCATTGGCGATGCGGTCTTCACCATGCTCTGATGTTGCAGTGGCTGCAGGTGGAGAGCCCATCCTGCTACTGACCATGAGGTTAGCCATGCATGATTAAGCAAAGGAGTTGGTTGAAGCTTTGAGCTCCAAAATGGCAAAATGGTGTCAAATCAGTGTATAGATGTAGATCTACCTGCTTTGCATACTTCTGGTAGTTAATCTCTGGGCGCATGCTAAAACCCTTACCAATATAGCGCCCATTGTGAATCGCACACCTTCGTGGATGCCCACTTGGACCTCTAAAGGCACTTTTAGCAAATGGGTGCTACACATAGAATTTTGCAACGTAAGGTTCTTGTTCACATTCAACCATCCTGGTACTCACATGATATAATCTTAGTGGAGTTGTTGACTAATCATAGCAATCAATTTCCATCAATTAGTGTGCAACAGATTCAGATGTGAGGCATGGAAAACTGCCAGTGGTGGAGAACTTTGGGAACCATAGATTCAAATTATCTGTTCCTCCAAAGTATGCCACAGTCATCACATGTCATGTCTTGAATTAATCATACAAGTTTATCGATGAGATACCAGACTAGGAATGAAGTCCCTGGAAAGTTCAACACCTTCAGGACAATGGAGAAGAAAACTAGGAAGGTGTAGTCATCATGTGACACCAAGGGCAGGCTTTTCCATCTTGCAGACTAAGTGTGGTGGTGGGCGGAATAGTTGGCAAGTTGATCAGCAGGGTGGGTTCTCACGCCCGACCTTCTGTTTGAAAGTTGATTAATTATGCATCAGTGAGCTGCTCGGGTGGCGGGGTGAACACTGATTCATCCGCCTGCAGTTATCTTATTCACTCTTTGCAGGCCAGCTGTGTGGCTGTACATGTCCTCCCGAAGAAGCAAGCGATTTGTGCCTCAATTCAGCCACGACTCCGTGGTGTCCTTCTTCTCGAGGGACGGAAGTAGGAGGGTGACCAGCCTGACCTCGATGGCCTGGGAGGAGGTAACCAGGGAGGCCTGTGCTGTAGGACATGGAAAAGAAACATTCTGCAGTGCAGGAAGAGGATAGTCAACCTACTCACTCTAGACTCACGCTCTCTCAGGACATCAGGCACTCCAAGGGTTACAGTCCACATGGTCTCAAACACAGAGATAAAAACAAAAAAACTGCGGATGCTGGAAATCCAAAACAAAAACAGAATTACCTGGAAAAACTCAGCAGGTCTGGCAGCATCGGCGGAGAAGAAAAGAGTTGACGTTTCGAGTCCTCATGACCCTGTCGAAGGGTCATGAGGACTCGAAACGTCAACTCTTTTCTTCTCCGCCGATGCTGCCAGACCTGCTGAGTTTTTCCAGGTAATTCTGTTTTTGTTTTGGTCTCAAACACTATTAGCAGGAGGTACATCAACACACACACTTTAACATCATCACCACCTCATGTGTCATCCTGCACACTCAACAGTTTCTGCCCTTACTGGAGAAGGCACAGTACACACACAGCCATGCATGCTTCCCAACTTCTCTTCCACCTGTTCTCATCACATTCCATTCCATCTGTCTTCATATAGGCAAAGCTAGCCCACAGCAAGAGGGAGAGATCCCAGACTGGTGGGGGAACCCCAAAATACAGGAGCTGACTCCATTTGAGGAGGAAGCAGGAGAGTTGGCAAGGAAAGACAGGGATCAGTCGTATGGCAAAGGTGAGATTGGCCTCCCTCAGCAAAGCAGTAAGGATGAATCCTCCATTAGTCAAACACATCATGACTTCACGGTGAGTTAAATGAAATGTTGGATTCTGCCTACTCAGGAGCTAATTCTATCTTCTCTCTTTTCCAGGCACCAGCAGGAGCAGGCCGGGAGAAACCACCTGTCCCTCAGCCTCAGCCTCAGTCCCCGGTCCACGTTGGATGATGATGGTGAGGACCCACTAGTTGTGGAGTCATCAATGTGTTCACTTGCACCATCCACCAGCGCAGAGACACACACTTTGGTGGGTCCTACATCTAGATTAGGCTTGGATTCACTATCTGGAGAACACCTCACAGACACGTCTCCCTGGCGGTTGGATGTAGTGAAAGCCCAGGCCTCTGATAGTTGAAGGATTGCTGGAGAACAGGCCCCTGCTGAGTCCAAGTGAGATGATAAGCCTCTGCAGTTTGCAACTGCACACATGCTGGAGATGCAAAGATAGGCAGGGGAACATCAGGCGGAGTTGTCAGAGGCAGTTACCAGACTAGAACAAAGGATGGAGAAGCCCTTCTGTGTCCTGCCTGGTACTGTGGCTCCAGCATGCAAGCAAATCAAGGTCTCTATGGGAAGAGTGGCGGCGTCTTTAAGACCAGTTTAGCAGTTTCTGCTGGATTTGCGCACAGACCTGCACTCTATCACTCTAGGCACAGGTGGGATCTGTCAGTGGCTCAGCAAGATGGGGTTGGGGGCACCTTGACCTCCCTCCAAGTGCCCTTCTCCTCAAGAAATCAGGCAGCAACCCTTTGGAACCCAAAGGGTGGAGGAGCATCTGCCAGACACCCCAGGGCAACAACACAGGAGAGTCCAAGGGTGTCTAGCCATTCCCAATCCCCTCTGTCTGTGACTCCATCAGCTCCAGCTGCTCAGGCAAAGGATGGTGCAACTGACCCAGAGCAGGATACCCAAAGCAGACTGGGGTGCTCCAGGCCCCCGGCCTCCAGAGGACGCCTGCTGAAGTCATCTCAGAGTACAGGGCATAGCAGTCATCAGGCTGCCTCAACTGCTGCTGCTGATGTCACGCCTGCACCCAGGCATAGTGGTACAGTAAGTAAAGAAATTGTGATTGGACATTGGTGGCACGGGTGCTCACTCACTATATTTATAATGCACGTTTGTAAATACAATTTGATTTTATGAACCAACATCTCAGGATGCGAATGCCTCTTGCATTTGTTTCTACGTGCCATCTTATCTCAAGGGTGGCCCAAGTTCCCACTCCTCAATGGTCTGCCTTCATGTTCCTCAGATTAATGTTACGTTTAGCAAAGTCATGTTAGTCACTTGCCCCTTGTGTCATCTAAGGGAGATGTGTCAACCCAGAGCCTGAAAGTGCATGTAGATACAGAAATGCTCTTTCGAGTCTTGCAGCACATCATTGAATAATGTGTGTTCCTGTGTTTTAGAGGGAGACATCTAGTGTTGCAGCATCAGAATTGAGCTGTGTCCCTTGTGAGTGTAAAAACACACTTCCTGGATGTATTATGTCCACTGCAACCAAGTCAAAATCTAAATGGCCGTCGAAAGTGTTGTGTGCTGCTGGCAAAAACTGCAAGGTTGCATGGTGGTATGCTGCCTTTCACGTTGCACATGTGCCACGTGCAGCACTGGATGCAGACCTTTCCATCGCTGATCCTTCATAATCCCTGAGGGTTACTCGTCCCAGGCTGAAAGATGAGCTTGTTTGAGATCTAGACATTTGGAAAGGACTTCCTGATCACTTCCATGCCTCTAGAGGACAAGCAAATCATGCACTTATCACCTTGTGTGGACCTTACTCCTCCTGGAATCTAGTGGCAATCAGCGTGTCCCGGGTTGTGCCACTGTGATGACATCCTTACGTGGGAAGTCTCCACCATGGCCCTCTTCAGGTTCCAGCCCTTCCAATTCCTCCTCATCCACAGAAACCTCTGCTTCCTCCATGTGTCCCTCTGGCAAGTGGTTTCTCCTTTGGAACACCAGATTGTGCAATGCACAGCAGACCATGATGGTGCAGGACAATGTCTGTGAAGAGTACTGTGAAGCCCCACCTGAAATGGTCCAAAGAATGGAAGCATATCTTCAGGATGCCAATGGTTTGCTTTATGATGAATCTTGTCACAGAATGGACAGCGTTGTATCTCTCCTCTGAGGCACCTTGAGGATGACGCATAGGTGTCATAAGCCAAGCCTTCTGCTGGTGCCACTTATCACACAGCAACCAACCCTGTAAGCGCCACAGGCCCTCAAAGATCTGTGGCAGCTGGGAGTGACTCAAGATGTAGGAGTCATGAGAGAGAACCTGGCACAAACATGCATGATCTTCTTCTGATGATCGCACACCAGCTGCACATTGAAGGATCCCTTTCCTGTTGATGAACATCAGTGATTGCTGTCACGGAGCCTTTAGAGCGACATATGTGCAATCGGTGGCAGCCTGCACTTGTGGGAAGCCAGAGATCGCCACAAGCCCCAGAAATCTTGCGGCTTTCTAAAAATTCATTTACAGGATGCGAGCTTCGCTGGTTGAGCCAGCATTTATTGCCCATCCCTAATTGCCCTTGAGGAGGTGGTGGTGAGCTGCTTTCTTGAACTGCTGCAGTCCATGTGATGTAGGTACATCCACAATGGTGTTAGGAAGGGAGTTCCAGGATTTTGACCCAGCAACAGTGAACAGATATATCCAAGCCTGGATGGTGAGTGAAGTGGAGGGGAACTTCCAGGTGGTGGTGTTCCCATCTATCTACTGCCCTTATCATTCTAGATGGTAATAGTCGTGGGTTTGGAAAGTGCTGTTGAAGTAGCCTTGGTGAATTCCTGCAGTGCATCTTGTAGATGGTACACACTGGCACTAATGTGCGTTGGTGGTGGAGGGAGTGAATGTTTGTGGATGTGATGCCAATCAAGTGGGCTGCTTTGTCCTGGATGGTGCCAAGCTTCTTTAGTGTTTTGGGAGCTGCACTCATCCAGGCAAGTGGAGAGTATTCCATCACACTCCTGACTTGTGCCTTGTAGATGATGGACAGGATTTGGGGAGTTAGGAGGTGAGTTACTCATCGCACGATTTCTAGCCTCTGACCTGCCCTTGTAGCTACATTATTTATATGGCTGGTCCAGTTCAGTTTCTGGTCAATGTTAACCCCAAGGATGTTGATAGTGGGGGATTCAGTGATAGCAATGCTATTGAACATCAAGGGACGATGGTTGGATTCTCTCTTCTGGGAGATGGTCATTGCTTGACACTTGTATAGTGCAAATGTTACTTGCCACTTGTCAGCCCAAGCCTGGATATTGTCCAGGTCTTGCTGCATTTGGACATGGAATGCTTCAGTATCTGAGGAGTCACGAATGGTATTGAACATTGTGCAAATCATCAGCAAACATCCCCACTTATGACCTTGTGATGAAAGGAAGGTCATTGATGAAGCAGCTGAAGCTGGTTGGGCCGAGGACACTACCCTGAGGAACTGCTGCAGTGATGTCCTGGAGCTGAGATGACTGACCTCCAACAACCACAACCATCTTCCTTTGTGCTAGGTATGACTCCAACCAACAGAGAATTTTTCCCCTGATTCCCATTGCATCCAGTTCTGCTAGGGCTCCTTGATGCCACACTCAGTCAAATGCAGCCTTAATGTTAAGGGCAGTAACTCTGATCTCATCTTGGGAGTTCAGCTCTTTTGTCACGTTTGAACCAAGGCTGTAATGAGGTCAGGAGCTGAGTGGCCCTGGCGGAACCCAAACTGGGCATCAGTGAGCAGGTTATTGTCAAACAAGTGCTGCCTGATAGCATTGTTGATGACCCCTTCTATTACTTTACTGATGATCGAAAGTAGACTGATGGGACGATAACTGGCTGGTTTGGATTTGTCCTGCTTTTTGTGTACAGGACATACCTGGACAATTTTCCACATAGCCGGGTAAATGCCAGTGTTGCAGCTTGGCTAGGGGTGCGGCAAGTTCTGGAATACAAGTCTTCAGTACTATTGCCAGAATATTGTCAGGGCCAATAGCCTTCGCACTATCCAGTCCCTTCATCCATTTCTTGATATCATGTGGAGTGAATTGAATTGGCTGAAGACAGGCATTTGTGATACTGAGGACCTTCAGAGGAGGCCAAGTTGGATCATCCACTTGGCATTTCTGGCTGAAGATTGTAGCAAATGCTTCAACCTTGTCTTTTGCGCTGATGTGTTGGGCTCCTCCATCATTGAGGATGGGGATATTTGTGAAGCCTCCTCCTCCAGTGAGTTCATTAATTGTCCACCACCATTCACGACTGGATGTGGCAGGACTTCAGAGCTTAAATCTGATCCTATGGTTGTGGAATCACTTAGCTCTGTCTATCACTTGCTGCTTATGCTGTTTGGCACACAAGTAGTCCTGTGTTATAACTTCACCAGGTTGACACCTCATTTTTAGGTATGCCTGGTGCTGTTCCTGGTCTGCCTTCCTGCACTTTTCATTGAATCAGGGTTGATCCCCTGGTTTGATGGTAATGGTAGAGTGAGGAATATGCCGGACCATGAGGTTACAGATTGTGTTTGAGTACAATTCTGCTGCTACTGATGGACAAAGTGCTTCATGGATGCTCAGTCTTGAGTTGCTAGATCTGTTTGAAATCTATTCAATTTAGCATGTTGGTAATGCCACACAATATGATAGAGGATATCCTCAATGTGAAGGTGGTACTTCTTCTCCACAACGATTGTGCAGTAATCACTCCTACTGATACTGTCATGGACAGATGCATCTGTGGCAGGCAGGTTGGTGAGGATGAGGTCTAGTATGTTTTTCCCTCTTGATGTTCCCTCACCACCTGCCATAGACCCAGTCTAGCAGCTATGTCTTTTAGCACTTGGCTAGCTTGGCCAGTAGTTGTGCTACTGAGCCATTCTTGGTGATGGACATTGAAATTTCCCACCCAGAATACATTCCGTGCTCTTGCCACCTTCAGTGCTTCCTCCAAGTGATGTTGAACATGGAGGAGCACTGATTCATCAGCTGAGGGAAGGTGGTATGTTGTAATCAGCAGGAGGTTTCCTTGCCATGTTTGACTTGAGTATGTTGTAATCAGCAGGAGGTTTCCTTGCCATGTTTGACTTGAGACCATGAGACTTCATGGGGTCCAGAGTCGATGCTGAGGACTCCCAGGGCAACTCCCTCCCGACCATATATCACTGTGCCGTTAGGTCTGCTGGATCTGTCCTGCTGGTGAGAAATGTCATACCCAGGGATGGTGATGATGGTGGCTGGGACATTATCTTTATGATTCCATGAGGATGACTTTGTCAGGCTGTTGCTTGACTAGTCTGTGAGACAGCTCTCCCAATTTTGGCACTAGTCCCCAGACATTAGTAAGGAGGACTTTGCAGAGTCAACAGGACTGAGATTACCATTGTCGTTCACACAGAAACAGAGAAAATAGGAGCAGGAGTAGGCCATTCAGCCCTTCGAGCCTGCTCTGCCATTCATCGTGATCATGGCTTATCATCCAACTCAATAGCCTGCTCCCGATTTCTCCCCATATCCTTTGATCCCTTTCACTCCAAGAGCCATATCTAACTCCCTCTTGAAAACTACAATGTTTTGGCCTCAACTACTTTCTGTGGTAGCAAATTCCACAGGCTCACCACTCTCTGGGTAAAGAAATTTCTCCTCATCTCAGTCCTAAATGTAACCCCTGGTTCTGGACTCCCCCACCATCGGGAACATCCTTCCTGCATCTCCCCTGTCTAATGCTGTTAGAACTTTATAGGTTTCTATGAGATCCCCCTCATTCTTCTGAACTCCAGTGAATATAATCCTAACTGACTCAATCTCCCCTCATATGTCAGTCCCGCCATCCCAGGAATCAGTTGGGTAAAACTTTGCTGCACTCCCTCTGTAGCAAGAACATGCTTCCTCAGATAAGGAGACCAAAACTGCACATAATATTCCAGATGTGGTCTCACCAATGCCCTGTATAATTGCAGCAAGGGCATCCCTGCTCCTGTACTCGAATCGTCTCACTCTGAAGGCCAACATACCATTTGCCTTCTTTACCACCTGCTGCACCTGCACGCTTACCTTCAGCGACTGGTGTACGAGGACACCCAGATCTCGTTGCACATTCCCCTCTCTCAATTTATAGCCATTCAGATAATAATCTGCCTTCTTGGTTTTGCTACCAAAGTGGATAACCTCACATTTACCCACATAATACTGTATCTGCCATGCATTTGCCCACTCATTCAGCTTGTCCAAATCACACTGAAGCATCTCTGCATCCTCTTCACAGCTCACCCTCCCACCCAGCTTTGTGACATCTGCAAATTTGGAGATATTACATTTATTTCCCTCATCCAAATCATTAATGTATATTGTGAATAGCTGGGGTCCCAGCACCGATCGCTGTGGTACCCCACTAGTCACTGCCTGCCATTCGGAAAAAGACCTGTTTATTCCTACTCTTTGTTTCCTGTTTGCCAACCAGTTTTCTATCCATCTCAATACACTACCCCCAATCCCAAGCGCTTTAATTACATGCTAATCTCTTATGTGGGACTTTGTCGAAAGCCTTCTGAAAGTCCAAATGAACCACATCCATTGGCTCCCTCTCATCAACTCTACTATTTACATCCTCAAAAAATTCCAGCAGATTTGTCAAGCCTGATTTCCCTTTCATAAATCTATGCTGACTCTGTCTGATTCTGCCACTGTTTTCCAAGTGCTCAGCTATTAAATCTTTTATCAACTAAATCTCGAATTTTCCCCACTACTGACTTCAGGCTGACTGGTCTATAATTCCCTGTTTTCTCTCTACCTCCCTTTTTAAATAGTGGGGTTACATTAGCTACCCTCCAATTTGTAGGAACTGTTCCAGAGGCTATAGAATCTTGGAAGATGACTACCAATACCTCCACTTTCTGGTGCCTAGGTCGATGTCGGGTGGTCTGTCCGCTTTCATTCCTTTTTTGTGACTTTGTCGTGATTTGACATAACTGAGTGGCTTGCTAGGCCATTTTAGAAGGCACTTAAGAGTCAACCACATTGCATGTAGGTCTGGAACCATATGTAGGCCAGACCAGGTAAGGATGAGAGATTTCCTTCCCTAAAGGACATTCTCACATTAGGCTTGGCTGGCTTCATCCATTGTGAACTGGATGTAATGATGTGCCTTACTGTAAAGGGCATCCATTACTTCCCTTCATACATTTTTGCATGGAGGGCTGAGATATGCCACGACAATATTTTTGGGTACGGTGCAGATCTGCCTGTATAACCCACCCTGGTCTCGCTTGATAGAGCAGCTTTCTCAGCAGTCAGAAGCCGGAGCAGTGGCGGGAGCTGGTAGTAAGCCAGTGAAAAGTAGGTGAACACTGCATACACACCTCAAAGTCGTAAGTGAAGGTGGGCAGGTGCATGCCACTTTTACCCGATGATAAATCAGACTGGTCTAAGTAACCACTGATGTGACACTAAATTAGGTGGGAGAAAGTGATTCTGGTGAGTTATGAGCTTAATGAGTATTCATAACATGATAATGTATGCAGATGAGGTTCCTGACATGGATCAGCAGGAAAGTTGACCCTCCGTTAGGCCAGCATCCTGAGGGGGAAATTCCGACTTATTTCCCTGCCAGCGGATATGACTTTTGACCTCATGACCAATTTTGTGTTCCAGCTCACCAATATTTCCACCGCTGGCGGGAACATAAAATTCCACCCCATGATTGAATTGCAAGAGGAAGGGGAGAAGGTGGGGTGGGGGGAACAAATTTGTAGGTCTTGAAGTCTTGGTTTTGAAACAGTGAGGATGTAAAAGGAAGAAGAATGTGTATGATCAGAGAATTTGGAGCTTAGAAGGAACATTAAAGGAGAACTAACTGGAGCACAGACCAAAATAGCGAGAGAAAGGAAGAATGGGAGAGAAGAATGAAGCAAGAGAGCAGCTGTTAGAGGTGAAAGATATTTTATTTCCCCATTGCCTGGCTGGAAGTGAGAATGTAAGAGTTTCATATTATAATCCCTGTATTGAATTTCTTATCTAACGAGGCTATGACTGCCTGCTCCATCTATGGATGCAGTTTGCAAAGGCTAAACAAAGCTCAGCATTCCCAGGAGAAATGAACCCATTGGACTTCCTCTCCTTTTCTAACTGTGAATTGATAAAAGGAAAAAATAAATTGGTTCACATTCTCAGGCAAAACATAATCCCTCCAAAATTATTTATTGGATCAACAAATTTCATTGTTTAGATCCAACTGCAGTTGATTTGAGTATCTTGTGTGTCTGTTATCAGAGCAGCTAATCAACTAAGAGACACCAGAAGGCTTTTGAAGGACAGTATCCAGTTCCCAGGATACACAGTATAATAGCATGCAACTGCCTCTAATTTGGTCCTTACTTGCAGTCTCACTGAGAGGCCCTTAGGAATAGTGAGCATGGAATTCATCACACTGGCACAATAGGGGGATGCTCTCAGGCGGAGAGACATGTTGGGGCGGCCTAGAGGGAGCTTTATTCTGTATCTAATCCATGCTGTACTTCCCCTGAATTGTGTTTGATGGAGCAGATAGAGCAAGTTTTACTCTATAACTAACCCTTGGAGTGTTTGATGGGAAAGTATAGTGGGAGCTTTACTGTGTACAATGCTGTACCACTCTGGGAATGTTGATTCTGACACTATATAGCAATATTGATAGACGCTACCCACTCCAGAGCACTGATATCTTTCACCTTGATGAGCTTAAAGAAAACATTTAAAATTTTAGTTGAAAAATGGAAGGGAAAGTATATGAATATAAAAAATATCTATTTACTGTGATGTGGGTGAAGTTGTTTATAATGCAAGCAGAAACATTAAATCTCATCTTCTCTGAACAGACTTGCTGTAATAAAACTGGAAATACTGCACTATTTTACTGTGACTTAAATTCCTTGGAACACATCAAATTAAAATGGAAGATCATTTCAAACCTTACCTCGAAAATCTGACGACCTTAATATTTCCTGCAATAACAGTACAGATGGACTGGAGGAGAAACTCATTTGTCCTTCACTTCACTTCTAGTGAAACAACCAGACTGCCTGGGTTGTCACGGTGTCCATTATTTATAGGAGGCAAAAGTACATAAACCTCTCTAAATCATAGCTCATCCTTCAGACTGCAGGGCTGGGATGTTACCTCCCTGATTTATTAAAATCAAGAAGCAGTGAGCAGATGAAAACTTCTCTTTTTTGCTCAGCAGTGGCCTGTACCCTAAAGAGTCCGGTGCTAAATCCGATTGACCTCGTTGTTCATCTCAATGGGTAACACCAATTGTTCTCACAATATTCTTTCACAGGAATGTTATTGTACTTGGCCTAGGTCAGGTAGATATGCCATGGTGCTTGGATGCATGAAAAAGAACAGAGGTAATGGAAATCAACAATTATGATCCTTACAACCAATTCAAATAGTTACAGCCCCCACTAACAGACAGAGTCAACACAATCAATCTCCCTTCAAGGGTGAATATCTTGGCACATAAATCAATAGCCTTGACTTTATACAGAACCTTATCACATTGAAAGATGTCAAAACTCTTCACAGAATGGACTACTCTTGGGGTTAAGGGACTGTTGTTACATAAGCAAGTGTGACAATCATTTTACAGCAGTTAGCTGGCACAAATTTCCCATAACACGGAGATGAATGACCGGCTAATCTGCTTTAAAGCTCATGTCTATACCTGCACATGAAGAATCAATGGGTGGGCAAAGAACTAAAGGGCAATCAGGTACTAAAGGGCAGTCAGGTACTAAAGGCAGCTGAGTAAAAGGGTGATCAGATGCTAAAGTGCAGCCAAGGACACCCAAGTGCTAAAAGGCAAGCATATTAATGGCTGCTAGGTGCTGAATGGTACCATAAGGCAGCCTAGCACTAAGGACAGTCAAGTATTAAAGGCAGCTAAGTCGTAAAGGGCAACCAGTGCATAGAAGTCTACCCCAGCCACAGTGAACAGCTTCTTGCGAGGAGCAGGAATGAATGTGGGGAAAAAATCAGAGCAAAAAGAGGAAGTTCCATTGCTGCTGGTAGAGATATTTACTGCTGTCAAATTGTCCCAGGCACACACACCAGCCATCTTGTTTCACTCAAATATGAGAATATAAGAATAGGAGCAGAAGTAGGCTAATGGCCCCTCTAGCCTCCTCAGCCATTGAATACAATCAAGGCTGATCTGATCTTGGCCTTAACTCCACTTTCCTGTCTCTTCCCTGTAACTCTTGACTTCCCCCATTGTTCAAGAATTGGTCTATCCCAGCTTTCTGGAGTACAGAATTTCAGAGATTCATGAGAACCTGAGAGAAGAAATACCTCCTCATTCCACTGAGTGTAATAATCAGCTCCCTCTCCAGCAGTCTTGTTTCAGTCAAACCCTGAGTGTGATAATCAACATATGCTCTAGCCACTTTGATTCTCTCTGTAGCATGATGGAATTTTAAATGATAGGGCAGAATTTTGCCCTCATTGGGCAGGCGCGATGGGTGGCAGGGGCAGCTGGGAAACTGACCGCCACCCACGATTTCATGCTGGCTGGCCAAAAAATGGCCAGGCAGCGTAGCTTGCATGCTGCAGTGCTCAGCGCTGCTGGGGTGGGGCGCGGGAGGAGCGCGGGTGCTGAAGTTTACGTGCAGTAAAAGCTCCCTGGGGCACAGCACTAGAATTTTCAAAATAAAAAATACAGAATTTAAAAATGTTAATAGCACGTCCCCTCGTGACTCTGGCACTGCTAACTCCCGCGCGCACCCGCCGACCAAGCTATCGCTTGTGCAATGTCGTCGGGCACGCGTCATTTTACGTTTGTTTGGGTCGGGCACACGTCTGGCCGATGAGCGCGTTGGACCTGCATGCAGCAGAGCAGTCGGAGAGGAGGGGGGAGGGTGGCTAGGGGCAATGGCAGCTCAGGAAAACATTCTTAATTGAAGTGGTCTTTGCCCTGGATCTTTACCTCAGCCACAGTGTTAGCATCACGCTTCCAGATTTCCTAACTGATCAAAATGGGCAGATGGGATGATACACCACAGCTGTCAAAGGACGGATTTCTAATCAAGGGAATCCTGGCACCGGTCAGAATGCCTGAACTGTACATTGATTTCAGAAGCTTCAGTAACCACGGGAATAGCCCCAGATCCATCACTCTTATCTGGAGATGCTGATTCTGGATCTGAGGAACTGAAGTGATGTGGTGTTTCCCAAGGATGGGTGGAAAAGCCCAGCCTCTTAAACCAAGCTAATGTGGATGGAGGTGGCCAAGGAAGTGAGCAATGTAAGTGTGGTTCCTCGAACCTGGATACAGTGCCCCAAGAGGTTCAAGGACCTTATAAGGGCAGGAACAGTGTGTGGCATCTCACTTTCAGATGTCAACCCCACACTCTTTCTTTCCCAGAATTCTCCTGTACAACATTCTTCAAAACAGCACAGCTTGAAGCTCTGCACAATCCTCTCTCACAAGGCACCTCCTCACATCCCCATAAAACAACCACATCTATAGTCAACCTTATCTTTGTGTCATCTCACACCCATGCTTCACAGACATCCTCAACTATTGGTGTTCTTCCCTCTTATTCTCACACTCACAACTCTCTGCTTTCTCTGTTTGCAAGAGGAGAGAGTACAGAACTCCAGAGAGAGGCTTAGAGTGGGGTAGGGCCCTCCAGTGACAATGACCTTGATGGCCATTACAATGTTACCTGCCTTGTCCATTGGGAAGGAGGTCTTGTTCTGGGAGGCTGCATATATCAGCAATAACCTGTACTGAAAACCTGAGCCTCCTGAGGCACACGGGTTGAGAGAGCTGTAGACCTTGTTTTGGGGATTTTACCTCCTTGGAAATGCATCTTAGTGCCCATCCCATGGAGCAGCATATGGCTAAGGAGAAGGCAACTGATGTTGCACCTGGTGCTGTTTGTATAGCTCATCAAAGGTCCCAGATAGACATGCATAAGCTGCTCCCATGCTGCAGTGAAGGCTGATAGCAGAGAAGCACAGGCCAAGATGAGTGAAGTCCAAGATAAGTGAAATAACTTCAAGTTGTTGGAAATCACCTGCCAAGCAGTGAAAGTTCTCGAAGGGCTGTGAGCACCAGCTTATTACCTAGGCAGGGCTGCAGTTGTTCAGTTTCACTCTGTGATTACTTCCCAACCTATCTGTTTCAGTGAACAAGGATTCCTGCTGTTCTCTCACTTGGTTGACCCTAGAGAGTTCTTGGGAAACCTGTGTTCCAGCTGTTAAAGCCTGAATGCTAAATTAAATCCTGATTTAATTGGAAACTTTTACTTATCCAACAGCACGGGGATTTCCCTCTAGTCTGCAAACACACCCAGGTTAAACCTGGAAGTGGGTAGGATCATATCAGGTTTCCGATCCTCCGCTCACCCCCAAATGCACCCATTCCTTAGCTATTGAAATTCTGCCCACTGATTGTAATGTTCAGCATACACTCCAGCCACCTTGTTTCACTCAAACACAGGGCTGGATTTTCAAAGCAGGATCAGGAACCCGACACCCAGATGAATTGTGGGTCCCAAATTCATGCCTCAACAACATCACTTATGCAACACCACTTTAAAATGTAAATGCCCTAATTAATCAGGATGCAAGCTGATTGTCTAATTAGTGGGACCAAACTCCTCCAGGAGGTGGGAGCTGCCTGCCTGGCACCAGTGGCAAAGGCAGGTGGCAGCCATGATGGTGTCTGCCACTGCCTTGCTGAATAGAGCAGGCAACTCCTCAGAGAGCCTGCAATGTTAATGGGGAGGAAAGTGGCAATGCAGGTAAAATAAAGGCACTCCACTTGACCTGGTGCATGTTGGCCCATGAAATGACAGTTTTCAACAAATAAAAAGAAACTTTCAGATTTCTTCCAATGAAGATGGGCACAAACGTGCACCAGACTGTTCAGGTTCACTGATTTAGTCTTTGAAAATCCCATCCTCGCCCTCCCTGGGCTCCTAAAAGAGCTTAATGGGCCGTTAATTGGAGATGAGCAAGTTCCCCATTCCCTCCCTTCTTCGTCCAGAACTTTGAAAATTGCAGACTGTCCCCGGAGGTGTCAGGATTCAGAAACGATCTGTTCAGGACCACGATTTTTAAATTTTGTACCCACCAGGTCCTGACCCAGTGACATTTAAAAATCCAGCCCACTGAGTGTAAACATCAACTGTTTTCTTTCTCTCTGTATCAACAAGAGGAAATTCAACAAAATACAGGTTAGAAAGTGGAATATGAGGAGGAAATTTCTTTTTGGATCTAAATATGCAACCATTGACTTTGAGGTGGACTGATGGATGCCTTTTACAGCTCCTGGGTTGTATGGCTGGTATTTTATTCCATAGTTTGATAGGATGGATCTTGAATCATTTAATAACTGATATCAAAGTGAGTGACACTGAGGATTTGCTTGGTCTGCTTGGTCTACTGACTGCTGTCAAATTGCAAGTTATTGTGAGGCCTTCTGAATTTGTTGAATTGTAATCCGGCTTGTTGGTCTTGTACAAGTGAACAGATACAATGAGAATCATCCTGAGTATCTTTATTCAGAAATGAACAGAGCAAATGATGGAAATGTACAGGGGCTCTGAGAGGACTGGCTAAAGTCAGGGTTATGGTTTTTAGACAGTTCATATTGGAAACAGGAAGGCATGAGTCTTATCACAGGGTGAACCAGGACAGAAACAGGAGGGGAAGTCCACAATAACTTATCTATAAACTGCCTATAACTTAGTAAACAACCCAAGGTGCTTCACAGGAACAGTTATCAGACCAAAATTGCTACCAAGTCACTTAAGGCGATTTTAGTGCAGATGACCAAAGGCTTGTTCAAAAAGATAGGTTTTAAGGAGAACCTTAAAGGAAGAGAGAGAGGCAAAGAGGAGGGTATCCCAGAGCTTCGGACCCAGGTGCCTGAATGTCTGGTTGCCAAGGGTAGGTCAAAGAAAATGTGAGATGCACAAAATGGGAGAATTGGAGGATGTTTATAGGGCTGGAGGAAATTACAGACATAGTCAGGGGCAGGGCCATGGAGGGATTTGAACATATAATGAGAATTTTAAATTTGAGGCTTTGGTGGACTGGAAAACAATGTGCGTCAGCAAGCACCAGGTTACCAGCTGAATAGGACCTCATGTAAATTAGGATATGGGCAGCAGAGTTTTCAATGAACTTAAGTTTGTGGAGGGGGCAGATGAGAGGCCAGCCAGGTTCTGATGGGTTGAGGCAACTGGCATTTGAGCATTTTAAACAGTTTAAAAATAAAGTGTTTTCCCATTTAAATAAGGTGTCTCCCATTTAAGATCAAGGTGAGGAGAAATTTTTTCACTCAGAGGGTCGTGAGTCTATGGAACTCTCTTCCTCAGAGAGTAGAGGCGGCATGGTCATTGAATATTTTTAAGGTAGATAGATTCTTGATGAACAAGGGCATCAAAGGCTATCGGGGTAGGCAGGAAAGTGGTATTAAGGCCACGATCAGATCAGCCATGATCTCATTGAATGGCAGAGCAAGCTTGAGGTGGCCAAATAGCCTATTCTTGCTCTTAATTCATATGTTCATACGTTTGTATTTGACTCTTCAGAAGATGTGAGGCAGAATCGTCCTAGGTTTGCACTGAAAATCCAAGGGTACACTGGGCTCAATGGGTTGACTAGTTTATTTTGTTTTCTGTTCTTTCATTGTGAAACTGAATTACAATAATGAGCACATTTAAACAGTAGGGAAGATTTAATACTGGAATATTAACACCAATAATGAAACAAATACTAACATTACTACATTAAACACTCAAACATCAAGGGGAGATTTATTACAGGAGTTGTAACATTAATATACTGAAACAAACATCGATATTACAGGAGTAAACTCAAACACCAGAGGGAAATTTATTACTGGAATATTAACACTAATTTAATAGGCTGGATTTTATACTTCTCCCACCAATGGCTTTGAAGGTGGGAGGGCACATAAAATCTAACGGTTGGCCTTCCCATTGCCTATGTGCCTGCCCCAACTGCCTGAAATTTTTTGGGGAGTGCGGGAAGCGCTGAGTGGCCCACCCAACCTTGGGCTTCTTGGGGCCCTTAAGTGGTCAATTAATGGCTACTTAAGGGCCCCATCCCACCCGCCCTCATCAGCATTTTATCCACAGTGGGTGAAGGCTGACGCTATGCAGGAAGCCTAGAGCTTTAGTTCATTGGAGAAACCACCTCCCCTTCCTACATCCTCCCTCCCAATTAACCTCCCCAGCCTCTTGAGCCCGTCCCTCCACCGTCTCGCTGAATCCCCTGACTCCGCACTTACCAAAGTTCCTCGGTGTGGTGGGACTGCTTGTAGGCCCAGCTGTGGCCACCACTCCTGGCTGGCGCAACAGGGACTTCAGAGCTGCCAGTCATCCGATTGGCCGACAGCACACTGAGGCAGGGCTTCCTCCTGAGAAAGGGATGGAAGCTTCATCTTAAAGCCATTAATGCTGCTCCCAGAGTTAAATTGCTATGGGGCTATCATCATGATCACGGGTGGGATATCCCTGACTTTTTAACCGGGGTTGGGCGGTGGGTGCAGGAGCTGCGGCATTCCGCAAAATCCTGCCCAATGAAACAAATAATAATTTTACTGTAATATACTCTCAAACACTCAAGGGAGATTTATTACTGGGACTGACCACCTCCCAGTAGGGGTAGTTGACCTTTCTTGTGCAATACTAACAAACTCAGACAAGAGTTTAAACACTGATACTTGGCATGTAAACTTCAGCGTTTGCACCCATCTCATAGGAGTGACTATCTGATCCAATGTTCTACCCAGTTTCCATTAGGGACAGGAGATCTGCAACCCAGTGGTTCGGGATAGATTTGGATCTAGAATCCAAAGGCAAAATATTTATCGTGCTTCATAGCTCATCAGTTTTCAGTCACCTTATAAAATAATATCGAAGCCTACATATGCTTCACTCCTGCTTTGTTTTGATGTACGAGTTGATGGAAAGTGGCCCTGATTGTTTCAGGAATCCAGATAGCTGTTGCAGGAAATTTTATTAATTAAACTTTATTTAATGCCCCTCAATTTCTTGATAACTTCATTCAATGTGCCTCAAATGAAGAAGGAAACATCTATTATACAGCAAAAGTCCAAGCCAATGTTGCAGGTCGACATTAATAAGCAAAAGATGTCAGCTCCATGAAAGCTACCTGATCAATTTCTGTTCACTGCAGCACCTGAGTCAGGGCCCTAAGCTATTTTTGGCAGAGGCTCAAAACATTTCTGAGTTACAAATTCTAGGCACAACTTCAATCTTATTTATATCTTTCCCCGCAAAAACATCCTGTCTTCTTCTCTCCCATTCCCTGTTAACAATGTTTCCAGGTTGGATGTGGAAAGTGGGCTGCAGTTAGGGATGCACAACATTAAACATTTAATGATAAAAATCTATACTGTGAGCATAGGAAATAGAAGCAGGAGTAGGACATTCGGCCCTATGACCCTGCTTTGTCATTCAATAAAGGCTGGTCTTCTATCTCAGCTGTACCTTCCCGCATGGTACCCATACATCTTGATTCCCTCAGGTTTCAAAAATCTATCAACCTCTGTCTTGAATACACCCAATGACTGAACATCCACAGCTCTCTAGGTTAGAGAATTTCAAAAATTCACAAACTTCTGAATGAAGAAATGTCTCCTTATCTCAGTCCTAAATGGCCGACTCCTTATTCTGAGACTGTGATGCCTACTTCTAGACTCCCCAACCAGGGAAGCATCCAGCATCTACCCTGTCAAGCCACTTAAGAATGT
Organism: Carcharodon carcharias; assembly: GCF_017639515.1. NCBI lineage: Eukaryota > Metazoa > Chordata > Chondrichthyes > Lamniformes > Lamnidae > Carcharodon > Carcharodon carcharias. The sequence continues at coordinate 61,887,040 of NC_054481.1, read as the reverse complement.
TATGTATTTCAATGAGATTACCTCTCATAAAACACTAGAGAGTATAGGCCTAATCTTATCAATCTCTTTTATAGGACAATCTGCTCATCCCAGGAATTAGTCTAGTGAATCTTCAGTGCACACTCTCTAAGGCAATGATATCTTTCCTTAGGTAAGGAGACCAAAACTGTGGTCTCACCAACATCCTGAGAGAAATTTCAACCCATTGTTTGTTTGATATTACTTCCATCAACTGTCTGTACTCTTCATTCCTTATTGTTTCCTCTCCCTGGCTTGAAGCTGCCAACTTTTGCTGGGGTAGGAGCTCCACTCATGTTAATAGCTTTCCAGCATCTCAGCTCAGTGTCTGAGTGGATGTCTGAGCCCAGACAGCAACTCTTTTGAGTACAAACCCATTTCCATCTGTTTCAGATGAAGTTACATTGTTTCATAGTTTGCCATTGTGAGATTTGAACTCTTGATACTCTTTTGAGTAAACCTGTTTCCATCTGTTTCAGATGAAGTTACATTGTTTCATAGTTTGCCATTGTGAGATTTGAACTCTTGATACTCTTTTGAGTCGACTTTGCCCTTGGGTGGTCTCGAAACACCAACCTTTCAGTTAATAGCCAAATGCGGTAACAGCTTGCGCCACAGAGACTGGTTAAAATAGTCTGCTGTAGCTCTTTCGAGTACAAACACGTTTCCATCTGTTCCCATTCAGATGAGGTTACATTGTTTCATAGTTTGCCATTGTGAGATTTGAACTCTTGATCATGGGGTTACAAACCCAGTACCATAACCACTTGGCTATTTAGGCCAAGCCTTTGAACTCTTGATACTCTTTCGAGTACAAACCTGTTTCCATCTGTTTCAGATGAAGTTACATGTTTCACAGTTTGCCATTGTGAGATTTGAACTCTTGATCTCAGGGTTACAAACCCAGTACCATAACCACTTGGCTATTTAGGCCAAGCCCTGAACCTAGACAGTAGGAGAAGGGGTTAAGCTCAGCCATAAAATGATTCTCATTGAATGGTGGAATAGATTCAAGTAGCTGAATGGCCTTCACCTGTTGCTCTGTGCAGGCATGATTTAAAGGCCAACTTCCATTAGCATTTTAATTACTTCTTGTACATGTGTTCATTTTAGCACGATCACAAACCAAGGGCCCTGAGTTTCTACAGGAGATTTTTGTTGTTTATCCTGATGTTCAATTGACTGCCTGTCAGCATTATAGCTGGAGACAGTGAGCTCTTGCTAATTTATCATAGCCATGGACTTTAAAGAGGTCCTTGAGGCTCACACTATTAAGAGGACCTTGATGTAGAGACCCCCTCTTAAATGGAGCCCCTGATGGGCAATCCCTTTAAAACCTCTGTTCCTGATGATGAGACACCGTCTGTAAAAGGGATCCCTGATGATGAGGCTTTGTCATTAAAAGGGGTCCCTGATGGAGGAACTCCGTCTCTGAAAAGGATCCTGATGATAGGAATCATTCTTTGAACAGTCCCCACCAGGTGGCTCTTAACTCAGGTATTCAAAGGATTGTAACTGTGGATGGATGCAGGAATCAGACTGGATGTTTAGTGAAAGCAGTAGAATGAAACTGTCGATTTTGTATTGTGTTCTGGGCAGCTGGCAGAACACAAGGAGCTTCCGGATCATTTCCTGTACGGCAAACAGCAAATCAGTCAAACATCTGATTGTCACACATCTGGAAGCCTTGCCATCACACTACTGAAGAATTACCATTAGCTAGAACTTCTGCACGCCACTTCTAGCCAAAGGGAAACAGGAAATGCTAAACAGATGTGAACGGCTCTTTTGTTTCACTTTCAACTATTGCTTGTGGTTGGAGGGTGGCCGAGTTGTACTATTAATGACAGAGTTGATTTGCAAACGCTTCCTGGGTGGAAACATTAAGTTTAGTTACAATATACTCGTTTGCTTTCACCTTCAACTCTATCTCTACACTAACACAAAAACAAAAACAGAATTACCTGGAAAAACTCAGCACGTCTGGCAGCATCGGCGGAGAAGAAAAGAGTTGACGTTTCGAGTCCTCATGACCCTTCAACAGAACTTGAGTTCGAGTCCAAGAAAGAGTTGAAATATAAGCTGGTTTAGGGTGTGTGTGGGGGTGGGGGGGGGGGCGGAGAGAGAGAGAGAGAGAGAGAGGTGGAGTGGGGGTGTGGTTGTAGGGACAAACAAGCAGTGATAGAAGCAGATCATCAAAAGATGTCAACAACAATAATACAAAAGAACACATAGGTGTTAAAGTTAAAGTTGGTGATATTATCTAAACGAATGTGCTAATTAAGAATGGATGGTAGGGCACACAAGGTATAGCTCTAGTGGGTGTGGGGAGAGCATAAAAGATGTAAAAAATAAATAAATAAATAAATAAAAATTTTCTTTTACTCTTTTCATAATGGAAATAGGTGGGAAAAGGAAAATCTATATAATTTATTGGAAAAAAAAGAAAAGGAAGGGGGAAACAGAAAGGGGGTGGGGATGGGGGAGGGAGCTCACGACCTAAAGTTGTTGAATTCAATATTCAGTCTGGAAGGCTGTAAAGTGCCTAGTCGGAAGATGAGGTGTTGTTCCTCCAGTTTGCGTTGGGCTTCACTGGAACAATGCAGCAAGCCAAGGACAGACATGTGGGCAAGAGAGCAGGGTGGAGTGTTAAAATGGCAAGCGACAAGGAGGTTTGGGTCATTCTTGCGGACAGACCGCAGGTGTTCTGCAAAGCGGTCGCCCAGTTTACGTTTGGTCTCTCCAATGTAGAGGAGACCACATTGGGAGCAACGAATGCAGTAGACTAAGTTGGGGGAAATGCAAGTGAAATGCTGCTTCACTTGAAAGGAGTGTTTGGGTCCTTGGACGGTGAGGAGAGAGGAAGTGAAGGGGCAGGTGTTGCATCTTTTGCGTGGGCATGGGGTGGTGCCATAGGAGGGGGTTGAGGAGTAGGGGGTGATGGAGGAGTGGACCAGGGTGTCCCGGAGGGAGCGATCCCTACGGAATGCCGATAGGGGGGGTGAAGGGAAGATGTGTTTGGTGGTGGCATCATGCTGGACTTGGCGGAAATGGCAGAGGATGATCCTTTGAATGCGGAGGCTGGTGGGGTGATAAGTGAGGACAAGGGGGACCCTATCATGTTTCTGGGAGGGAGGAGAAGGCGTGAGGGTGGATGCGCGGGAGATGGGCTGGACACGGTTGAGGGCCCTGTCAACGACCGTGGGTGGAAAACCTCGGTTAAGGAAGAAGGAGGACATGTCAGAGTAACTGTTTTTGAAGGTAGCATCATCGGAACAGATGCGACGGAGGCGAAGGAACTGAGAGAATGGGATGGAGTCCTTACAGGAAGCGGGGTGTGAGGAGCTGTAGTCGAGATAGCTGTGGGAGTCGGTGGGTTTGTAATGGATATTGGTGGACAGTCTATCACCAGAGATTGAGACAGAGAGGTCAAGGAAGGGAAGGGAATTGTCAGAGATGGACCATGTGAAAATGATGGAGGGTTGGAGACTGGAAGCAAAATTAATAAATTTTTCCAAGTCCCGACGAGAGCATGAAGCGGCACCGAAGTAATCATCGATGTACCGGAGAAAGAGTTGTGGAAGGGGGCCAGAGTCGGACTGGAACAAGGAATGTTCCACATACCCCATAAAGAGACAGGCGTAGCTGGGGCCCATGCGGGTACCCATAGCCACACCTTTTATTTGGAGGAAGTGAGAGGAGTTGAAGGAGAAATTGTTCAGCGTGAGAACAAGTTCAGCCAGACGGAGGAGAGTAGTGGTGGATGGGGATTGTTCGGGCCTCTGTTCGAGGAAGAAGCTAAGGGCCCTCAGACCATCCTGGTGGGGGATAGAGGTGTAGAGGGATTGGACGTCCAAGGTGAAGAGGAAGTGGTTGGGGCCAGGGAACTGGAAATTGTTGATGTGACGTAAGGTGTCAGAGGAATCACGGATGTAGGTGGGAAGGGACTGGACAAGGGGAGAGAGGAGGGAGTCAAGATAACGAGAAATGAGTTCTGTGGGGCAGGAGCAAGCTGAGACGATCGGTCTACCGGGGCAGTTCTGTTTGTGGATTTTGGGTAGGAGATAGAAGCGGGCCGTCTGAGGTTGGGCGACTATCAGGTTGGAAGCTGTGGGAGGGAGATCCCCAGAGGAGATGAGGTCAGTGACAGTCCTGTAAACAATGGCTTGATGTTCAGTGGTGGGGTCATGGTCCAGGGAGAGGTAGGAGGAAGTGTCTGCGAGTTGACGCTCAGCCTCCGCGAGGTAGAGGTCAGTGCGCCAGACAACAACAGCACCACCCTTGTCAGCAGGTTTGGTGACAATGTCAGGGTTAGACCTGAGAGAATGGAGTGCAGTAAGTTCAGAGAGAGACAGGTTAGAATGGGTGAGAGGAGCAGAGAAATTGAGACGACTAATGTCGCGCCGACAGTTCTCAATGAAAAGATCAAGAGAAGGTAAGAATCCAGAGGGAGGGGTCCAGGTGGAGGGAGAATATTGGAGATGGGTAAAAGGATCCGTTGAACTGGGAGAGGACTCCTGCCCAAAGAAGTGAGCCCGGAGACGAAGACGGCGGAAGAAGAGTTCAGCATCATGCCGAGCCCAAAATTCATTGAGGTGAGGGCGTAAGGGTATGAAACTAAGTCCTTTGCTGAGCACTGAATGTTCAGCATCGGAGAGGGGAAGGTCAGGGGGTATAGTGAATACACGGCTGGGATTGGGATTGGAAGATGGGGTGGGGACTGAGGGACGGGCAGGGGTGGAGGGTTCTAGATGGGTGTTGGTGTCGATGAATTGTTGGAGCTTGCGTTCCTTAGCACTTGAGAGAAAGAGAAAAAGTTTCTTGTTGAGGCGTCGGATGAGCCGAAGAATAAAATGAAACTGGGGACACATGCAGCTTTGAAAAAGGTTACGGCGGTGCTGCTGGAGGGAGAGGTCGAGTGTGTTCATATGGCAGCGCATGGCACTGAGTGTGGATTTCAGAATGTGACGGGAACAGCAGTCCGAGAAACGTTTTATGTCCCGGAGATACCTGTAATCCTGGGTGGGTTCGAAACATGAGGGGTGGAATTTCAGTTGAAATCCACGTGGGGTAAGTCGGAGATGGAGACAGTCACTGAGAAAGGAGATGTGGCTGTGAAAGCGGGTTTTAGTAAACACCTTGTCAAACACCAGGAGGGAAATGGAAAGCAAGGAAGGTGAGCAGGGCAAAAGAGAGATATGGAAATCTTGTCGCAGAGAGGAATAGAACTTCTTCAAGGAGGTAGGCATTTCTTGAAGAGCAGTGGCAGTCAATTAAACACAAAGATAAAAACAAAAAAACTGCGGATGCTGGAAATCCAAAACAAAAACAAAAACAGAATTACCTGGAAAAACTCAGCAGGTCTGGCAGCATCGGCAGAGAAGAAAAGAGTTGACGATTCGAGTCCTCATGACCCTTCAACAGAACTTGAGTTCGAGTCCAAGAAAGAGTTGAAATATAAGCTGGTTTAGGGTGTGTGTGGGGGGGGGGGGGGGGGGGGCGGAGAGAGAGAGAGAGAGAGAGAGAGAGGTGGGGGGGGGGTGTGGTTGTAGGGACAAACAAGTAGTGATAGAAGCAGATCATCAAAAGATGTCAACAACAATAATACAAAAGAACACATAGGTGTTAAAGTTAAAGTTGGTGATATTATCTAAACTAATGTGCTAATTAAGAATGGATGGTAGGGCACTCAAGGTTTGGCTCTAGTGGGTGTGGGGAGAGCATAAAAGATGTAAAAAAAACCAAACAAATAAATAAATAAATAAATATTTTTTTTTTCTTTTTCTCTTTTTATAGTGGAAATAGGTGGGAAAAGGAAAATCTATATAATTTATTGGAAAAAAAAGAAAAGGAAGGGGGAAACAGAAAGGGGGTGGGGATGGGGGAGGGAGCTCACGACCTAAAGTTGTTGAATTCAATATTCAGTCCGGATGGCTGTAAAGTGCCTAGTCGGAAGATGAGGTGTTGTTCCTCCAGTTTGCGATGGGCTTCACTGGAACAATGCAGCAAGCCAAGGACAGACATGTGGGCAAGAGAGCAGTGTGGAGTGTTAAAATGGCAAGCAACAGGTAGGTTTGGGTCATTCTTGCGGACAGACCGCAGGTGTTCTGCAAAGCGGTCGCCCAGTTTACGTTTGGTCTCTCCAATGTAGAGGAGACCACATTGGGAGCAACGAATGCAGTAGACTAAGTTGGGGGAAATGCAAGTGAAATGCTGCTATCTCTACACTGACTGCTGAGGGTTACTACTGATCATGTGATCTTCCCTAACAAGTATTTTTCTTAAAGGTACATTACACATTAAATGAAATCATAATTACTACATTCCTCCCCCTTTAACTCGGCTATACATATTATATTTACAAGTACATATTTTTCAAGACAACATAATATTTACACTGGGTAAGGAATTTACAAGTTCAGTCTTTCAGGTTGTTTCCTGGTATGTGTGGAATGTTGCAGCTCCACAACTTCAGATTCGTTGTAAAGAACGTTCTTTTCCAGAGTTGCCTGAACATCAGGTGCTTCAGTGGGTACTTGTAGTTCTGCATCCTCAACTCTTACAGGAACATCAGACATGTCAGTTCTGGGTTGAGCATCCTCAATGGGAAATGCGGACCCAGTTGTGGTCACTGGTGGGACCATATCTTGATGATTTGTCTCTTTCTTCCTTAAATGGTCCACGTGTTTACAAATGATCTGGCCTCTCATCTCCACATTGTAATTTAGAGGTCTAGTCACTGCACTTATTTCACTCAATAACCACTTTGGCCCGTCCCTGAAGTTTTTTACATACACCAGCTCTCCCACTGTAAATTTCTTCTTGCGACTATGCCAGTCGTGTCTAGGTTTCTGGCTTCCCTGACTCCTTTCCAACTTCCCCTCTAAATTCGGCATTATTAAGCTCAATCTTATCCTGCGACGGCGTTTCAACAATAACTCCGCAGACGTGACACCTGTTGTTGTGTGAGGGGTAGTCCTGTAATGAAAAAAAGAAAGCGTGCAAGCTTGGTTGCCAAGGAATCACCAGTTAGCTTTTTCATGCCCGTCTTGAACATTTGAACTGTCCTTTCGGCCAGTCCCATTGAAAAAGGGTGGTACAGTGTGGTTTTTACATGAGTGATACCATTGAGGCTGATAAAACTTTGAAACTCAGTACTCATAAATGCCATTATTGGAAATGACTACTTCTGGTAGTCCGTGAATGGCAAAACACTGACATAGTTTCTCAATGTAGTGCCTGACATTGATGACTTCACCTCACATATGTCCAACCATTTTGAATGGGCATCGACAATGAGCAGAAACATTGTTCCCAAGAAAGGTCCAACGTAGCCAATGTATAACTGCACCTAGGGTCTACCTGGCCACTCCCATGGGTGTAATGGAGCTGTCACTGGCAATGTTTGCAGTTGCTGACCTTGCACACAGAGATTTACTAAACTCTCTATTTCGCCATGCAACCCTGGCTACCATAGATAGCTGCATGCTATCGCCTTCATTTTGGAAATTCCTGGATGGGCACTGTGTAGTTCAATTAGAAGTGGCTCCCTTCCCTTTGGAGGAACTATCACTCGTACACCCCACTATAGGATGTCATCCTGGCTGGTTATTTCATGCCTTCTGTTGAAGTACAGTTTCATTTCATCAGACACGGGCTCCTGAGACCAACCATGTAGCATTTGTTCTCATACTTAAAATTGTACTGGGTCTCAACTTGTCCAGTCTTTGATCTGTTGAGCACTTACCGGTGAGGAATCTAAGAAATATAACAGTAAAACAGTTCCTGTGGAACTGGGATGTGCTCTTCAGTTTCTTGTAAAGGCAAATGACTAAGGGCATCGGCGGTTGCAATTTGATTGCCAAGCATTTGTATGTAAGTGTATTCATATGCTGCCAGAATTAAGGCCCATCATTGTATTCTTGCTGAGGCTATAGGTGGTATAGCCTTTTCCTCACTAAACAAACCTAACCGTGGTTTGTAGTCTGAAACAATTGTGAAATGGCAGCCGTGTATGTACTGTGAAATTTCTTGACACCAAAGAAGATGGAGAGGCCTTCTTTTTCTATCTGTGAGTATCCATTTTCCGCTGTGGTGAGCGTCCTTGATACGTAACCTTTTGGCTGTTCCATGCCATCGTCCATCCAATGAGAGAGCACTGCTCCCACTCCGTAGGGAGATGCGTCACATGTCAGCATCAATTCTTTCGTCTGGTCATAATGTGAAAGCAACAGGCAAGACCATGAGATACCTGAAAATACAGGATATATCACCTGAGACAATGTAATTGAGTTTTTTTTGCAGAGATTTAACACATTAGATTGGACAAGTGCAACAATCACTTCACCTTTATGAAAGCTTCTTTCTGGGCACCTCCCAAGACCAACATTGGTACTTTTTGAGTAGATAATGCAACACTGTAGACAAATTGGGAAAGAATCACCCATAATAGTTGATCATTCCTAGGAATGAGGTGTTCTTTGGTGCGGGAATCTCTCTTATGAGTCTGACTTTCTCCTCGACTCAGTGGATGCCCTGTGAATCTATCCAGTGACCAGATTGATTACCTTCCTCACATGGAATATGCCTTTTTCTTTTTGTAGATGCACTCCAGCTTGCAAGAAACATTTTAAGACTACTTCTAAGTTTGCCAAGTGCCCTTTTTCAGTGAATCCTGTCACCAATACATCTTCTAAATAGACTACAGCCTAGGGCAGTCCCTGCAGTAAACTCTCCATTGTTCTCTGAAAGATGGCACAAGCTGAGCAGACACTGAAAGGCAATCATGTATATTGGGCAAACCCTTTGTGAGTATTAATTGTGACAAATTCCTGGGAAGCATTATCCAATTCTAGTTGTTGATAAGCATGAATCATGTCAAGCTTTGTGTACGTTGTCCCTCCTGTCAGCTTAGCATACAGGTCTACAAATTTTGGAATTGGGCACCTGTTCAGTTTAGCTACTTTGTTGGCCCCACAGTTTGTAGACCCCACAAATTTGGATGCTTTGGTCGGGTTTAAGGATGGGGACTATGGGTGCTGCCCACTCTGAAAATTGAACAGCTTGTATAACACTCAGTTTCTTTAGTCCATTCAGCTCAGCGTCGACTTTTTCTCTAAGAGAGTATGGCACCGAGCTTACCTTCATGCAGCAAAGGGTTGCTTCTGCATGCACATGAATCATGGCCTGCAGGTCCTGGATTTTTCCCAGTTCATCCTGGAAGATGGTGGCATACTTTTTAAGTAGCTCTGTTGGCCCACTTGCTCTCAACTGAAAGGTTTTGGACCATTTCAACTTAAGCCCCTTTAGCCAATCTCACTGCAGGAGACTTGGCCCTTCACCTGCTACCACCATCACGCGTAGCTGTGCCGATTGGCTTCCATAATGGACAGTTACTCTGCTTATGCCTTTTACTTGAATGTCTTCACTCATATATGTTTTTAGCTTGGCAGCTGTTTGTTCCAAACTTAATTGATATTCACCATTATTCAAATACCTGAAGGAATGTTCCCCAATTAATTTAGTGGAAGCTCCCTTGTCTACTTCCATTTTAACAGGTTTGCCATTTACTTTCACTGTGACAAATATTGGTTCTGTCATTCCAACTTTCAGATTAAAGAATAGGTAAACATCTGAATTTGTTGTTTCAGGCTTTTCTCCATTGTAGATTTCATTGGGGTTCTTCTTTTGTTCACAAATCTGCTTGAATTTTTCCTTTGGCATAGAATCCTTTAACATGGGGATGCTGTTGCAATGCAGCTGCCACACAATCTCCCACTCCTACTGCCTACCTAGGTGAATCAAAAGGATTTATAGGTTGACAATCAATCTGCTTGGCCATGCCAGGAACACACCTTCCGTGGTCATCAAGTTCTGGGGTGAGACTCAAACACAGAGTTTCTAGTTTAGAGGTAGGAACACTACCCACTGCACCACAAGAAATCCTTCCATCTACACTGCTTGCAATGCTGCTTATCATTGTGCCATTGGCAAATTTGGATATGTGGCTTTGTATCCATGATCTAAGTCATTCATAAGTATGGTCAATAGTTGAGGACCAAATACAGATCCTTATGGGACACAACTAGGTAGATCCTGCCAATTAGAATATCTGCCCATTACCCCTATTGACTGTCTCTGTTCAGTCAGTTTTATAACCAGGAGCTGCCCTGGTTACATGCCCCTGCTGTGTGGGGGGTCACTTAAAATGGGGCGAGTGCGGACCCCGCCACCTTCCTACCCGCCCTCAAGCTCACCCCCATAACACAGGGACAATGGGGATGGGGGTGCTGAAATTGGCATCCTGTCTGCCATATTTAAATAGATAATCAAGAGCCAATCAATTAGGCTTGTTACCTAACCAATTGACCTCGATAATACGCTGCCCACACCATAAACTAGTTGGCGTTGACAGTCTAGTGAGAAAATTCACAAAGGGTGGGAAGGGGGCAGTTCTATCTTCAGTGGCTGCCCTTTGCAGATTGAGGGGCATCCTAAGATAGATCCCACCCCCAACTTCCTTCCTACCCACCTGCTGCCTCCCCACATCCACCACCCCTGCTCCCCCACCCTAACCTGCCCAAATCCTCCCTGCTCAAGATCCTGGGCTTACCTGTTTCCTGGGATCCATGGGCCTCTTCTGCTTTCTCATTACAGCCCCAGCAGCACCTGCTAATGTGCTTTTGATGGTGCCAGGACCGATGACCGGCAGCCCTGAGGGTGGGACTTCCTCTCCACTGAGGGGTGGAGGTCCCACACTGACCCTGTTTACAAACCACCCCTGCAGTGCATTATGGTTGTGGGGCTGGTGGGAATGGAATGGGTCAGCTACATGCTGACTTTGCCTCTGAGGGGGTGATCCATCTGCCCTCCATAATATTCAGCCCCAGGTCAATCATTTTCCTTTAATAACACGAGCTTCAACTTTAGCTAACAGCTTCTTATGAAGTACTTTATCAAATACTTTCTGTCGTCCTTATAAACAACATCTATAGATATTGCCTTGTCCACTACTTTAGTCACTTATTTAAAAAAATTCAAACAAGTTGATCAGTCATGACCTACCCTTTAAAAATCCACGCTGGCTCTGTCTGATCAGCTGAAAATTTTCCAGGCGTTCAGTCAAGCTATCCTTAATTATAGACTCTATTAATTCCCTGACAACTGACTTTAGGCTAACTTGTCTATAATTCCCATCACCTTTCTTATATAATGGAGTGGCATGCGCAGTTTCTCAATCTGAAGAAATGGTTCTCAAGTCACAGGAACTCTGGAAAATTATAGTTGGAGCATCTACACCGACATCCTTTAAACTGAAAACCAACTGTTCCTGGGGACATGTCACTCTTTAATGCCATTATTTTCTTCAATGTTAAGTTTCCTTGGGAATTCTGGCATGCTGACCTCTTCCTCTGATGTAAATACTGAGGTAAAAGCAGCATGTCCACAATTTCCTTATTTTCATTGTTTTTAGTTTTCATGGGGCCAATTGCTCCTGACCATGCTCTTTTTGCTAACATAATTATAAAAACTGTTTGCGTTGATTTTGATATCCCTTGCACATTTCTTTACATACTCCCTTGTTATAGTTCCTACTTCTGTTTTGTTACTCCTTTGCTATTCTTTGTACCTTTCCTATTTGCCAAGATCAGTGTTCTTTTTGCATTTTTTATGTGTTTTCTTTTAGTTTTTTATTGTCTCTTACATCTTTGCTTGTCCATGGATGTAAATTTTGGTAAGTAAATCTCTTACTCATTCGGGATATAAACTGGTTCTATATCACATTAAATCTTTCTTTGAATACCTTCTAATGATTTCCTGTCTTTTTAGCCATTAACAGATTTTCCCAGTTTACTGTGAACAGCCTCCCTCATACCATTAAAGTCAACCATATCTAAATCTAGAATCCTAGTAGCTATTTCACATTTCTCCCTTTCAAATACTATGTTGAACTCAATTATATTATGATCATTATTAGATAAACATTCCTGCATTGTTAGGCTATTAAGCAAATTTGGCTCAGTACTCTTAATCTACATCTAATATGACATGCACTCTTGTTGGTTCTAGGGCATATTGCTGGAGAAAACTATCCCAAGCACACTCAGAAATTCACTATCTTTCAGAAATTTGCTATTCTATTTGTCCCAATTGAAATGAAAGTTAAAATCCCCAATGAAACCACTCTGCTTTTGTTTGTCTTATCTTTGCATCCACACAATCTACATCTTTACAACTGCTACCAGGGGACCTATATGCAACTCATACTAGAGCTTCAACACCTTTGTGTTTCTTAATTATGTTCATAAAGTCTTCACTACCTGCTTACCCGTGTTATTTCCTCACTTCCCAATGAGGTCTTACCTCTGGTGGAGGAATCCAGAACAAAGAGGCACAATATTGAAATTAGAGTTAGGCCATTCAGGAAAGAAATCAGAAAGCTCTTTTTCACCTAGAGGGTAGCAGAAATCTGAAACTCTCCCACCCAAATGGCTGTGGATGATGGGGACAATTGGAACTTTCAAGATGAGATCAAAAGATTTTTGTTGGTTAAGTGTATCAAGGGATATGGAGCAAATGGGGTTGAAGTACAGATCAGCCATTCTAATTGAATGGTGGAATAAGCTTAGGGACTGCTGAATGACTTCTATAGCCTTTTCCTATAATCCAATTTTCAAGAAGATCAGGATAAGGGGTGAATTAATAATGGATAATTCATTGGAAGCCTATGTGCTTTATTAGAAAGTGTGGTCACCTGCTGGTAGCATGAACTCCTAAGATTATCTCCCTGGAGGCTCAATAGTAAAGGAATTGACACTGAGACACACCCAAGTGTGCACAGTACCTGATGGGAGAGAATCACTCTATTTTACCTGCTGTGTACTGTCCATGTGCAAGAGCTGACACTGTGATACACTGAGACACACCTGAGGGTGCACAGTACCTGAGGGGAGAGAATCACTCTATTTTACCTGCTGTGTACTGTCCATGTGCAAGAGCTGACACTGTGATACACTGAAGACACACCTGAGGTTGCATAGTACCAGACTGGAGTGAATTAATCTGTTTTATCAGTTGTGTACTGTACATGTACAAGAGCTGGCAACCTGACACACATACAGGCCAGACAATGCCAGGTAGAAGTAAATCTTTTCCTTTTACCTGCTGTGCAGTTTTCTTATTGAAATGGTCACTAAAAGATAGTGAAATTCTGTTCAGTAGTCTCACTCTCCATCTGGTCTGTGTTTTGACTATAAATACACTGCAACACATGCCTCAGCTCTGTGATTGATGCGTGTCCCTAGGTCTGTGTAGACAACTGCAGCACCCTCCCAGCTCCCCCACTGTTACTATTTAATTGTTTGTGTAGAAGTGAAAAATTGCTTTTCATGCTTTGAGTGCTGTGTGTGAGATTTTAATTTCGGTACTGAATTTTGTATTCTGATTTCTCCTGTATTTTAATAAGATGGTCTCAAAAACAAGAGGTATTCTCATGAGTCAAGGTTCTAAGCTTTTTACCTTTCAAAGGAACAATCTTGATCTTTGCTCTCCTCATTGCCATGTTTACTGCTGCAAGAGGAACTCACTGGCCCAATCATGAGGCCTCAATCCAGTGAGCTGCTTTATGCCCACAACTTGTCTGGCGATATTAAACGATGATGAAGCTTTCTCACCACTGGAATAAGTGATCCACCAGTGTGCCAGGATTAATACACCCTCCTCTTCCAAAATGATGACAGAAACAGTACAACTTTATGGTTGAAGAAATGGAGTAGTTGTCTCACCTCAGTCAGACTAAACCCATATCTCAAAAATCAAGACAAATTCTTAAAAAATCAAGAGATTTGTTATAAAAATCATGAGTTATCACTGGCCTAGTAACCCAGAGGCTAATGCTCTGGGGACACGAGTTTAGATCCCACCACAGCAGCTGGTGGAATTTAAATTCAATTAATAAATCTGGAATTAAAAGCTAGGCTAGTGGTGACCATGAAACCATTGTTGATTGTCATAAAAACCCACCTGGTTTACTAGTAATCTGCTGTCCTTTTCTGGTCTGACCTACATATGACTCCAGACCCACAGAAATGTGGTTGGCTCTTAAATGCTCTCCGAAATAGTCTAGCAAGCCATTCAACTGTATCAAACTGTGACAAAGTCAAAAAGAAATGAAACCAGACAGACCAGCTAACATCGACCTTGGCACCAGAAATAACAATGGCACACCCAGCCCTGTCAACCTTACAAAGTCCTCCTCACTAACATCTGGGGGCTGCGCCAGGACTGCCTTTGCTTTCTGGCGCAACTATAGAGTGTGCACAGACCCAGAACTGTCTCACACTTATGACCCCTCTTCCATTCCCCCTTCAGTCATGTGTCTTTGTCCACCGCTTCCTCCCTGGGCTCCTTTAATCCCCCATCATGTGTTTGTCAGCCCCTTCCCAGCCTCTGCAACCCCCCCACACCCCCAGTCAAGCATGTGCCTTCCAGCTCATTCCCTGCCTCTTGTCTTGTCTACCCATCCTCAAGTCAAGTGTGTGCCTCCCAGTCCCTTCTCTTGCCTCTGTCTTGTCTAACCCTCTGCCCAAGTCAAGCCTGTGCCTTCAGTCCCTTCCCTTTCTTCTGTCTTGTCTAATGCCCCCACCCAAGTCAAGTGTGTGCCTTCCAGCCCCTTCCCTTCCTCTGACGTATCTCACTACCTCCCCACCCCAGTCCAGTGTGTGCCTTACAAACCCCCTCCCTTTGCCTTCCTGCTGGTTTTGCCTGAGCAGCCTTGGCATGGACTTGAGCAGCCATGAACACAGCGCAGTGAAAGATAGGCAAGCACTGCTTGTACAAACTTTGAAGTCGCAAGTGAAATGCAGTTCGCCATGTGCACGTCTGTTATATCCAGTTGTGATACACGACAGTCTAATTAGCCACCGGCGTGCCATTTGATTTGGTGTTGGGACATAATTCCAGTGAGCTGGGTTTTTAATGAGCATTCATGAGTTGCAAAGGCATGCCAATGCAGTTCCCAACAAGGCGCAGTGTGCAACCCAACCCACCGTGTAATTGAAAACAATTTCCATGTGGGAAACTGACTTTTGGCCACCCTCCAAATTTTCCAGTCCCACCCACCATGATGCCCACCACTGGTGAGACTGAAAAATCCTGTCCATTAACTCCATTTCTCTCTCCACAGATGCTTCCAGGCCTGATGAGTATTTCCAACAATTTCGGTTTTCATTGTTAAAGTCCAGTCCTGACAGAAAAATCACAACATTTCATGGCACTCTTGCTGGAATGTGAATGAGGGTGAATTTCACTGAGAAATTGCATCTGTTTGTGATGATTTCATGAGAGTTGGCAAGCTTTAGTTGAATTTCATTTTGTATCAAATGACCTTGTATTTCTGATGGAATTTGAAGTTGATTCATAACTCATTCTGACTTTACAAGCCGGCCATGGCCCATGGTTCATTTTGCAGGATGTTTTGACAAGCAGGCCCAAATAAGCCCTTTCTCTTGGGCCCTCATTTATTCTCTTATGTAAAATAATGTTGGCCTAATCCACAGTGAGGTCTCTTAAGGATTCCATTTCCCTCTCCACTGAGCTGCGCTTTCAACATTAATAAGACCTCTATCTGTGGATTTTATTTTGCCCATTAGAGGAAAGGCAAAGCCTTATTCTGTAGATTCCTTGGTCTTGGTCTGGGTCAGGTATATGTACAGCTCATATTCCTGAGTGTCCCTTCTCAAACTAGGACAAAATTTCTTACATACTTACAAGAAATAAAGAGGGAGAAGATTAAATATGAGGGTAAACTAGCCAGTAATATAAAAGAAGATTGCAAGAGTTTTTTTGAGTTATATAAAGGGTAAGAGAGAGGCAAAAGTGGACATTGGGCTGCTGGAAAATGACGCTGGAGAAGTAGTAGTGGGGAACAAAGAAATGGTGGAGAAACTGAATAGGTACTTTGCGTCAGTCTTCACAGTGGAAGACACGAGTGACATCCCCAAAGTTCAAGAGAGTCGGGGGTCAGAGGTGAGTATGGTGGCATTACCAAGGTGAAGGTGCTAGGAAAACTGAAAGGTCTGAAGGTGGATAAATCACCTGGACCAGATGGATTACACCCCAGAGTTCTGAAGGAGATAGCTGAAGAGATAGTGGAGGCGTTAGTGGCAATCCTTCAGGAATCACTGGAGTTAGGGAGGGTACCAGAGGACTGGAAAATCGCTAAGGTAACCCCCTTGTTTAAGAAGGGGGTGAGGCAAAAGATGGGAAATTACAGGCCGATTAGCCTCACCGTGGTCGTTGATAAGATTTTAGAGTCCATTATTAAGGATGAGATTTCAGAATACTAGGAAGTACATGGTAAAATCGGGCAAAGTCAGCATAGTTTCATCGAGGGGAGGTCATGCCTGACAAATCTGTTAGAATTCTTTGAGGAGGTAATGAATAGGTTAGACAAAGGAGAGCCAATGGATGTTATCTACTTGGACTTCCAGAAGGCCTTTGACAAGGTACCGCACAGGAGGCTGCTCAGTAAGATAAGAGCCCATGGTGTTAGAGGCAAGGTACTAGCATGGATAGAAGATTGGCTGTCTGGCAGGAGGCAGAGAGTGGGGATAAGGGGGTCCTTCTCAGGATGACAGCTGGTGACTAGTGGAGTTCCGCAGGGGTCAGTGTTGGGACCACAACTTTTCACTTTATACATTATTGATCTAGATGAAGGAACTGAGGGCATCCTGGCTAAGTTTGCAGATGATACAAAGATAGGTGGAGGGACAGGTAGTATTGAGGAGGCGGGGAGGCTGCAGAAGGATTTGGACAGGTTAGGAGAATGGGCAAAGAAGTGGCAGATGGAATACAACATGGGGAAGTGTGAGGTCATGCACTTTGACAGGAAGAATAGAGGCATTGACTATTTTCTAAATGGGGAGAGAATTCAGAAATCTGGAGTGCAAAGGGACTTGGGAGTACTAGTCCAGGATTCTCTTAAGGTTAACTTGCAGGTTGACGCAGTAGTTAGGAAGGCAAATGCAATGTTGGCATTTATTTCAAGAGGACTAGAATATAAAAGCAGGGATGTGCTGCTGACGCTTTATAAGGCTTTGGTCAGACCACATTTAGAATATTGTGAGCAATTTTGGACCCCGTATCTCAGGAAGGATGTGCTGGCCCTGGAGAGGGTCCAGAGGAGGTTCACGAGAACGATCCCAGGAATGAAAGGCTTAACATATGAGGAACGTTTGAGGACTCTGGGTCTATACTCAATGGAGTTTAGAAAGTTGAGGGTGGATCTGACTGAAACTTACAGAATACTGAAAGGCCTGGATAGAGTGGA
Organism: Carcharodon carcharias; assembly: GCF_017639515.1. Classification (NCBI taxonomy): domain Eukaryota; kingdom Metazoa; phylum Chordata; class Chondrichthyes; order Lamniformes; family Lamnidae; genus Carcharodon; species Carcharodon carcharias. Next base: position 61,869,693 of record NC_054481.1, on the reverse strand, counting down.
CGTGGGCAAGATGTTTCCATTAGTAGGAGAGACTAGGACCCGAGGGCACAGCCTCAGAGTAAAGGGAAGACTATTTAGAACAGGGATGAGGAAAAACTTCTTTAGCCAGAGAGTGGTGAATCTATGGAATTCATTGCCACTGTGGGCTGTGGAGGCCAGGTCATTGAGTGTATTTAAGACCGATATAGGTAGGTTCTTGATTGGTAAGGGGATCAAAGGTTATGGGGAGAAATTCATCACATGTACAACTTCTTATGGCACTGGAGTGTACACAATGCTATCTGGTAATGGAAGACAGCTGAAGGTGTCTGCATTTGCAATATGCACACCAGGACGGTACTTAAAGGTGTACTCATATACCGATAAAATCAAAGACCAATGTTGAATTCTGGCTGAGGCTATTGGCAGAATTGCTTTATCTTCACCAGATGAACCTATTTGTGGATTATGATCCAACACTATGGTGAAATGTTGACAGTGCAGATATTGATGGAATTTCTTCACATTTGAATATTACCGACAAACCTCACTTTTTAAGTTGTGAATAGTCCCTCTCAGCTGCAGAGAGGGTCTGGAGACATAGCCTATTGGCCTTTCAGAACCATCTTCCATCCTGTGTGCCAACAGAGCTCTGTAAGGAGATGTGTCACAAGTTAATATTAATTCTTTTGATGGGTCATAATGTACTAGTAGACATGATGAGTGTAGCAGCTTCTTGACCTTTACGAAGGTTTCTTCTTGTTGTGCCTTCCATGACTATCGATGGTTTTTTTTTCAATAGTAAGTGTAAAGGTGCTAACACTGTTGACAAGTTTGGCAAGAATCGACCGTGATAATTTACCATGCCCAAAAAAGACTTGAGTTCAGTAACACTGGAAGGCCTCCTTGATTGCCCTGACTTTCTCCTCTACAGGATGCAACCCTTGGGCACCCACTTTGGTCACTTGGAAAGTACAGTTCCCTTTCTTCAATTGTACACCAGCTTCCAAAAATTTTCTTAAAACCTTCTCTAGGTTGGCCAAATGTTTGGCTTCCATTGATCCTGTGATCAGGACATCATCCAGGTACACTACTACTCGGGGAAGTCCTTGCAATAGGCTTTCCATTGTCCTTTTGAAGATTGCACAGGCAAATGATACACCAAAGGGTAGGCGTGTATATTGATACAGGCCCTTGTGCATGTTGATGGTTACATAACCTCTGGACATGCTGTCCAGCTCTAGCTCTTGGTATGCATGGTTCGTGTCCAGTTTGGTGTAGAATTTTCCTCCAGCTATCTTAGCGTACAAATCTTCAATCCTCGGGAAAGGATATTTATTTAATTTAGCAGCCTTGTTCACAGTTAATTTGTAGTCTCCGCAAATGCGAATAGTTTGATCTGATTTCATCACAAGGACTAAGAGTGCTGCCCATTCCGAAAATTGGACTGGCTGGATGATGCCTAGCTTCTCTTAAGCAGCACAATTCTGCATCCACCTTCTCCTTTTAGGGCATAAGGCACAGGCCTGGCCTTAAAGAACAGGGTTGTCGCCTCCGAATCTACATATATTTTTGCTTGTAAGCCTTTTACCTTTCCCAATTTGTCAGGAAATACGCTGTCATACTTCTTAACAACTCAGGAATTCCTCCTGTTCTCATTTGGAATATTTCTGACCAGTTGAGTTTAATTTTTTGTAACCAATCTGGCCCAGGAGACTCGGTCCTTCACCTGTTAAAATGATCACTGGAAGCTGGGCTGTTTGTTGCCTATAGGACACAGGTACTGTGGTAATGCTTTTTACCTGCACTGACTCTCCAGTGTATGTGTTCAGCTGAGCCATGGTTTGCTCCAGAGTCAGTGGCTGGGTGCCTTAATTTAGGTATTTAAATGTGTGTTCTCCCACCACTGTGGTTGAGGTGATGGCATAGTGGTATTATTGCTGGACTAGTAACCCAGAGACCGAGGGTAATGCTCTGGGCACTAAGGTTTGAATCCCACCATGGCAGATTCAATAAAAAATCTAGTATTAAAAGTCTAATGACCATGAAACCATTGTCAATTGTTTTAAAAACCCATCTGGTTCAATCGGGAAAGGAAATCTGTCGTCCTTACCTGGTTTGGCCTGGCTGATATGTGACTCCAGGCACACATCAATGTTGACTCTTAAGTGCCCTCTGAAATGGCCTAGCAAGCCACTCAGTTGTAACAAACCACTACAAAGTCACAAAAAAGGAATGAAACTGGTTGGACAACCTGGCATTGCCCTAGGCACTGGAAATGACAACGACAGCCCTGTCAACCATGCAAAGTCCTCCTTACTAACATCTGGGGCTAGTGTCAAAATTGGGAGGGCTGTTTCACAGACTAGTCAAGCAACAGCCTGACATAGTTATCCTCATGGAAACATACCTTACAATGTCCCAGACTCCACCATTACCACCATCCCTGGGTATGTCCTGTCACGCCAGCAGGACAGACCTAGCAGAGGTGACGGCATAGTGGTATACAGTCAGGACAGACTTGCCCTGACAGTCCTCAAAATTGACTCCGGACCCCATGGAGTCTCATGGCATCAAGTCAAACATGGGCAAGGAAACCTCCTGCTGATTACCACGTACCACCCTCCCTCAGCTGATGAATCAGTGCTCCTTCATGTTGAACGTCACGTGGTGGAAGCAGAGGGTGGAAAGGGTACAGAATGTAGTCTGGGTGGGGGACTTCAATGTCCATCACCAAGTTTGGCTTGGTAGCACCACTACTGACCGAGCTGGCTGAGTCCTAAAGGACATAGCTGCTAGATTGGGTCTGCGGCAGGTGGTGAGAGCACTGACAAGAGAGAAAAACATACTTGACATCATCCTCACCAACCTGCGTGCCACAGATGTCCATGACAGTATCGGTGGAGTGGAGTGACCACCACATAATCATTGTGGAGATGAAGTCCCGCCTTCATATTAAGGATGCCCTCCATCGTGTTGTGTGGCACTACCACCATGCTAAATGGGATAGATTTTGAAAAGTTCTAGCAACTCAAGACTGGGCATCCATGAGGCGCTGTGGGCTATCAGCAGCAGCAGAATTGTACTTGAGCACAATCTGTAACTCATGGCCTGGAATATACCCCACTCTACCATTACCATCAAGCCAGGGTCATCAAGGGCCAGCCATCAAGAGTGCAGTAGGGCATGCTAGGAGCAGCACCAGGCAAAACTAAAAATGAGGTGTTAACCTGGTGAAGCTATAAAACAGGACTACTTGTGTGCCAAACAGCATAAGCAGCAAGTGATAGGCAGAGCTAAGTGATCCCGCAACCAACGGATCAGATCTAAGCTCTGCAGTCCTGCCACATCCAGTGAACAATTAAACAACTCACTGGAGGAGGACGCTCCACAAATATCCCCATCCTCAATGATGGAGGAGCCCAGCACAGCAGTGCAAAAGGTAAGCCTGAAGCATTTGCAACAATCTTCAGCTGGAAGTGCCGAGTGGATGATCCATCTCGGCCTCCTCCGGATCTCCCCAGCATCACTGATGCCAGTCTTCAGCCAATTCGATTCACTCCACATGATATCAAGAAACGGCTGAAGGCACTGGATACTGCAAAGGCTATGGGCCCTGACAATATTCTGGCAATAGTACTGAAGACTTGTGCTCCAGAACTTGCTGCGCCCCTAGCCAAGCTGTTCCAGTATAGCTACATCATTGGCAGCTACTGGCTATGTGGAAAATTGCCCAGATATGTCCTGACACAAAAAGCAGGGCAAATTCAACTCAGCCAACTACACTCAATTATCAGTAAAGTAATGGAAGGGGTCATCAACAGTGCTATCAAGCAGCACTTGCTTAACCTGCTCACTGATGCCCAGTTTGGGTTCCTCCCAGGCCACTCAGCTGCTGACCTCATTACAGCCTTGATTCAAGCATGGACAAAAGAGCTGAACTCCTGAGGTGAGGTGTGAGTGACTGCCCTTGACATCAAGGCAGCATTTGACTGAGTGTGGCATTGAGGAGCCCTAGCCGAACTGGAGTTAATGGGAATCAGGGGGAAAGACTGGTTGGAGTCATACCTAGCACACAGGAAGATGGTTGTGGTTGTTGAAGGTCAATCATCTCAGCTCCAGGACATCACTGCAGGAGTTCCTCAGAATAGTGTCCTCAGCCCAACCAGCTTCAGCTGCTTCATCAATGACCTTCCTTCCATCATAAGGTCAGAAGTGGGGATGTTCGCTGATGATTGCATAATGTTCAATACCATTTGTGACTCCTCAGATACTGAAGCAGTCCATGTCCAAATGCAGCAAGACCTGGACCATATCCAGGCTTGGGCTGGCAAGTGGCAAGTAACATTCGTACCACACAAGTGTCAGGCAATGACCATCTCCAACAAGAGACAATCCAACCATCGCCACTTGATGTTTAATGGGATTACCATCACTGAATTCCCGCACTATCAACATCCTGCGGGTTACCATTAACCAGAAACTGAACTGGACTAGCCATATAAATACTGTGGCTACAAGAGGCTAGGAATTCTGCGTCGAGTAACTCACCTCCTGACTCCTCAAAGCCTAACCACCATCTACAAGGCACAAGTCAGGAGTATGATGGAATACTCCCCACTTGCCTGGATGAGTACAGCTCCCACCACACTGAAGGAGCTTGACACCATCCAGGACAAAGCTACCCACTTGATTGGCACCACATCCATAAACATTCACTCCCTCCACCACCAACGCACAGTAGCAGAAGTGTGTACCATCAACAAAATGCACTGCAGGAATTCACCAAGGCTCCTTAGACAGCATCTTCCAAACCCATGGCCACTACCACTTAGAAGGACTAGGGCAGCAGATAGATGGGAACACCACCACCTGGAGGTTCCCCTCCAAGTCACTCACAATCTTGACTTGGAAATATATCACTGTTCCTTCACTGTCGCTGGGTCAAAATCCTGGAACCCCCTTCCTAACGGCACTGTGGGTGTACTTACACCACATGGACAGCAGTGGTTCAAGAAGGCAGCTCACCACCACCTTCCCAAGGGTAACTAGGGATGAGCAATAAATGCTGGCCCAGCCAGCAAAGCCTACATCCCGTGAAAGAATTTTTAAAAAATGTCTACCTCCATGACTAGAGGCTTCCCATTCACTTGAAGGGTGATGGTTATTGGTTCAGTTTTTACTGCTTTGACATTGTATGGGGAATAGATATCAATATCAGCAGCTTCTGGTTCAGTTATATTGTGCACTTCAATCATCTTGGTCTGCTATCTGTTTGGCTGTCTCGATTTTGCCCTGCATTGCTTTATTACACACCCTTTTTTGTGGCAGTACTGGCATTCTGCCCTCTTAAATCTGCATGGTTACCCCCACATCGGTAATAGATTAATTCCTGAATCGCTGGTGAAATGCTTCCATGATGCCTTTTCGTTTATCAAGCAGTAGAGATTGTCTCCTGCTTTGTGGCTGTCCCTCTGGTTTTTGCACCATGCCTGGCAGCAGGTTCCTGCTCCAACTGAAGAATGGTGCAAGGTTGCACACTCCGTAAAGCCTGCAACTCCCTCTCAGCACTCTCCGTTGCTAGCACTATTTCCACGGTGCGCTTCAAATCAATATTAACTTCTGCAAGTAAACAGTGCTGAATGGCGTCATCATGTACGCCACAAACCAATAATATGTCATTGGGTGTATCTCCGAAGTCGCAGAGCTTAGTCAACCGTTTCAACTTTGCAATATAAGTTGCTTTGGGACTCACCTGGGTCCCTTACTCTGGATTTGAACTTAAACCTCTGCATAATTATCGATGGATTCAGCTGAAAATGTATCTTCACGAGGTCTACCAACTCATTAAAAGATTTATAATTGGGTGCGTTCGGAGCTGTCAGACTACAGATGAGGTTATATGTCTTGCTATCACAAACACTTAACAGAATTGCTTTCTGCTTCTCCTCTTCTGTTACTTCATTTGCCACAACATAAAAACCTGGCCACTCTTTGTACTGGCTCCAGTCTTCCATGGACGAGTCATAAGGGCTGATTCTGCTGAAAAGTGGCATGACTGGTGAGTATACTTTTCTTCCTTTCTTTAAGAATTGATGTACTCAAATTCATAAGGCGAGGTGCAGTATCGGAGCTATTTATCCTCATCGCCAATTGTAATAAACTTAGTGTACCGGACAGGTTTCTTACTTGAAACAGATAACTTTATTACAGAGCTCTTGTAGAAGCTACATGCTTGAACATGCTTGAAAGCTCTGCCCCTAAGATTACCTACACTTAGGGCTCATTTGTTAATACAATCACATGACCCTAAAGGCAGTAAGAAAGGTTATACCTACAATCACTACACTGCCTTTTTGGGTAACTGAGAGAGAAGGTGCCCCAAGATGGAGGTACCCACTCTCCAACTTTTTTAACTGTAAAATAAGTAATGTCCTGAGCAGCTGGGCCACCATTGCGAAGGGGGAAAATTCCAGTTGGCCTCACACAATAGGCCTTATTAGGCCTTTAAATGGCTTTAATTGGCTACCCGATGCTTGCAGGGAGTGGGGGAAGTGGATCTGTCACCCCAGTCCCTTCCATCCCACCTCTAAGAAAATGATCCAGGGGAGGATTGGTGATACAGAGGACTGAATTATCACTATGGAAGCAGGAAGCCAGGTTTTTTTCCAGTCAGAAAGCAATCCCCAATAAGAAACTAATTAAAGTTAAGATTTACATTGGGATGAGCCTTTAATCAACAGGGTGGAGGGTTTCCTGTCTAATTCGAGCCAGCTGGGGCAGGAATGGAAGTGGGTCAGATGAGGAGTGGGACTGATTATAGTGAGGGAGTGGAAGCCTTTCCAATTGATGGATCCCACTTGCTAGTCACTGGGTGCCTTGATGGTCCCATGAATGCAATTGATGATAGCCTGCATCTGGGGGAATCCAGCAATGGCAGTGAAACACTGCCCTCTGTGTCTGCGAGTTCCCATCTCTCACAGACTGAGTGTACTCTCCGGCTTTGGCAAAGAGGGCATCAGTGAGCTGTGAGATACAGTGGTGGACAGCCGCTTACAAGATGCCACCAAGGTCTGAAGCCAATCCTTGGAAGGAGCCAGTAATGAAGAAGTTCAAGGCTACAGTGACTTTGACAGCTACTGGCAGAGCACATTGACCAGTGCTGTGAGGTGCAAAGTCTTCAGTGACTATTTACCTGGAGTGTTGCAGTCTCCTCCAGCACTGTTTCTTGGCCAAATCCAGGTCGCTCCATCATTGGTGGCAGATCCTGTGCTGGGGGTATGGTCCCTTGCCTCCCTGACCCTTCCGTGCTTTCCTGATGCTCAGGGTTCTACCCTTCCTATAGAGTGTGTTGACCCTCAATGGCCCAGAATCTAATTGTCATGTCTCATTGCAAGGTTGCAACATCCTTTTGGATGGGTGGCCACACAACTATCCCTGGCAGCCTTACCCTCCTGTCCTTCAGTCCCTGTCTTACAGACAGGGTTGGGAATGAACTGGAACTCTTATACCCTTTCCCTTACTATCCATAAAAAGATTTTGGAGAGGAAGGTGTGTGTATTTCTGGTCCCTGGGGTGCGTAGTCAATTTAAATAACAGCAGCTAGCTTTCACCCATATGGACCCTGAACCATCTGTCCTGGAGTAGCAGTTCAATGGCATCAGTAACCCAAGGAGGGTGATCCTTAGATATATTGATGAATAGGCCAATGTGCCAGCCTATATCATACGCTGCAATGAAGTCAAGGAAAATTGCTCCTCTTTTAAGATTCCTCTGAAAGCCATTTTCAATGCAAGTTATTAATGTGAGGACCTGATCGTATGTGCTTCTCCCTTGTCGAAAGCCCACTTGGTCTTCACTCAGGCTGATATTCACTTCTCATTTGATCTGCTGTAGGATTAGGCACTCTACTACCTTGAAGCATACTGATAGCAGGGATATTGGCTGGTAGTTTGATGGCAATTTTGGATCATGGGTTTTGGTATGCCAATTACTTTAGACATTCACCAGCATTTTGGCAGTTTCCCTTCGCATGTGACTCTGTAAAGAATTGGGCCAATCAAGAGGGGGCTTATGGGGTAGGGTGCTTCAGGAACTCAGGGAGGATGTCAACAAAAGCAGCAGCAGTGCCCAGCTTGATGGTTTGTCATAGTTTGTTACACAATGGAGATGGATGATGGCTCGTCAGATCGACATGTGGATAACACATTTTCTGCAGTTCTCCTTTTGTTGAAATGCAAATTTGGATACATGGGGCAGAATTTTACATTCTGCAGGTACCACGCACCCAACCTGATCGAACGTAAAATCATGCGAGATGTTGTTGGGCAAGCACTCTGACATCATCCCGCTTGCGAGCAATCTTCAAGTTGGTGGGCGTGTGTAGTTGCCAGAGCCATGCTCACCATCAATTAAAAGGCCACTTAAGGCCATTAAAAAGGCAATTGTTCAAGATGTTTCATCGCCCGTGCAAGTTTGCGCTCGTCGCACAGGCAAATCAGGGAGGTGGGCAGCCCACTTTTTACAAAACCTCATCCAAGAGGGAGATAAAAAGGGTCAGCAGCATTGCCGTTGTGAGTAGTGAGGTGTTTAGGAGATAGTTTGCTGATTGTTGCTTTTTTGAACTAGACAGCTTCATCTTTGTTCTGAGCTTCAGTCTTAGCTTTTCCAGGTTTCATTTCAGGACTCATTAGTGTCTCCAAGGTCCCTGGAGAACGTTGACCATTTGGACCCTTCCAGGTATCAGACAGCATTCTGTTTCCTCTGGTAATGGGGATTGTGGTCTCCGCTGGTGGCACACCCTCTGAGGAGGAAGAGAGGGGCAGAAGGGAGAGGAGGCCAGGTGTCCCAATGCAGCTTCCAGGGGAGGGACTGTGGGAGGAGAGGCGCAGGCACAAGGGGCACAGGGCCTGCAGGTAATCCAAGGTGGAAAGGGCCAGAAGACTATTCTGCTGCCAGGGTTTACAGGCAGCGATGCAGTTACCTCAATATGTCCAAGGTGCAATGCCGAAAGAGGCTCTGCCTCTCCCGAGAGACAGTGAACTCCATCTGTCATATGATTGGGCCTGAGATCACCTCCAACTGTATGGGTGGACGCCCCATGTCAGTGATTCTAAAGGTTACCGTGGCCCTCAACTTCTATGCCTCCAGCTCTTTCCAGTGGGAGGTCTTTATGGAGTGTCCCAATCAGCTGTCCACAATTGCATCAGACTGGTGTCTGAAGCTCTGTTCAGTCAGGTAATGACATTTATTCATTTCTGTACGGACGAGGCCAGCCAGATTGAGCGAGCCAAAGGGTTTGCAGCAATTGCTGGGTTCCCCCTGCATCCAGGGTGTCATCAACTGCACACACGTGGCCATCAAGGTGCCAGCGGGTCAGCTGGGTGCCTTCGTCAACAGGAAGGGATTCCACTCAATGAATGTCCAGATAGTTTGTGACCACAAGACGCAGATTCTGCAAGTCTGTGCAAGATACCTTGGCAGCTCCCATGACATTTATATCTTGAGATACACCCAGGTTCCAAGGCTATTCAGTGCTCCAGCCTGACTGGATGGATGGCTGCTGGGTGACAAGGGCTATCCCTTGAAAAGGTGGCTTATGCCATCCAAGAACAGAGGTAGAGCAGCGTTATAACAGGAGTCAAACCTCCACAAGGGCGGTGATAGAGAGGACCAGAGGTCTTCTGAAGATGCGCTTCCGATGCCTGGACCGTTCAGGGGGTGTACTATAATACCCCCTAGAGTGGGTACCACTGATAGTGGTAGCATGCTGCACTCTCCACACTGGCAAAGGGGGACCCACTAGAAGAAAAGGATCTTGACACAGCTCCACAGGCCATAGAGAATGAATCCAGTGGTGAATCAGAAGAGGAGCACGGGGAGGAGAATGCTAAGAGTGTGGAAGCAGGCCTCTGTATCCTTCAGGGAGGCAGGGACACCAGGGATGCCTTGATCCAACGCTCCTTCAGCTAGGCTGCCAAAGATCTGCTTCCACCTCATGCCAGGGCTGCCGCCTCCATCCAGGATGTCTGAAATGACCCTTTCCTTTGAACCCAAAGTCCACTCAGGGCCTGTGCAATAAAGTTTAGAGCCACTTACACCCAGCATTAGATACCAGCATACCCTGCACCAAAAATGAAGCATACTCAGGCCATTAAGACAAAAGCAAAATTTATATAATTTTGACATTCACAACAAATGACTATCACTATATCTGGTGTTAATGGCCACACCAGTAAACATATTAACAAACATGGCAGAACAGAAGATCACCTGTGAACAGCCCCTCTTATGCTCATGGTGCCTCAAACCTACATTTACGAGTGCTGCATCTAGTTGCCCCCTTCCCCCACTGCTTGCTGGCACAGGCATTGGAGACAGCCTGCTGACTCTGTTGTCTTGTTGGCTTTGATGACTTTGGCAGTCGTCCGCTGGCCAATAGAGACTGTGCTGGCCTCGCCTGGGAGGGAGCGGTCACTGGCAAAGGGGCAGAGGAGCTGCTGCCATCATCCAGAGCACCCTCAGAGGACCCTGCAGAGATGATAAGTGGCTCGTGCACTAACGTGAAGTCGCTCTGGGCCTCCCTGCTTGCCATTGTTGGACAGGCACCTAGCTGTGATACTGGGTGCGTCATCCATCCCCCACACTGGCACTGACCATCTGAGGTCATTGTCTGTGTGAGGGCCTGCAGGTCTGAGTGCAACCCCAGGAACCCCTGATTTTGTCCATGGAGCTGCCTCTCCATGAGAGTCGCCACTGTCACAATGGAGGAGGCAGTGCATTCGGCAATGAGGGTCAACACAGTGCTCATGCTCTGCATGGACTCCTCCACAACAGAGACCATGGCACTCAGACCCTTATGGAGCTCCGCCAGATCCTCCAGCATATCCCACTGGACATCCAGCAGCTGCTGCCTAATGGATAACTCCAGAGGCTCATCATCTGCCTTCGACCCAGCATCGTCCTGGTCCCCAGCAGCTCTCTGACTGCCGGCATCCTCGGCACTCTCTGCCTCCGCCTGTTCCTCAAGTGAGTGTGAAGTGCCCTCACCGCTATGCACTGACATTTTAGCCAAAGATCTAATGCCCACCGAGGTGCTGGTATCTCCCCTGGTGCCTGGTTCAGAGAGTGGGTGTAATGCAGGTGCATCTGAAGACTGGCGGTCCTCTGGCGTTAAGGGTGGCTCTTTGGGATCCTGCATTTGAGTGCGTGCTGGTGAATCTAAGGGAGAACAATGACATGTCATTAGCTAAAGTCATCACACTGTCACTGTGCATGTCAGGTGCCCTGGTGAGACCATGGAGATCTGCATCATGGTGCCATCGTCTTTCAATGATCAGTGGGGTCTCCAGGTTTGAGGCTCCCATTAATGAAGATACTACACAAGAATGTTTGCACCATCTGACACTCTCACCTTTGTGCACTGCACTTATACCTTTGTCAGAGACTCCTGCCTCTCCATGACTGGCTGAACGAGGTGCGTGGTAGCTCTCCAGCTCCAAAGCATCCAATTCAAACCTCGTCATGATTAGGAGGTTTGGGGAGCCTCCACCTGTCCTTGACCTGCTGTTGTTATGGCTCATCTTCTCCTGAAAGGACAGAGGAGCATTGATTAGTCCACTCTCTACCTGCAGGGCCATTACAGCTTGGCCCACCTCAGGAACACTCTGCAGGGCACATCCGAGTCACAGCCCTCAATCTGCAAGGCACTCAGGCCAAGCAGCCAGGGCTCACCCTCTTGGCCAGCTCCAGCGTCATTGACAGTTGGCACTCAGACTCTAACACCCGTGAGCTCCATGGGAGGACGGCCAGCCTGATCCATGCCAACACAGTACTCACCCTTGCTGAGCACAGCAGGCTGTTGAACCTTTTGCGGAACTGCACCCATGCACGTCACACAATGTTGTGGCTGTTGACCTCAGCTGCCACCTCTTCCCAAGCTTTTTTGGTCTGGGGTGGTGGCCTCCTCTTGCCATCCCTGGGAATGAGGGTGTTCCGCCTGACACCAATCTCGTCCACGAGGACTGTGAGACACTCGTCTGAAAAAGGGGGCAGTGGGCCGAGTGCCCACCTGACCTGCCCTCCCACTTGTCATTCCCTGCCATTGGTAAGGCCATTGCTCCAGTCTCCAGACTGAATAAAGATTCTACCCTGGCAGCCTTCAGGGAGCTGCCTTTGCCGATTTTAAACCGCCCGCCGGTTCGCCATTAGACCCAACACCCGACAGTCCCCCCGCCCCCACCCAGCCCTTTCTGACCATTTGGAAGACGTGGGTGGGCCGTGACTGGCCAGCCAGTGTGAAAACCCGTTTTGGGGCCGATTGCAGTTGGGGGCCTGTTTCCCAACCTCTCTCAGGCCTGCCGATCGTGTGTGCTCGACAAGGAACAATTCAGGCCAAGGAGTCATTGATTCTGAGTTTGGAGTAAACTATGAACAATGGCAGGCGTGGATTCCACAGAGAGGTCTGAAATGTCCCTTCAAAGGGGAGTCCTCCGCCCAGGGTGATTCAATTAAGAACTTTCTGGAATCTTGATGTAGCCTCTGTTGAATTTGCAAATGTCACCTGACCCTTGGCGACTATCTTAGCCACATGATTAGTGTCCACTTTTAAAAATGCAGACAGTTCCAGGGGCTTCCATAGGGGCACAGTCCATGTTTGAAGTGATGACTAGACATGCCTTCACTGGGCATAACACCCTGCAATGCTAGGGGGGCGGGGAGAGACTACCCTGCTCAATGCTGGAGCACTACCTTCACGACACATGTGCAGCACCAAGAGCAACTTACAAAATGTGGAGTCTCTCTTTGCCCCACTGACCCTGTTATGGGGCCAGGGTGATTCCCTAGGGCAGTTTTGACTAACTCCCTACTCTGCCTGCCTCGCTTCAGCAGATCTGCTGAAACTGCTGTGGCCCCTTCAAAATTCCACCATCCCCTTCCAAAAAGCTCTTCATGAGTTTTTTAAGCCCTTGGCCTCAATGTGGAGGAGGGCAGGGTCATTGTCCTCTACTCCCATTCCCCCTCCCTGGTTAACATTGCCATACCAGGAAGGCATCCTGAAACTGACACACCAGCTAGTGCGGGTATTTTCAGGCCACCACACCAACCTCCACCCGCCATCCCCGCCGCTCCCCTTTATGCAGCATCGTAAGTTTTATTCAGCCCTCTCCATTGTTGCTGTGTTCTCGCCATGCTTTCAATGACAAGTTTCAGGAAGCTCATGGATGTCATACATGGCCTAAAATTGTTTTGAAGTAATACTCCAATTGAGCAATTACCCTATGTAAATAGGCAATCCCACTCTCCCGAGGGGACAAACTCAACCAGCCAATGCTCCCAAGTTAAGTGTGGAAATCAGTGAGTTGGAGTCAGCTTTCCTGACACATACACGTATTTTGCCAGATTTAACCCACGCATCCAAACCGACACAATCCTCCATATTAAGAGAGACCCCCAGGGAATAGAGAAACACGGAAAGACAGGCCTGAATAATATGGTCCAAAAACGGGGGCAATTTCCACATAAGGGAATGTAATATTGGGTGTAATGATGTCGGGAGGCATTTCCAACATCATCGCGCCAGATTGAAATAATACGCTATGCAGCAGCGTCAAAAGTTGGAAACCCAGCCGCATTATGTAACTGTGAATTAAAGTAGTAATTAAGGTTGTTAATGACCCAACTGAGTGCCATAATATGCTCTGAAAGCAATAATATGCCCTCAGAGTCAGAATCATGCCATATGGAGAATCTGTTTTTTCATGGGTCAGCTTGTTAGGACGAGTTTAAAATCTGCAGTTGAGACCAAAGTCTCAGCTTAGCAGTTAGTTCATCATTGACTGCAGGATGTGCTCATTTGGATGAGCAGACTATCTACCCTGATATAAACTGAGGTAAAGGCCTTTTCTCTGCTGCGGAGTGCTCTGCTGAGTGCTGGGTTTTGTTCCTGCCCATCCCCCAGGGCTATAAAGTCTCTGAGACAGATGGGCATTGCGGTCTCTGCGGGAGACACAACCTCCAGTGAGGAGAAGAGGCGAAAGACTATGAGGAGGAGGAAAACGAGAGGAAGAAGGGTGGAGCAGGAGAATGAGGATGCACTGCATGAAGGGGACAGTGAAGCGCCAGACCTCTCTGTTAAAGAGGCAGTTCGAGACCATAATCGGAGGTTCAGACAGTCTTATGCAACCCCTAGAGTCTACAGGCAGAGATTGAGCTATCTGCAATTCACAGAATCACAGAATCACAGTGCAGAAGAGGCCCTTCGGCCCATTGAGTCTGCACCGACACGTGAGAAACACCTGACCTACCTACCTAATTCCATTTACCAGCACTTGGCCCATAGCCTTGAATGTTATGAAGTGCCAAGTGCTCATCCAGGTACTTTTTAAAGGATGTGAAGCAACCTGCCTCCACCACCCTCCTTGGCAGTGCATTCCAGACTGTCACCACCCTCTGGGTAAAAAAATTGTCCAAGAGTCAATGCTGGAGGGAACGCAGACTTTCAAGAGCCTCTGGCACATCACTCTGTGACATACGTGTGGGGGCACCTCCTCCAACAGCATAGGGGGGCATCCAATGCCTGTCGCTCTGAAGGTCACTGCTGCATTCAACTTCTTTGTGAAAGGCCCCTTCCTGGCAGCCTGTGGGGACTTCAGTGGCATCACACAGCCTGCTGCACACCACTGCATAAAGGTCTTCACTAATGCAATGTTCCAAAGGGCAGAGAATTACATCTCCTTCACATAGGAGTCCAGAGTCAACTGGATAGAGCCCGAGGTTTCACAGTGATTGCAGGTATCACCAGGGTGCAGGGAGGCTTTGACTGTACTCATGTCGCTATAAGGGCTCCCGCTGGACAGTCCTGCACCTTTATCAACAGAAAGGGCTTCCACTCACTCAATGTTCGGGTGATCTACGGTCATCATCAGCAGATCATGCAGGTGTGTGCCAGGTACCCGGGCAGCAGCAACGACTCCTTCATCCTTCAGAACTCACAGGTGCCAGACCTGTTCAGCAGCTCTGATTTCCTAGATGGATGGCTCATAGGTGACAAGGGGTATCCATTAAAGTGATGGCTAATGATGCCTGTAAGGGTGTCCAGAGCTGAGGCAGAGAGGAAAAACAATGAGAGTCATGCAAACACCAAGGCCATAGTGGAGCAGACTATTGGTCTCCTGAAGATAAGATTCTGATGCCTGGACAAACTTGGAGGGGCATTGCAATACTCCCCCTCATGTTTGTCCCTGATGGCCGTGGTTTGCTGTGCACTCCATAGCCTCGCAATCCAAAGGGGGCATGCCAGAAAGGGGCCAATTCTTGGAGGATGAGGGCGATGTTGAGGTTAGGGAACAGGTGGGTACACATGTTGAAGACCCTGGACATATCGCACGGATGGCCATGACACTAGGGATGCCTTAATATGCCAGACGTTTCTCTAGTCTGTGATGCCACTGGATCATAAATGATTGGGTGCCTCCAGGTGATCCTTTGCTCATGTGTTATGTGCGGGTCCTGCCACCATCACCTCCAGATTCAATCCACTTCCCTACATGGCCAAATGTTTCTTCCTGCCCACTCTCAAAATTTATCAACCTTCCCTCAACCTCTAGATACTATAGCCACAGCACATAATTAAAACTTCAGCATGAGGGTATGTGAGACATTTGTTTATTTAGAGACAGTAAAGGATTATGAACAAGAAATTAGCAACTCACCCATGTGCCCGTCTTTGTGACAAATGTGGAATGTCTTTTAATGTGTTGATGGGTGCTCCAGCCACAGCATTCCCCCCACCACCCCACCCCCCACCCCTCGCTTGCAGCTGCTCTGGAGAGAGGCGGCTGATTTGCCACCTCTCTTGCCCTGGATAATGTCAGCAGTCGTCCTCTGTGTAGCTCCGGCCTTCAGCGGCCTGCCACTTTAGAAGACCCCTGTGAAAACATATGAGTTTCTCCAGTCACTGCGGCAATACTCGAGGACTGTGTAAATGGTGCATGGATGGAGGAGATGATGCTCCCATCAGGAGTGCACTGAAAGGAGGCTCCAGATGGACACAGCTGCTGCTCACCCTCTGGGGCAAGGACCGCCTGGTCCTTACAGCCAACCGGTGAGGTTCCAGGAGCTGGGTCTACAACCAAGCTCCCAGTTCCCTTTTCGCCCTGGCTCTGTGCCCCTGAGCTCAGAGCCAGGCAATGGTGTACAGGTCAGAGTGCACCCTGTCAGTTGTGTCTGCAATGCACTCAATTTGTCCCTCCAGGGCAGTTGCCAGTCTGTCGATGTAGGGAGCTTGGCACTCCGAAGAATGGGTGATTGCAGTACACATGGCCTGGATGGACACCTCAACAGTCAAGGCCAGAGCATGCAACCCCTTTAGATTACCCGCCAAATCTTCACGGACATGCTGCCTTACGGATGATGCCAGAGATTCATCATCCGACTCAGAATCAGTCTCTGGATCACCCTGGACACTCCTCTGACTGCCCAAGACATGTATCACCACACTCTCTGGCAGCTGCACATGTGGCTGTGAATGTGCTCTCACCAGTGTGAGCATGACCCCTGGGCGATGTCCTAATCCCTGCTGAGGTGCCAGTATCTGCAATGGTGCTTGGTGTTGAGAGATGATGTGATGCTGCATCCTCCACGGCATCTTCCTCCCCCTCGGAGGGCAGTGGTGGCACAGCTTCTGGCAGAGGGTCAGTGGAAGAGGCTTCTCCTGTGACAAAGAGACATAAGTCAGGGGGTTAGTTGGCATCCAAGACCTTGTCAGATCAGCATTATTACAAGACTCTCATCAACCTTTCTAACATGCAACATCTGATGACACTAAACGGGCACAATATATACTTAAACAATCATCTGAAACTTCATATGATGACGCTTGTCAGGATTTCAATGGCTGAACTATATTCACCAGCTAATTGCATAATGCCTACCCTCGATTAAACTTCTAACTCTGTCCCATTTTCTGTCTGAGTGAGCCTTTAGCTATCTCACCAGACCCAGGCCCTCCAGCAATCTCGCCTCTGCCTATACTCCGGAGAAATCGGGTTCCATGAACATCAGGGCCTTCTCTTCGAAAGGAGTCATGACTTCCAGGCTTGGCAATCCCCCAACTATGCAGGCTCTCTCACGGGTGCTGTGGGTTCGCTTCTCCTGAAAAGATGTAACGGTAATTCATTTACAATTTCAATTAACCTTATGGCATGCCTCCAACCCATCCTCAGCTCAAATGCGTGCCAGGCAGGATGCCATGCTCATGCATCATATGTTCTTCCTGCAAACCCCCCACCCTATAACTAGACCTTTACTTGAAATGTACAATGACAACATCGCAGACAGCTGTGTGCTGGTTGAATCACACTGCCTTTGTGGAGTAGCCGTACTCAATTTCCTCCTGCATTTGTGAGCACACCCTGCAGCACACTGGCCCAAGATTGGTCTTCCTGAGGGCATACCCACCCTGGCTGACCTCTTTAGGTCATTGAGACTTCTCTGACATTGGGACCATGTCCTTCTGACCAAGCTAAGACTATTGACCACCTCAGCCGCCACCTCTCATGCTGCTTGTGTCTGGCCTGGCTTCCTCCTCTTGCCTGGGGTTGGCATCAAGTGTTCGTGTTGGTCCAAGACTGCACACAGGAGGATTCTAAGCGAGTCCTCACAGAATCTAGGGGCTGGTTTGAACCCTCTAGCCCGCCTCTCCCTTCGCTCCAATGTCGTTGACATCTCTGCATCTAACAACTGTACTACTCCTACATGCAAAGACGTGGGAAATTTTCTGAGGCTTAAAAAATTATTCCAGCTATGGAGAATGCCAAGGTTGAGAGGCAGAGCTCCAAGTTAAATTCTATCACCTCACAGGTCTGCAAACTGCACAAACACAAGGTTTCCTGAGCGGATTCACACTATCCTGCATCAGCTGGGTCCCCTGACACTGTCCCGTTCCAGACGCCCTTTAAAGGGATGCCCATAACATTGTTCCGGGTCACGGACAATGACCTCGGAGGCTGGAAGTCCCAGCCCTCCAGCATTCACGGGGTAGGGTGAAGATTTGCCATTCATCTTAATGAGGACTAATCAGTGTATTATTGGCTATGTTCTGAAGGCGGGCCTGGAAGTCAAAACGCCGCCAACTTCTGGGTGGGGATCAACCCTCGGCACGCCAACATATTGTTCTGCCCACAGAGGGAGGACTGGATATTAGATCGGGGAGCGGGATGTAGGGTGAAAGAGGGAGAGCCAGAGAGAGAGACAGAGTGAGGAATTCCCTGAAGAGGCAAGGTGAGGGGCCATTTCCATTGGCAAAAGGTTTGGCGTTGGTGGAGCGATAAGATTGGAGTTTCAATGAAATATGCTTTGGAATTGGACAATCCCTGTTCAGGCCCCTTTCCCACAGTTGATGTTCCCAACCTCCGGTTACAAGCTCACAGCCTGACTTGCTGCAGCTGCAATATTTTAACTACACCGCAGTGAAAGTAATTCAGGGATTGCATTTGCATACCTGATGCAATAGCAGATTCCAACTGACACACACTTTCCAGCTAAATAAGATGTAGGCTGTATCAGCCCCACGACAAGGTGTTTTATTTAATTATGTGAAATATATTTAACATTTCAAAGTAACCTAATCATGAAATGATGTGGGGTAAGATTAGCAGTGAGGCATCTACAGCTCAAATTCTAAGACAGCACACAGTTATAGCAGTCAATTCTACTTGTTAAACCTGAAATACGTGGCTTAATGAGATTCTGTCAAGGTAATGTGATGAATCCGTCAGGGAAATATTTCTGACACTAAAGCAGCCAATAATGCCTCTTCCAAGCAATTATTTCTTGCACGTACTCTTCCAAGCTCCCATCAAATACTCCCTGGGCAGGTAGCATGGGTTAGGTATAGAGTAAAGCTCCCTCTATTTTATTCTGTCAAACATTCCCAGAGAAGGTACAACACGAGTTAGATACAAAATAAAGCTCCTTTGACACCGTCCCATCAAAGACATCAGACAGGAAAGGACCCTCATGATACAGGCAAATTCAGTTTGCTTTTGCTACAAAAAACAACAAATTGCCCTTATACAGCACGTTTGACATAGTAAAATGTCCCATAGCATTTCACAGGGGCATTGTCAAACAAAATTTAACCAAAGCCACATATGAAGATATGGGGATAGCTGGTGCATAAATTGTGCAAAGAGCAAGTTTCCATGAAGAATCTTAAAGGAGGAAAGAGAGGTGGAGATATTTATGGAGAGAATTCCATAGCTTAAAACCCAGACAACTGAAGGCAAGGCTGGAAATGGTGGTGCAATTCAAATTGGGAATGTTCAAAAGGCCAGAACTGAAGCAATGCAGAGATCTCAGCGTTTTGTAGAGCTGGAAGATGTTAGAGAGATAGGGAGGAGCAAGGCCATAGAGGGATTTCAAAATATTGAGGAGGAACAGGCAGGATAGATAGAATGAGAGACTATTTCCACTGCTTAGCAGATAAAATTTAAGCCAGGCCTTTCAGGAATGAAATTAGGATACACTTCTACATACAATGGGTGGAATTGAATTCTGGGAGGTGGAGATCCATATAATTGGATGGAAAGTGTGCAGTGGAGTGCCTGTTGCTTTTCTGACTTCCCTGATTTAAGTCAGGGACAGGGCAGCTCAAGGACCTGGACTGCCTGCCAGGAGGCCAATTGAGGCCTTCAAGTGGCCAATTAATGGCCACTTAAGGGCCTCATTTGACCACCACTGGTATTCTACATGGCGGTCTCCAGATGTAACTACCTTAGTGACAAGGAAGAGCTCACCCTGTCCTCCACAATGCTCCCACTCCCTTGCTGGAACCTGACTGACTGCCCCTAGTGAGTCCACCTCACTCTTCTCTCTTCTGGGGCTTCCATTGATGCTGCTGTTCCGGGTCCTCCTGCCATCTCTGAATTGGCTACCACACCCAATGAAGAACTGCCAACCCTCTTGTCAGGCTCTTTGCCTTTTAAAGCATGGGGAACCCTGACAATAGGAATTTGATCCCATCGGGGTTCCCAGAAGTTGCCGCAGTGGTGTTGCCACTGTTTCCGGCCATTGGACAGGGCCACTCTAGTGGCCATTAAGTGCAGCCAAAAGGTGGTTGGAGTTTGGAACTCTCTTTCCCAAATAGCAATTGGAGAAAGGTCAATTGTTAATTTTAAATTTGAGGTTAATAGTGTCATGAACAGGATGAGAGCATTTTAATTGAAACAGTCCTGATTTCTCCTCTCACCACCCGTCCGTAAACAGAAAGGGGTTTTTGATTTTTAATTTCCCCCTTTTTATGCTGTTTTATCAGTTTTGGTGTGATCCAATTCTCTATTCATAACCCCACAGCAAACTCGAGATAGGATGAACTAAAAGGTAAATTTATTTTACACACATTCAAAAAGCGTGGAAGGGTGGAGTTACATAGTCCCCGGTACATTCATACAATAAAAGAAGGATAAGGGGAAGGAAGAGGTACAGGGCAAAGACCACAGAGAAGATATGAATTATTGTTTCACATGAGTCCAGAGCCCAGAATCAAAGTCCGATGGTGTATTCTCTCACAGTGTCAACAGACTGAAGATGGATGCAGGATAATCCAATTTTCCAGTAGAGAGTGCTTCCACAATGGAATAGGCACATGGAGGTGATTTAGTCTTGTAGGCACTGTTGCAGAAATTGCAATAGAAACAGCGTAGGTGGGGCCAGGCATTGAAACATGGAACAGAGTTCTAGTTCTGTTGCTGCCTGCGGAATGGAAAATGGCAGTCTGCCTTTTTTTTCAGCTCCACAAAAAATATGACAAGTTCCAGCAGCTTGGGGGGTTGGGGGATGGGGGTGGGGGTGGGGGGCGGGGGGGGGGGGGGGGGGGGGCGGTGGGGGGGGGGGTGTTGGTGGGGATAGTGGTAGGGGGATATTGGTGGTGGGGGGGGGTCTTGTTGATGCATGTCATGTGACATGACTCCCACTCCTCCACTTTGGTATGGACAAAGGATCTATTTTCCAGGTCTGGATTCTAGGTTAATGTTTTATCCATTAATAAGTTGAACAGAGGTTTTACAGTGCTTTGCCCTTGCAGATGGATCATCTCTGTTCTTAGAAATATAAACGGCCTTTGTATAAATCCTGGGCATTTGACCCCTGCAATCATAGGGCTTTAGCACCTCTTTAGAGATAATGAGGTTGCTGCTGTCCTGAAGGCCAAAAATTCCTTTTGCGTGAGTCATAACCAGTCATAGCTTTAGTCAGTTTAAAGACTTTGTCCAGTTTTAAGAAAAATAATTTTATACATTAGCCAGGGTGAGATATATATATATATATATAAAATATTGAGTGAGGCCTAAGGACCCTGACAATAGATTTTTGTTAACCAAAGATATTAGGGGATACAAAGGGCAAAGGCGAATATGTGGAGTTAAGTCACAGATCTGTCATGATCTGATTGAATAGTGGAACAGGCTGGGGGGGGGGCTAAATGACTCTCTTGTTCCAATGTTTTGTTGATATGAAAACAAGGATGAGAATTTTAAAATTGCGACAAAGCTTAAATGGGGCCCAGTGTATGTCAGCTAGCACAGTGATGATGGGTGAATGGTCCTTGATGCTAGTTAGAATAAGGGAAATAGAGTTTTGAATAAGTTCGAGTTTCCAGAGGGTAGAACCTGGGAGACTGGCCAAGACTGCACTGGAATAGTCAACACAAGTGGCAAGCAAAGCATGGATGAACTGAGTGAGGCAATGTTAAGAAAGTGGGAATAGGCATTCATAGTGATAGCATGGATATCTGGTCAGAAGCTATTGGGAAAGGCACATCCAAAGCCTAAGAAACCCATATAAGCCATGTGAAAGGAATTGTTAAACTGAAAGCAATCCAAGGCTTCTGTTTCAGTCAGCTCACTCCATTGACTCTCTGCAAACGTTCCCTTTTTAAAAAGTTAAACAAATTTCACAAAAAAAGCACCATGAAACTCCTGACGCTAACACATCTTGCCCTCACTCTAGGCAGTATTCTGCAGAGAATTTGCCCATTGTCAGATGTGCTGTCGTGTATAGCAGAGTACAAAGGCACTCTGATTGATAACTTCTTTCAATAGTACTGTCCTCATTTGAGTAGAAGCTTTGTCTGTTCAATGCCTTTCTTTTCTCCCTCAGACAATATCTGTTTCCCTCCCACTGTAGCACAGCAGTGTGTGCAAATTGGTGAACCATTGAATTCACCATTGTAACCTTCTGCCTTAGCAGATTCTTTGGAGAACTAATTCATCAAACAAGTCAATCGGAATCCATCAGTTGTTTTTGTATTTTCTTTGTCACTATCTAGTCTGCCTATTAAAGCCCTCAAGGACAGATATGTTACTGACTTGCAATATGATGAGTGGAAGCATGAACACAGCCTCACAGTACAAAAGCGGCCCTTGAGATGGACAGTAAATCAGATTCAGCTTCTAATGCTGTTAAATATTGATGATTTTTGGTCTACAATTTCAGCCTAATGCTAAACTGTAGCAAGGTCTGTTACATTAATTTTTTTCTGAATCAAATTTGAAGGAGTCTAGGCTGTGACGCTTAAACCGGCCTCAAACATTACTGTTTCTCAACATGTACTTTGGATGTGGGCTTAATGAATAAAAAGCTGAGGAGAAGTAAGGGGTGGAGAGGAGAAGAGAGTGAAGGGTGGAATTGGTTAGTTAGTTAACAGAAGCTGCCTGGCAGTGGCAGTTAACTGTCAATTAGCTGTAACTGATTGTCTGAATAGGTGCTAATTACTGTAAGCAGCAAGCTGAGTCAGCGCTTGGAACTTGGGTCTAAAAGTAAACAGTATTTGTTGATGCACAGAGAGGTTGTAAATGGAGTAAATTGCAGAGTGCAAAAATTGGGAATATGTTGCATGGGAAATTGATGTAGGGGGGAAGAAGGTGCTACTTTTTCAGTTCACTACATTTAGTGATTTGTGTTACAGATAAATATTTAACATACAAACAACATACAAATGAATATACAAACATATGAATATATAAATTAGGAGTAGGCCAATAGGCCCAACAAACCTGCTCTGCCATTCAGTAAGATGATGGCTGATCTGATTGTGGCCTCAATACTACTTTCCTACCTACCCCTGACACATCTTGACTCCTTTGTTAGTCAAGGATCTATCTACCCCTGCTATGAAAATATTCAGTGAACCTGTGTCTACTGAGAAAGGGAGTACGACTGACCCTCTGAGAGAAGATATGCTCCTCACCTCCACCTTAAACAGGAGATCCACAATTTTTAAACTGCATCCCCTATTCTGGTCTCTCCCACAAGGTGAAATATCCTTTTAGCATCCACTCAGTTAAGATCCTCAGGATCTTATATGTTTCAGTAAGTTCACCTCTCAATCTTCTAAACTCCAAAGGATAAAGGCCCAACCTGTCCAACAGTTCCTCATAGGATAACCCCTCATCCCAGGAATCAGTCAAGTGAACCTTCTCTGAACAGCTTCGAATGCAATTATGACTTTCCTTAAATAAGGAGACCAAAAATATACACAGTGTGGACTCTAGATGTGGTCTCACCAATGCCCTGTACAACGGTAGCAAAATATCCATACTTTTATATTCTGTTCCCTTTGTAATAAACAACAATATGCCATTTACCTTTTGAATCATTTGCTGTATCTACTTACTAACTTTTTGTGATTCGATCACCCAGCATTGACCTAGGCACCGGAAACGACAGCAGCAATATCAGCCCTGTCGACCCTGCAAAGTCCTCCTTACTAACATCTGGGGGCTATGCCAAAATTGGGAGGGCTGTCTCACAGACTAGCACAATGAGTAACCCACCTCCTGACTCCCCAAAGTCTGTCCACAATCTACAAGGTGCAAGTCAAGAGTGTGATGGAATACTCTCCACTTGCCTGGATGATGCAGCTCCCACACAACTCAAGAAGCTTGACACCGTCCAGGACAAAGCAGCCTGCTTGATTGGCAGCAAATCCACAAACATTCATTCCCTCCACCACCAGCGCACAGTAGCAGAAGTGTGTATCACCTACAAGATGCACTGCAGGAATTCACCAAGGCTCCTTAGACAGCACCTTCCAAACCCATGCCCAATACCATCTAGAAAGACAAAGACAGCAGATAGATGGGAACACCACCACCTGAAAGTTGCCCTCCAAGCCACTCACCATCCTGACTTGGAAATGTATCACTGTTCCTTCATTGTGGCTGGGTCAAAACCCTGGAACGCCCTTCCTTACAGCACTGTGGGTGTACCTATACCACATGGACTGCAGCAGTTCAAGAAGGCAGCTCACCACCACCTTCCCAAGGGCAACTAGGGATGGGCAATAAATGCTGGCCTAGCCAGCAAAGCCCCCATCTCGTGAATGAATAAAAAAAAATAAGTAATTTAGCTATATCTTAATCAAGATCAAGCAGTTAAAGGACTATAAGCTAAGTTGATTAAATATATAGAGAAATTAATTAAATAAGTAAAACAAGGTTGTAACAGAATGGCAGTGCAGGAGTTTGTGGACAGCATTGAGATTCTGGGCAACTACCTTTGCAGTAGGTGGCTGCATTGAGGTATTTTAGCTCAGAATTGTTGAGCTGGAGTCTGAGGTGCAGACATTGTGGAGCATCAAGGAGATGGGGGGTGCAGTTACCTGTACACTTTGATCCAGGAGGCAGTCACACCCATTAGATTAGGAAGTGCTACAGGTCTGCTTTATGGCCATGGACAGGATGATGCGATAGTGAGGCAGACAAGTAAAAGGGACCCCAGGTGTAATGCAAAAGGAACCTCAGCCTTTTGCCGTTATCCAACAAGGAGGAGGTTCTTGTGCTTGTGAGAGCAAAGCCTGCAAAGTGGCTGAGCAAACCGACCACAGCACTGCGGTACAGGGAGGGGAGTGAAAAGGAAGCTGGCAGTGATAGCAGACAGTATAGTTAGGGGGATAGATACTATTCTTGGCATCCATGACCAGGAGTTCTGAAGTATATGGAGCCTGCCTGGTACCAAGAATAAATTCACCTTCTCATAGGTGGAGAGGAATTTGAAGCAGTTTGGGGAAATGGGGAGGTGCGGATGGGAGGTGGTTGCAAAAATCCAGTTGTCCAATGACATAGGTAGAATAAGGACAGGGGTTCCACTGAGGATGCTTGAGGAACTAAGGTCAAAATTAAAATGAAGAAAAGGTAGTTTGAAAGACGAGCTCAAGATATAGACTCCAGACAGTCTCCTAGAGTGATATGTTGTGAAATCAACCAGGGAAGAAACTATTTTAGATCTTGATTTGCATAATGAGAAAAGGTTAATTAGTAACCTCTTGGTAAGGAATCCTCTGGGAAAGAGTGATCATTATATAATAGAATTTCACATTGAGTTTGAGAGTGATATACGCAAGGCCAAAAATAGAGTACTGAACTTAAATAAAGGCAATTATGTAAGGTTAAGGGGTGAGCTGGCTAAGGTAGGTTAGGAAATTAGATTAATATACATCACAGTAGATGTGCAACGGTAAACATTTAATAAAACATTTCATAATTCTCAATGTATCTACACTCCATTGAGAAATAAAAATTCCATGGGAAAAGAGATCTCTCCATGGTTAATCAAAGCAATTAAGGATATAATACTATTAAGAGAAGAGGCTTATGATATTGCCAATTTGAGTAGCAAACCTGAGGATTGGAGAGTTTTAAATACAGCAAAAAATGGGCAAAAATGATAAAAGGAGGAAATAGAATATGAGTAAACTAGCCAGAGATATAAAAAAGAGGTTATAAAAGTACATAAAAAAGTTGAGAATACTAAAATTAAACATGATTCCCTTCGAGGCTGAGGCAGTAGAAATTATAAAGGGGAGTAAGGATATAGCAGAGACATTAAATGAATATTTTGTGTCTGTCTCCACAATAGAAGACATAAAATATGACCAAGGAATAATTGGAAACCAACACATTTAAAGTAATTATGTTACAATTCACATAGGAATCCATAAACCAAAAAAAACCAAATTTACCAAACTAGCCTCCATATGAAGAAGTTTACTGATCAAGATTTAACTTTTTGTAATTTTTACTTTAATATGAATCAGAATCACTCTTCCCCAGAGGATGACTTACTAACAGATTACTAATTAATCCTGTCTTATTACACGAAACAAAACCTAAAATAGTTTCTTCTCTGGTTAGTTTCACAACATGTTGCTCTAGGAAACTATATGGATATATTCTATGAGCTCACCTTTCAACTCAGAATCAACTTAATTTAAACATGAATATACAGAAAATTGCTATTTCACTCAAAGTTGACTTTCACTTTCAATAATCAATGCAACAAAAGTACACCTATCAAAATTACAAGCACTTGCATCACTCCCTGCACAAATGTGGTACCATATGCAATCTCACATGTGCAGTCTTTCCAACTTGGCCTCTGGCATATAGGATCTCTCACTTTGCCCCCTCAGTGGATTTGGTCCTTGAGTCACCTGCAACAGTAGTTCCACACCATCCAAGTTCCCTGAAGACAATCATTACCCAAACAACACACTCCAGCAGATCCTCCTTAGTGAGGTTCACAATAACACAGTTTCCCCAGAGGCTTCTTTATCTAATCTCATCAGGCCCTGGGGTCCAATACCTTTAATAAAACCTGTTAAATGGTCTGGTCGGTTCTGGAAAAACTGAAACACTTGCTGTAACCCTGTCTTAAGCTTTCTGCCATTTTTAATTGCATTACACACACATAACTTCTTGTAAACGTGACTTCTCTGCATTGCAGAACTGACGCCGCACAGCCTTTGCATTTTAACTTCTTTCCTAGGGCCAAGGGTCGCCGTGTCATATGGACCAGTATTTCTTATTATACAAAATTTACAACTGATACCTTTACAGGAGATACAAAATCAATGTCCCTTTCAAACATTTTTTAAAAAGAATTTCAGATACATACATTTTGTAGTGATTACAAATTTTCCTTAACATTACTGCATCGTTGAACAAAATCTTTTTTTGTCTGTCTTCGCTGTAGAAGACTTGGAAAACTTCCCAAAGACACTTGAAAATCAAAAGGTGAATGGGAGGGAGGAAATTAGAACAATCACCATCACTAGGATCACAACTATTAGGCTTAAAGTCTGACAAGGCCCCAGGACCTGATGGCCAGCATCCTAGGGTCTTAAAATAAGTAGCTGCAGAGATAGTAGATTCATTGATTATAATCTTCCAAAATTCCTTAGATTCTGGAAGGATCGCACTGAATTGGAAAATATCAAAAATTCAAGAAAGGAGGGAGGTAGAAAGCAGGAAACTACAGGCCAGTTAGCCTAACATCTGTCATAAGGAAATTGCTAGAATCCATTATTAAGGAGGTTATAGCAGGATACTTAGGAAATCATAATGGGATCATGCAGTGTCAACGTGGCTTTGTGAAAGGGAAATCATGTTTAACTACAGTAACCTATTAGAGTTTTTTGAGGAAGTAATAAGCAAGGTGAATAAAGGCGAACCTGTAGATGTCAATGGATTTGGAAATCCGAGATGCACTTGGATTTCCAAAAGGCATTTGACAAGGTGCCACACCAAAGCTTACAACACAAGATAAAAGAACATGTTGTAGGGGGTAACATATTAAGTATGAATAAAGGGCTGGTTAGCTAACAAGAAGCAGAGAGTAGGGGTATATGGGTCTTTTTCAGGTTGGCAAGCTTAAACAAGTGGAATGCCACAGGAATCAGTGCTGGAACCTCAACTATTTACAATCTACATCAATGATTTGGATGAAGGGACTGAATGTATGGTAGCTAAATTTGCTGGTGACACCAAAATGGGAAGGAAAATAACTTGTCAAGAGGAGTTAGAGAGTCTGCAAAAGGATATGGATAGGTTAAATGAGTGTGCAAAAATTTGGCAAACGGAGTATAATGTGAGAAAATGTGAACTTGTCCACTTTGGCAGGAAGAATAGAAAAACAGTATACTATTTCAATGGAGAGAGATTGCAGAACCCAGTGGTACAGAGGGATCTGGGTGTCCTGGCACATGAATCAAAAAAAGTTAGAATGCAGGTATAGCAAGTGATTAGGAAGGCAAATGGGAAGTTGGCTTTTATTATAAGGGGAGTGGAATATAAAAGTAGGGAAGTTTTAATGCAGCTGTACAGTGCATTATTGTGACCACATCTGGAATACTGTGCACAGTTTAGGTCTTATTTGAATAAAGGTATAATTGCATTAGAAGCAGTACAAAGATGGTTCACTCGACTCATTTCTGGGATGAAGAACCTATCCTATAAAGAAGTGATGAAAAGGTTGGGCCTATACCCACTGGAGTTTAGAAGAGCGAGAGGCAATCTTATTGAAACACATATGGCAGAATTTTGCCCTTGATGGGTGGGTGGGCCCCACCGGCTCGGCGGCAGACAGGTAGCCAATCACCACTTCCGAAACAGGCCCCGCCGCCATTTTAAGTGGGCGGGCCAATTAAGACCTGCACAGCGGGCTATGCGCTTCCTGTGCGGGGGGGGGTTCCCCAACTGTCAGAGTGTGCACCTTCGCACATGCGCGCGAAAGAGCGCACATCTCTCTGAGGCAAAATGCTGCCTCAGGGAGATCACTGAAAGGCTGGCAAATATAAAAAATAGAACAATAAAAATTCATTAACATGTCCTCCTCATGTGAAAATGTCGCATGAGATGGGACATGTTAATGAAATAAACAAAAACTTTATTAAGTTTTTAAAACCGCTATCAAACCTCATCCCGCCACTGAATGAGGTTTGTAAAAAAATCACCTACCCGCCTGCCCGTTGGGCCCGTGCGCTGAGCCAAAGTTCACACGGGCCCCTCAAAATCGTTGACGATTGGCAAGTTAAGGGCCTTAACAAGGCCTTTAATTAATGGCAGGCTCCGCCACCTGCACGTCAGCCAGAAGATTCTGCCCATAAGATCCTAAGGGGACGTGATAGGGTACATATAGGGAGGCTGTTTCTACTTGTGGAGGAGACTGGGACCAAGGGACACAGTTTAAGAATAAGAGGTCTCCCTTTTAAGATGGATAGGAGGATTTTTTTCTTTCTCTCATAGGGTTGTAGTCTGTGGAATTCTCTTCCTCAGAGGGCATTGGAGGCTGGGTCATTGAATTTATCTAAGGCAGAGTTAGACTGATTTTTGATAGACTAGGGCGTCAATGGTTATGGGACAGGAAAGTGGAATTGAAACCACGACCAGATCAGCCATGGTCTTATTTAATGAGGGAGCAGACACGAAGGGTCAAATGGCCTACTCCTGCCCCTAAGTCCTATGTTCCTATGCTTTGGGTCAAAGGCTGTCACAATTAATATAAATAAAGAAAAAAATACTGGAGAAATTAATGCAACTGAAGGCGACAAATTCCTTGAGCCGGACAGCCTATATCCTAGGGAGGTTGCTACAGAGATAGTGGATGCTCCATTTGTTATCTTCCAAAATTTCCTAGGTTCTGTAATGGTCCCAGTAGATTGGAGGATAGCAAATGTAACACTGCTATCAATAAAGAAAAGAGAGAGAGCACAGCTAACTACAGGACAGTTAGACTAACATCAATCATTGGGAAAATGCTGGAATCGATTATTAAGGGCGCTTAGAAAATCAAAATATGATTGGGCAGTCAGTAAAACTTGGACAGCATTGAGGCTCCAGCTGATAAATGGCAAGTGACACTCATGCCATACAAGTGCCAAGCAATGACGATCTCCCACAAGAGAGAATCTAACCACCCACCTCAACGTTCAATGGCATTATTATCACTGAATCTCCCAACATTAACATTGTGAGGTAACCATTGACGAGTAATTTAATTAGACCAGCCACATATATACTGTGGCTAAAAGAGCAAATCAGATGCTTGAATTCTGTGACATGTAATTCACCATCTGACTCTTCAAGGCCTGTCCACCATCTACAGGGAACAAGCCAGGAGTGTGGTGGAATACTCTCCACTTACTTGGATGAGTGCAGCTCCAACAACACTCAAGAAGCTCAGCACCATTGAGGATGAAGCATCCCACTTGATGGGCAACCCGCTCACCACCTTAAACATTCACTTCCCTCACCATCGGCGTGCAGTGGCTGCAATGTATACCATCTACAAGATGCACTGCAGCAACTCGCTGAGGCTCCTTCAACAGCGTTTTACAAATCTGTGACATCTACCACCTAGAAGAACAAGGGCAGCATACACATCGGAACACCACCTCCTCTGTATATAAATTGGTACTCTGTGGGAAGGAGAGAATAAAGGGAAACCAACAAAAATGACTTTACCTGACCCTGTGTTTCGTTTGATCAGTGAAGATAGGCCTGTGATACCAAACTGTTCATCACCATCACATTTTTCACACATGACTTCTTCATTTCTCCCCTTGTCACTCTTTCAAGATTTTTTGACCACTTTTCTGCAGATAGAGCATGAAAACATTGGTGTTTCATTTTAAACTAAAGGGGAATGCATAGGTTTAAGTTGATCTTCACAGCCCAATGATGCACACACTACACAAAGAGTTTATATGTTAATAAGCCAAGAATTCAAGATGAGTTCCACAGTTCACTTTTGACATATTGAATTTTAACCTGGTGAGTACATGGGTTTGGGTGTGGGGGATTAAATCTGGCAAAATTGTGAGTACTTCAAGAAGCTGACTTCATCCTGCCAACTTCCATGTATAATTTGGGTGTGTTTGGCTGGTTGCCCACAACCCTTTGGGAGATTGGGTTGCCTATTGACATATGGTAATTACTCAGTCGGAGCCTCTTAGCGCACCTTTCATGCTGGTTGGCTGTTAATTGGCCACTCAGCGTGAAATCGCAGTTGGAGCCCAATCGCGGGTGGCGGTCAGTCTTGCAGCCGTTCCCAGGCTCACCTGCCACGCCCGCCCAATGAAGGGAAAATCCTCCCCAAGGTTTTTTTACTTTCACAGACACAGGTAGGCAGTTTCCTTTTCAATTTTTAAAGGACAGATTTAAATAATGTGACAGCTTGAAGGTTCTACATACGTTATCCACTCTTCAAGAGCATTTACATCTCCACCATAAAGTTGTGGAACGTGCACTGTTCCATCGTCAACACTAATGTCCTTGATTTCACTTAGTGAAAATGTTACACAAATATGTTAGAAGAATTATTTTTACTTTTTATTTCATGCCTTTGAAGAATATTTCACTGAGAGCATGCAAAAAGATGAACAGAAGGCACAGTGAGAGCCCAAGGTGAAGGCTTGGCAGTGGACAGATCCACATCTCTGCAGAGAGATCATTTCTCTACATTCTCATCCAATTTGAGGTTATATCCTATAGCTCGTCAAAAAAAAACTGTCCAGTCCTGCATTATCTGGAGTTTTTTTGAGCATAGTGAAGATTTGCACCATGTCCCTTCTCAATCTTAGTACTGTGTACAGTTTTGCTCTCCTTACTTAAGGAAGGATGTCCATGCATTAGAAACAGTTCAGAGAAGGCTCGCTAGGCTGGTTCATGGGATGCAAGTTTTGTCTTATGAGGAAAGGTTGAGCGGGTTGGGGTTGGGCCTATACTCATTGTAGTTTAGAAGAAAGAGATGTGATCTTATTGAAACATGTGAGATTTTGAGGGGGCTTGACAGGCAGATGCTTCCTCTCATGGGGTAATTTAGAACTGGAGGCACAGTTTAAAAATAAGGGGTTTCCTATTTAAGACAGAGATGAGGAGGAATTTCTTCTCTCAGGTGGTTGTGAGTCTTTGGAATTCTCTTCCACAGACAGCAGTAGAGGCTGTTTCATTGAATTTATTCAAGGCTGAGTTAGACAGATTTTTGATTGACAAGGTAGCTATGAGGGATAGGCAGGTATAGAGTTAAGGCCACAATCAGATCTTATTGAATGGAGGAGCAGGCTCAATGGGCAGAATGGCCTTCTCCTGTTCCTATTTCTTATGATCTTATGATTTTATTTCTTCAGAGACAGTAGCCCAAGAATCAACTGTTTCTTCTACCCACATCCAGCCATGCATCAACGTCTCATAGTCAAACCTCTGCTGCATTACTAATGGTGTTGAGTAATGCAGGGTCAAAATAAACTGGTTAGACACAAAATCAAAGCTACCTTTGCCCTTGAGATGCATTCCAGTGCCTGATTAGCTTTCTTGCCAACAGAATTGTGTTGGCAGGATATTTTCAGTCAATGTTCGATAATCACGTCAAGGTTCCTTTTGTGCAGATTTATCCCACTGTTTGCACTTCTGCCACTTCCTGTTACATAGGACCTTATTTTACAACCATTCACATTCCATTCACCCACAATTCCTCAGGTAGTCACCTGGGATATTTTTAGAGATCCTATATGAGACCAAAGCCCAGAAGCGTGGGAAACAAACTCTATTGTTCTGCGGGTTCCATATGATGTAGTTGGCTGGAGAGGGTCCTTTAACATTTGGCAATAGGTAAATAGACTTCTGTAATAAATCGCTAGGGAAGATTACTGAAGGGAATTATATGAATAGGGAATTAGACTTGTCTTTGGAGAGGAAGAATAGAATAGCATAAAGTAGGCAAGTGTCCCCTCTCTCTTGTATATTTCCCACTCCCTCATCCCATCATTGGCAAATCTAAATCCAATCTATGGAAATCACTCCCAAATGCCATCTGCCCTTCCACCTCCCTCTGCTCCTTTAAAACCTTCTTTAAAATGTACCTTTCTGACCAAGTATTTGGTTGCTCTCTTCCTCTATGTCTTGGTGTCCATTTTGCTCACACCTCAGTGAAGAGACTTTGGACTTTATCAGTCTTAAAGGTACTAAAGCAAGTTGCTGTTAACGTAAGGGCTGACATCTTTTATCTTTCAAAACTAGTTCACTTGTTGGGCCTATGAGGAAAGGTGGAAGCTTCAAGGTGATTGCGAATATGATCCAAATAAAACATTCCCTTTCATTATTGATTCTGGTCACACCAGACAACTGTTAAAGCAAAGAAGTTGGGAATAATGAAGGAAATGGAAGGGATAGTGGAAGCTTTTTCATCCAAAGGGGAGTCAAGTTGTTAAAAGTTAAGCTGTGAGAAGAATGCAAAGAGGCTGTAAAAGATATAGACCGGGCTTGTCCAACCATTCTCCATAGGGGGCCACCTTTTAAAAATTTTCTCACTCAAGGGGCTTGTGATGAGCAAATTTCAGAGAGATTGGCACAACATTATACATGAATTTCAAAAACAAACTGAGTTATGATAAGAAACAACTTGCTGAGCAAAAAAAAAAAAAAATCTGTAATAAATAATGATGAGTATTAGAATGTAATAGCGTGAAAGTGTGTGTGTCTGGCTCACTCCAAGTCTCAGGGTGCTCACTCACTCACTCTCACCCACACACACCACCATGCACTCTCATCCATTCTCACAGTGATGAGGGTGAATGAGAACCCTGATACTGGGAGTGAGCCAGGCTTATGGGACGGAATTTTCTGTACCCACTGGCATCGGGGGTGTTTGGCAGCATGAGCAGACAATGCGGCGAGAAGGCCAGAAATCGGTTTCACAACATTGTAAAACTAGTTTGCGATTGTCCGCTCAGCCCTTCAATGGCGGGCCGCATTTCCCTCCATCAGATATCAGGAACCTCATTGTAATATATCAGCATATCATTATAAAGCAAGCCACCAGAATCATCCCCACCCCGCTGGATCATCCACCCACCACACCGACATATTTCACAACAGCATGTATAAGGCGTACACTTTAAGGGGAACTTGGAGGTGAGTGCACAGTAATGTTGTACAGCACTCACCTTTTGGACTTCAAGGTTACGGTACATTGGGAGGGGGACAAGGGCTGCCCTGTGGTTGAGGTGAGTTGGTATTGGGACAATGATTGCTCTGCAGTTGAGGCAACTTGAGGGTGGGAGCAAGGGCTGCCCTGCAGTTGAGGCGTGTTGGAGGAGGGGGCAAGGGCTGCCCTGCAGTTGAGGCATGTTGGAGGAGGGGGCAAGGGCTGCCCTGCAGTTGAGGCATGGTGGAGGAGGGGGCAAGGGCTGCCACATTGACATACATGGAATCGGGCCTCTAGCTTATCTGCCCACTCAAGCAACGCAGAGGCATGAAAATGCCACCTAGTGCTCCAGAACCTTTCATTCTTTGGGCACAGACTGCAAACTAATGAGCATTTTAGTGGACTGCAGAACAGTTGGATGACTAGGCACATTGTACAATCTCCTTGCTAAAGTTGGCCATGGAGCAGTCACTGGTGGAGGTTCTCACAGCCCCTTGCAATGTCATTATCCTGGTTTGGACCATGGTTCAAGCTAATAGTGCAGCCTTGCAGTGTGGGTTAGGAGAATGCCTGTGCCTGAGCTTAGAGCACAGCATGCAGTCCAATGGGCAAGGCTGCCACCAATCGGTCAGGTGGAGTGGGGCGAAGTGGGTGGGGTTTCAGGCAGCCATGCAGCGCACTAAACTCTAGCCATCCAAGTGGTGGCCAGCACTCTCTGAGATGTGTTAAGGAGGCCTTCAGACTTAACCAAGACAGGTTCTTAGTTCACCCGTGCTAACCCACACATCTCTCTT
Source organism: Carcharodon carcharias (assembly GCF_017639515.1). Lineage (NCBI taxonomy): Eukaryota > Metazoa > Chordata > Chondrichthyes > Lamniformes > Lamnidae > Carcharodon > Carcharodon carcharias. The sequence goes on along the minus strand of NC_054481.1, from coordinate 61,835,158 downwards.
TCATCTTGCAGGAAGACAACATCAGAATCATGGAGCCTGGTGACCTAACTGTATGCCTTGTGGTGTACAGAGGGCGAAGATGACGGAGAAGAGAGTGACAGAGGCACTTGGCTGTGCAGTGGGAGGAGCAGCATGCTCAGGAAGAAAATGTGGCTGCGGCTCCTATACACACCGCTGAAAAGACACAGTGGGCCATCGCTGGTTGGTGCCTAGCTAGTGCCAGGGCCTATAGACGCCACCCTTCATTCCTGCAGATGACCAACAACCAGTGTTGCTGAAGACTGTGCATGTCTAGGGAACTGGTCAGTCACATCTGCCACCTCCTGCAGGATTTGGCACCACAGGGCCATGGAGGGCATCCACTGCCAATGGCTGTGAAAGCGACATGGCACTCAATTTTTAAGCCAGTGGCTCCTTTCAGGTCTCCACAGATAACCTCTGTAGGATATCATAAGCCACCATCCACAAATGCATCCATGAGGCCATGGATACCATCTTCGTGAGGGCACACAACTTTGTGCATTTTGCCTTACACCAAGAAAGCCAGGATGCAAGAGCTCTGGAATGTGCCCAGACCTCAGGTTTCGCATATGTGCAGGGTGTCATCAACAGCACTCATGTGGCACTCAGATCTCTGTCACAACACATGGTCAACTATGTCAACCACAAGGACTTTCATTTGCTGAATGTGCAACTGGTATGCGAAAACCACAAAAACATCCTGCAGGTCTGTGCACAGTTTCTAGGGAGCGTCCACACATTCTCAGTTGGTCACAGATCCCTGACATCTTCCAGGGTCCCCAAAGACTGCAGCGATGGTGCTTCAGGGACAAGGGCTACCCACAGAGGACGTGGCTGATGACACCCGTGCGGTGGCCTCAGACTGCAGCAGAGAGAAGGTACAATGAGACTTATACTGCAACTCACAACTTGGTGGAGCAGACCATTGGGATGCTGAAAATGAGGTTCTGATGCCGGAACCGGTCTGATGGGGCCCTGCAATACAGTCCGCAGAGGGTGTCATGCATCATCGCTATTGCTGCACCCTTTACAACCTGGCACTGCAACGGGGAGAGGAGCTGACTGAAGAGGAGGTGCAGGAGCTGGAGGTCTCCTTCGATGAAGAGGACGTCGATGGTGATGAGGGTGAAGAGGTCCTTGAAGGTGATGATGATGGCGATGAGGCCATCACACTGACCAGACATGGTGGGCGTGCTCGAGAGGCCCTCATAGCTGCTGGGCTTGTGGAGGATGATGACGATGTGCAGTAAGCACTAAGCACATTCCATAGATCTTCACATAGCCTCTGAGAATGTCTGACTCCCGTCTGGCCGAGAGCAGCTCACTTGTGCTCTGTGATCAGGGTAACATCATTGGCAAGAACTTTTCACTCGTCAGATGGATGGACCCGAATGAGCGTAAAATGGTGCATGATAACGTCGGCTGAGCTTTCCAATGTCACTAGGCACTCGTGCAATATTTCACTCGGTGGGCGTGCGCAGGGGTCAGCAGTGCACCCACCGACAACTAACAGGCCTTTTAAGGCCATTAAAATAACAATTAAATTAAATTTTTTGCTGCATGTCCAACCTTACATTTGGCAGGCAAGCGAAAAAGCCAAGCAGGATGAAGTTACCAACAGCTATTAAAAATTAAATAAAAATGTTAACATTTCATTAGTAACATGTCCCTGCTCATGTGGCAGAGTCACATGAAGGAACATGTTTCTTAACACCTTAAAAGTCTTTATTTTTAACTTTTAAAATCTTCATCTCCCTGAGGTAGCTCTGTGCCTCAGGGGACCTTTCCAAAGTTCCTCGCTCGCCCTCCTCTGAACCACCACCCCCCCCTTCACACACACACACACACACACACACACAGACAGCGCTGAGCATTGCAGCACACGTTTCACACTGGGCGGGCCTTAATTGGCCAGCGGGAAATCGCGGTCACAGCCCGATCGCAGGCAGTAGTCGGCTTCTCGACCGCTCCTGCTCGCCCTTGCCAAGCCCGTCCAATGAGGGCAAAATCCTGGCCATAAAGACACAACCATGAAGCTTTAAAAGCACCTGGTCCTTTGTCCACCTTCAGCACCTGACCCCTTCAGGAGCACAGCATCACAGATGCTGAAGAAATGGGGGGCCAGCCCCATCTCAAAAGTGCTGAGAGCCACACAGAGAGAATGATGAAACTCTGTGACGCCTGCCCACGACACTCTGGCAGCAATGACAAGCACCATCAAGATGCAGGCATCTGTAATGTTTCCAGGGAGTGTGAGGCTGGACCATCACTTTGGCCTGAAGCCTGCACAAAGCACAGGAAAGAGGCCCTGGATCGGAACACCTGCCTTTATCTTGTGCAGTAAGTTTCACATCTGAGTGACATGAGCACTGCTCACCAGAATTAGGAGCCACAGGCAGGGAGACATTCTTGGGAGTTTATTTACAATAGTGAACAGTGTGTACAAGTGATCAACATCCGTGCCCAGGCTGTGCAACTATACCTCCAGGTGTGATGTCGAGTAGAAGAAAAGGTGGTTAAGGTTTCGGGAAAGGAGGTGCTAAACAGCACCAGAAAGTCCTCCAGGATAATATCCAGGGAATCACTAAACCTGCCATTCGCCACCTTGCTCTTTGGGGAGCTGTTAAACACATCTCCAGCCTCATTCACCAGGAAACTCGTGGGGTTGTCAAGGTTTTCTTGGGAAAAAAATCATCCATCTTCCTGATTGGGCTCAGGTGCAGCTCATTGTAGCCATCGCTGCACCTGGGAGTGTGTGTTGCTGCTGTTTACTGTTACTACCATTAATGTTGTGGTGGATTTCCCTTCCTTTCTTGAAAAAGGAGGACTGCTGCCTACCAAGAAGAAAGAAGAAGTGGACTTTTGAGAACATTTGCTGATTACTATGCCCCCCACGGCTAACGTGGGGCAAGGCCTAGTGAGGCCTTAGGAGCCTGGGAGCAGGAGTTCGGAGAGAGCCGGGAGGTGGGGCCCCCTCTCCAGGTGGAAGCGGGAGGACTGACACCATGTCGGAGGTGGGCGCCTTGTGGAGGAAAAGAAGTTAAGACTCTTTAAACTGTTTTTTTGGCTGCAAGGGGAGGAAAGGAATGTCTGTTGCAATAAATGACCGTGCTTTGAACGGAAACACGGTCTGCTCCCCTCTCTGCTCTCCCTTGCCTGGGTTAGCCAGTGCTACCCAGAGCCAGCTGCGTGAAAGAAAAACAACATCTTAGCCTGAATTGTGCCTGGGTGGTACCGGCTGCCCAGGGGAAAGCTCCTCCCCCTGCAGAAGAAGATCAATGCACACCCCGCCCCCTGACACCCCCTCCCCGGCCCCAAGAGGCCTCAAAGCATCCACCTCTATTTATCCCCACTCTCCCCCTCCCCATCTCACTCTCCCCTACTCCTGCTTCCTTCTACCTCAGACTGTTTGTTATTTTCTCACCGTTGCCTGATTCAGGGTGGGTGTGGCTCTCCCCCAAGGCAACACCATCTTTGCCGGTGGCGGGGCCCTCCTGGCAGCTGTGGAGGTGTGGTTATCACCGGTGGCGGGGCCCTCCTGGCAGCTGTGGAGGTGTGGTTATCACTGGTGGCGGGGCCCTCCTGGCAGCTGTGGAGGCGGGGTTATCACCGGTGGCGGGGCCCTCCAGGGCAGCTGTGGAGTCGGGGTTATCACCGGTGGCGGGGCCCTCCAGGGCAGTTGTGGAGGCGGGGTTATCACCGGTGGCGGGGCCCTCCAGGGCAGTTGTGGAGGCGGGGTTATCACCGGTGGCGGGGCCCTCCAGGGCAGTTGTGGAGGCGGGGTTATCACCGGTGGCGGGGCCCGCCAAGAAGACCTATGCGGGAGTGGCTGCTCCCATAATCTCCACTGCTCCCGCAGCCCCGTCACCGTTCTGCCTCCTTACTAGCACCCTGGGGAGGCAAAGAGCTACGTTCACTTCGAGATGACCATTGAAACATGCGTGAAGGCTTTGGCCGGGGTTGTCGGTCCCTCGGCCATTGTTGCAGCCTCGTCATACTGGGACTCGAGGTGGCGCAGATGCATGGTGGTCTTTTGTCCGAGCGTATTCCTGTTTGGACAGAATTCCACATTGGCCCCAAGCACCGGATCTTCCTTCAGGAGCTGGTGCTCTGTAACCTGAGTCACCTCACGGAAATGCCCTCCGTGTCCTTTAGCACGGCGTGGAGGAGTTTCCTGTATGGGCTGATGCTGCACACCCTTCACTTCCTCACCCTCGCCTGCCACCTGGACACGCCCTGGCGTGCCTTGTTACCGTCCGGCAGTGGAGGGCCCCAGAGGTGTCCTCCCATTTTCCATCGGGGACCTGGGGTGGAGGGTGTTGCACGCAGCAGTCCCCTACAACTGCAGGATGTGTTGGGTCATGGACTCCCAAGATGTCTGTGTCTTTTGCATTCTAGTGGAGTCCGTGGACCACACTTATATAGGTTGTTGTAGGTTGCACCTCCTTTTTAGTTTCTTGAAAAACCTTTCGCTTCTGTTTTGTTTACACTTCATTCCCACGCTCCTGATCTACGGGCACCCGGTGTAGAAGGAGGCCAGGAGGGAGCAGGACCTCCTCACGAACCTGCTCCTGGGCCTGGCCAACTTGGCCATTAACTGGTCCAGGCAGCAGGTGATCGAGGGGGTCATCCTCTTCCGCGGCTACATTAACAGGGTGGGGGGCATGAGGGCGCTCCCTCTAACTCTGGCCTTATTGGAAACCTCATCCACGGGCAAGCTGAGATTTCATCCAGTGGCATTTTTCATGTCCCTGCTCATGTGACAGAGTCACATGAGGGGACATGTTTTCATTATTTTAAAATTCTTTATTATTATTGGTAAAAATCTTCAGCTCCCTGAGGCAGTTCTGTGCCTCGGGGAGCTTATACTGCATGCACCTGCACACATGCATGAACTACAGCTCTCACACTCCTCCCACCCCCACCCCGGCAGCGCTGAGCACTGCAGCACGTGTTTCACACTGGCTGGCCATTAATTGGCCAGTCAGTGTGAAATTGGGGTTGGGGCCCAATCGCAGGCAGCAGTCATTTCACGGCCGTTCCTACTCGCCCCTCTCAAGCCCATCTGATGGCTGGAAAATGCTGGCCATTGTTCCTAGGAAAGGTCCAACATAGTCAATGTGTAACTACACCCAGTGTCTGCCTGGCCACTCCCATGGGTGTAAAGGCAACTTTTGCAGTTGCTGACATTGCACACAGTGCTTTACTAAACTCTCTATTTCGCCATCTATCCCAGGCCACCATAGGTAGCTGCGTGCTATGGTCTTCATTCTGGAAATTCCTGGATGTGCGTTGTGTAGCTCAATTAAAAGTGGCTCCCTTCCCTTTGGAGGAACTATCACTCATGCTCCCCACAATAAGATGCCATCCTGGCTGGTTATTTCACGTCTTCTGTTGAAGTACGGTTTCATTTCATCAGACACGGGCTCCTGTGACCAACCATGTAGCACTTGTTCTCATACTTGAGATAGGACGAGGTCCTGACTTGTCCGGTCTCTGATCGGTCAAGCACATACCAGTGAGGAATCTAAGAAATTTAACAGTAAAACAAGTTCTTGTGGAACTGGGATGTGCTCTCCATTTTCTTGTAAAGTAAACGACTAAGGGCATTGGCATTTGCGATTTGATTGCCAGGCCTAAATACAAGTGTATTCATATGCTGCCAGAATTAAGGCCCTATTAGTATTCTTGCTGAGGCTATGGGTGGTATAGCCTTTTCCTCACTAAACAAACCTAACAGTGGTTTGTGGTCTGAAACAATTGCAAATTGGCAGCTGTGTACATACTGGTGAAATTTCTTGACACCAAAGATGATGAAGAGGTCTTCTTTTTCTATCTGTGAGTATCCATTTTCCACAGTGGTGAGCACTCTTGATACGTAACCTATTGGCCGTTCCACGTCATCGTCCTTCCGCTGAGAGAGCACTGCTCCCACTCCGTAGGGAGATGCATCACATGTCAGCACCAATTCTTTTGTCTGGTCATAATACACTGATGGATTGGACGAGTGCAACAATCGCTTCACCTTTATGAAAACTTCTTTCTGGGGCACTTCCCAAGACCAACGTTGGTGCTTTTTGAGTAGAGAATGCAAGGGGGCCAGCACTGTAGATCAATTGGGTAAGAACCGCCTGTGATAGTTGATCATTCCTAAGAATGATTTGTGCTCTGAGGTGTTCTTTGGTGCAGGAACCTCTCTTATGGCTTTCACATTCTCCTTAATGGGGTGGAGGCCCCGTGAGTCTACCTGGTGACCCAAATAGATTATCTCCCTCACTTGGAATGTGCACTTTTCTTTTTTTAGATGCACTCCAGCTTGCAAGAAACATTTTAAGACTTCTAAGTTCTGTCGAAGGGTCATGAGGACTCGAAACGTCAACTCTTTTCTTCTCCGCCGATGCTGCCAGACCTGCTGAGTTTTTCCAGGTAATTCTGTTTTTGTTTTGGATTTCCAGCATCTGCAGTTTTTTTGTTTTTATCCAATTCTAATTGTTGATAAGCATGACTCATTTCAAGCTTTGTGTACATTGTCCCTCCTGTCAGCTTAGCATACAGATCTACAATTTTTGGAATGATGTATCTGTCCGGTTTGGCTACTTTGTTAACGATCAGTTTGTAGTCCCCACAATTTCTGATGTTTTGGTGGTTTAAGGATGGGGACTATGGGGACCATTCTGAGAACTGACAGCTTGTATAACACTCAGTTTCTCTAGCCTGTTCTGCTCAGCATTGCCTTTTTCTCTCAGGGCGTATGGCACTGGTCTCATCTTCATGAAGCGAAGGGTTACTTCTGGATCCACATGAATCTTGGCCTGCAGGCCCTGGATTTTTTCCAGTTCATCCTGGAAGATAGTGGTGTACTTTTTAAGTAGTTCTGGTAGCCCACTTGCTCTCAACTGAAATTTTCAGACCATTCCAACTTAATCCCCTTTAATTTTGCCCCAGGAGACTTGGCCCTTCACCTGCTGCCACCATCACGGGTAGCTGTGCTGATTGGCTTCCATAATGGACAGTTACTCTGCTTATGCCTTTTACTGAATGTCTTCACCCATATATATTTTTAGCTTGGCAGCTGTTTGTTCCAAACTTAATTGATGTTCACTATTATTCAAATACCTGAAAGTATGTTCCCCAATTACTGTACTGGAAGCTCCCTTGTCTACTTCCATTTTAACAGGTTTGCCATTTACTTTCATGGTAACAAATATTGGTTCTGTCTTTCCAACTTTCAGATTAAACAACGAGCAAATGTCTGAATTTGTTGTTTCAGGCTTTTCTCCGTTGTAGATTTCATTGGGCTTCTTCTTTTGCTTACAAGCCTGCTTGAATCTTTCCTTGCACTGCATGATTCTCTGTCCATTTCTGTGGCAATAATAGCATTCAATTTATTTAAACAGCCAATTACTAAAAGATTGATTGTTTCCACCTCTATTAAAATTATTCTTTGACTTCACTGCAAAGTTATTTTTCTTTATTCTTCAGCTAGCTGTTTCCCACTTCTTGGCGGAGTCTTGCTTTTTCGTGCCACTTTCGGCTGAGGTTTCCCACTCGATATGGAGGACAGTGCCATTTTTGTGCCCTGTATTGCTTGCGAATCTCTTACAGCGCTTTCCATGGCCAGCACTATCTCTAGCGCCTTCTTGAAATCCAGATTCACTACAGCCAATAATCTTTTCTGAATAGCGTCCTTTATCACACCACAAACTAAACGATCTCTGAGTATATCATTCAGAGTCATACCGAACTCTCAATGTTCTGTTAGCTGCTTCAAATTTGCCACATAGCATGCAATTGTCTCACCCGGGGCTCTATTTCGTGAATTAAACCTGAACCTCTGCATCATGACTGAGGACTTGAGTTGAAAGTGACCCTTCACGAGGACCACCAATTCATTGAAATTTTTCAAATCTGGGGCACTGGGTGCCATCAAACTTCGAACCAAACCATGGATTTTGCTCCCACAAGTACTCAAGAGGATTGCTCACCTCTTCTCTTCTCCTATGATCATGTTCACTTGAAAAAAGAACGTAGGCATTCTATATATTAAGACCAATCATCTGTGGCTGGTTCAAAAGGATCAATTCTCCCAAATTGTGGCAGTTTGAGAAGGGATAACTTCTTCAGTTCTAACGGAGCTTGCTACTTACAATCATTGGGTGATGTACAGTGTCGATTTCTTTCTGTTCAATCCTATCCTCATCACCAGTTTGTTGTAGGGTGGCCAAGTTGTACTATTAATGATAGAGTTCATCTGCAGACACTCCTTGGGTGGAAACATGAAGTTTCTTTAAAATATACTCAGCTGCAACTACACGTGTGCTTTCAACTCTAGCTCTATCTCTATACTGATTCCTGAGATAGCCCTCACTACTCTTCTACTGGTTACTACATATCATGTGATCTTTCTTAACAAGTGTTATTCTTAAAGGTACATTACACACTAAATAAAACCATAATTACTACGACGCTGACCACTGCTAACACTGCTTCCCATGCTGGATTAGTGATGTTGCTGCCCATCTTGCAGCCAGAGTGGGCCTAGAGGACATCTTGGTGGGCCTCCACTGCATCCAAAAAGTATTCAAGGGACATTAAACCTGGGAGCTGCAGTCTTCTTGTCTTTTGGAGCCATGTCTTCCATGCAGCAATCTTTGGCTGGAAGGACTGGTGTGCGTGCGGCTGCACTTTAAATATGGTGCCCGGCGTGATGAAGCGATGGAGTGAAGGCGTGGCAGGCGAATGAGAACCCACCTGCCATTGAAACAGCGTCTTTCCTGGGAATGCTTAATTAATGAGGCAGGATTGGGACAATATGGTGTGAAAAGCCGGGTGAAGCATCCTTTTTCCTGCGCACTACCACACTTAATGCAAATCTGGCACGATTCCACCCTTTGTCTGAGTTGGTAACTTTCTCAGAACAAACTGAGAATAAATCTAAATCACATATATTGCATCATTTCCCTTCTAGTGACGTATACAGAAAACATAACCACACCCACTTAAAAGTTTACCACGACAGTATAAGTCAGGAACTGGCATTGAAATAAATGGTTTAAATAGGGGTCATGAGGCAAAGAGAGGGTAGATTTTTTCATTGCTGTGGTGATATGCATCAGTGGAAATGTGAAATTGAAGACCAGAAAATTTGATGGAGATCATCCTGTGGTTTGAGCCATTTTCTGTTGTTTGCAGAGAGAATTCCCCAGGCAACAGAGAAACACTATAATTTACCTCTAGAGATGCTTTGGCAAAAGCTCTTTAACCTCAGACTATTCCTTTTTACAGCAATAAGATCTCACAACCTGAAAGGGAAAGACCATCTTGCTTCCAGCAGCCACCAGAGCAGCAGAATAGCACATTGTGTAGTACACAGTATAACACCACCCCTGCTGATGTATTGCTGCATCCTTGGAATAACCGTGAGCTGTATCAGGGAAGACCCACTAGTTCATTTTAAAAATGGTAAAATGTACATTTACTTTCAAGACTGCAAAGCAGTCAGTTTCCTCCAGGATAAAAGAACCTTTTTACTCATCTAAAAACTGGGAAGTAATTATAGCAAAGAATGTTAATTGCTGTCTCTAGTGACAATCTGTCAGAACTCACTATGTGTTAAGAAAGCATTTAAATATCTGTCAGTACGCTCACATTCATATACTTCAAGGAACATTCATGTACTCAGGAAAAGGGAAAAAATATGCAGAAATGAGCGACATTCATTAATAGCAGAAGAACAGGGCTGGCTAGTTTAGTTCCTGTGATGCATCACAGTGCCTGCACTTGTGAGGGAGCTGACTCCTTCAGTTCTGTCCTAAACATGGCAGCTTGACACATGCACTGTAATTACTGCAACAATCTTTGTATCTATGTTACTTTAAAACTGCAAAAACATTGTCAATTTTCTCAACATCTCCCTGAGGAGAGAGATGTGCAGTGGATGTCAAAGGATGAAAAGCAATCACAGCTATCAGCTGTACTCTTCCACTATCTCTTGACTGTGCACCTTTTCACACTCAGGTTTGAAAACTTTTTGAAATTCTTCGTTGAAATGAAAGACTGGGGCACACAATATACCTGAAAGGATAACAACAGCAAGTTCGGTCAAACACTCATCTGACCTGAATCAGACAGTCTTGGGAAGGGCTTCATCACCCTTAGGAGTTGAGTTCTAAGGTTCACGTTGGATATCAGCAGCTTATGTAGTTGCCCATGATATCTCAATCAGGAGTACGTACCCCCACCCTCGCATACAGACTAGAGGAACTCTGGATAGATTTTATCATAAACGCTTTAATCACTGAAAATGGTTCATCTTCAAGGGTTTAAGAACATTCTGGAAGAATCTGTGTTTTTAAAAGACACTGATCCTTAAAGGGTTAATGCAAGGATTCTGGTTGCTGCTGTTCCTGGGAAAGACTGCATTTTATAGGAAAAGGTCATTAAGCAGTTTTAAAGGAGCTGGTGGACTGTTTACAAAAGGGTCACAAGGTGGTTTATGGCTTTGAAAAAGAAACAAGCCTGGAAAACTGTGTTTAAAAGCTGGTAGGCTGGTTTTGCTTTGGGGGGGAAACAAAAAGGATCAGCTGCTTGGTAAAGAAGACTACAGCTCCTGAAGCTCCAGATCCAGGTGAAAGCAAAAAGTGAATGGAAATTACTCTACATTCTGAAACCAACTGACTGCAAGTTTTCCCTAAAGTCCACCTGAAAAGTATTGTGAGAGATTGATTCACAGACCAGTGCTGAGAGACTAAATGAAAACCCAGACAATATTTCAAAGACTCCATCATCTACCCTTTTCCCTTGAACCATTTAGCCTTTTGGCAGAATTCCTCTATTTTTTTTGTGTGTGTATTTAGAAACAGTAATTATTATACTTAATATTTCAAAATGTATGTTAATAAGCTTTGCTTTCTACTTTTGGTTTTATAATAAACAAATAATTTTGTTGTTTATTAAAGAAGCCTGGGCATTGAGTGGTCATTCTGAGCTTCACAGGTAAAGCCCATATTTGGCCGCACAGCTAGCTGGAGAAATCATTTAAGTATATATTGTGACCTGTGGAGTAGTGGAACTAGAGACAGACAATGCAATCCTCCCATCTCGGTTGTAACAATTTGCAGGCTCCGTGCACCTCTGGGAAGCTAAAATATATCTAATTTCTTCCCTGCTCAGGGTGTTCAAAATTAACTGAATGTTGCACAATTGTCTCTGTTAGAAAGTGTGAGTGTATAAAAACTAAGGGAGGGCGGTGGGGGGGGGAATGGGAGGAGGGAAAAAAGACCAAGATCATACAAACATGCGAACTAGGATCAGGAGTACGCCATTTGGCCCTTCAAGCCTGTCCCGCTATTCAATAAGATCATGGTTGATCTGATTGTAACCTCCTGCCTAACCCCCCATAACACTTCCCCCCTTGTTAATCAAGAATCTATCTAGCTCTGCCTTAAAAATATTCAAAGACTCTGCTTCCACTGTCTTTTCAGGAAGAGAGTTCCAAAGAATCACTCCCCTCTGAGAGAAAAAATTTCTCCTCATCTCTGTCTTAAATGATTGACCCCTTATTTTTAAACTGTGCCCCTAGTTCTAGATTCTCCCACAGGAGGAAACATCCTCTCCATATCCACCCTGTCAAGGCCCCTCATGATCTTAAAGGTTTTGATCAAGTCACCTCTTACTCTTCTGAACGCCAGTGGTTCGAGCCTAACCTGTCCAGCCTTTCCTCATAAGACAACTGGTATTGGCCTAGTATACCTTCTCTGAACTGCTTCTAACACATTTACATCTCTCCTTAAATAAGGAGACCAATACTGCACACAGTGCTCCAGATGTGGTCTCAACAGTCACTATACAACAGAAGCATAACCTCACTACTTTTGTATTCAATTCCCCTCACAATAAATGATAACATTCTATTAGCTTTCCTAATTACTTCAGCTGTGATGCCCCTTGTGGTTGGACATCCTGCCAACAATCACTGTCTAGACTCTCATATAAAGAAAGGTCACCTTGGCCTTGAGAACATCTGGGTCCTGTGAAATCATACACAAGCAAGATCAATACATGGGGGAGGAGCAAGAGACCGGATTTGTGCAACTAGACTTTAGGAGTGAAAACTTACTGAGCTTCCAACCAGCCAAAAATTTTTGTTTAATCTCTCTTGGATCTGAGCATCACTGGCAAGGCCAGTATTTGTTGCTCTTTCCTAATTGTACTTGAGAAGGTGGTGGTGAGTTGCCTTGTTGAGCCACTGCTGTCCATCTGGTATAGGGACCCCCACAATACAATTAAGAAGGGAGTTCTAGGATTTTGATTCAGCGACAGTGAAGGAGCAGTGATAAAGTTCCAAGTCAAGGTGGTGTGTGGCTTGGAAGGAAACTTGCAGGTGGTGGTGTTCCCATGCACCTGCTACCATTGTCCTTTTAAGTAGGAGAGGTTGTGGGTTTGGAAGGAGCTATTGTAAGAGCCTTGGCAAGTTGCTGTTTCTCCTTTTGTTTTCTTTGAACTTTTACCCATTTTGGTTATTTCATCTCTCCTTGACTTAAATCCTTTGCAGCCAAGTTGGTGGATATACCTGCTGCCCATAAGCCTGCCACAAACCTGATCACCCAGCCACGACTCCTACTGCGATTCATCCAATGTCAACATACATTGCAACCTACCCATAGGAGACCCAGATGTGATTGTTGTTATTTGACAATTTGGGCTCAGAAAGGCGCTGTAAACAACATTTCAAAAAGCTCATTCATGCTTTCCTCCTTTAAAACATCCTTTAAAACCTACCTCTTTGACCAAGCTTTTGGTCATCGGCCCTAATATCTCATTCATTATGTGGCTTGGTGCCAAATTTTGTTTTATAATGCCACTGTGAAGCACCCTGGCACATTTTTTACATTAAGGCGCTTTATAAATACATGTTGTTGTTAATGATATGGGTGTCGCTGGCAAGGCTAGTATTTATTTCACATCCAGATCTGACTGAGCTACATGCTAAGCTACTTCAGCTAACCATATTGGTATGGGGATCCACCCAAACAGGTTTAATATCACATTCAAGTAGAACTCATAATCCAGACTGACACTTAATTGTAGCATTCTCTCAGTACTACATTCAAAGGTCTGTCTTGGTTATATCCTCAAACCCTGGAATTGGAGCTTGAACCCACAACTCTCTCCGTTAGAGTTCTACCAACGGAGCCAAGCTGACATTTTCACGTTTTGTAGTTAAGTGGTGCCCCATTTGGATTTTAAAAGTCAAGCTCCACTCCAGCACTTGAGCACATAGTCCAGACAGACAGCTGTGTGAGAAAGAAAAACTGACAAGAGGTAATGCATATCAAGACAATGATTAATTTGATAGAAAAATGCAATAAAGTAGTGCAACAAGTCTACGCATTGTACATGAAGCCACACCCACAGGGAACATAGGTGGAGATGGGGGCACAGAATTGTAATCCTAATTCTACAATCTTCTCTCCCTGCAAAGGCAACTCCACAATAGGGGAGACTAGATCACAGAATACTCCCATTGATTTAAACACAGTCCAGAGGGAGATTGTGTAGGAAGGAAGATTTAGAAAGTTCAAGGTGTCATTGAACAGAGCGATACTGAAAAAGTGGCGCTATCGAGAAATAATGCAGCCAGTAAATTTCAGGTTAAATTTGAAATGAGTTAGTACCAAAGAGGGAATATTGCTCCTCTCCCCTTTTTCGGCAGAACTCATGGCTTGTGTCAGTTTAGACTGCCTATAATAAGTGAAGAGCTAAAGACACTCTCAGTGAAGGCCAGTTAAAGAGTACCTCTCAATTAATCGGTGACCCTAACCTGAGCCAATCTGCAGTGTCTGTTCAACAGGGGATCATGCAGGAGAACAGAAGTATCTGCATGCAGATGCAGACAGACTTTTGAACAGTTTCTCAGAATGTGAACAGAAAATGGCTTGAGGCATAGCATTTGCCAGTGGGCAGAGAGATTGGAGATCTAGATCCAGGGCTTCTCGAAAGATTGAGAGAAAATCACATGGGCTGAGTTACTTGTTAGCCAGTGGGAATGCTAATTTTTAAAAGGTTTTCACCTCCTCAGTCTACAGAAAGCAGGTTTAAAGGTAGCAAACCTCAAGTAAGAAGGGAGATTAGATGAAGCATTTTCAGTGGACATGAAACAGACTCCCAGTATCAGCAGCCGAGGTTGTCAATCAGCTGCTTCATAAAGGAGCTGAGTAAATATCCACTTGGAATGGGGCTTGAGATTATGTAGGATAAGTGGAGAGAGAAGACAGTGACCAGAATCTTGTGCTTTGGGTGGTGGCAAGCATAGAGGTGGGTAGGGCATTTACTTAGATGGAATGGTGGTGTACCAGATCGACCCACCACTTTCCCGTCTCCGCCAGAATTAAGTTCTGGGTGGGAAGGCCCATGGTTGACCTTCCCACCCTGCGCTTAAGTGGACAATTAATAACCACTTAAGATCCTCACCCCACCGTCACTGGTATTAACCCAGCTGCAGACAGGCCTGTTGCCATGCAGCTTGCATGACAGGTAAAACTGTGCAACCAGCTTGTCACCTCTGGGGGTTGTGGGGGGGGGCCTTCAATCAAAGGCACTCAGTGCCTGATCGAGGGGCAAGACGTCAGGAAGTGGTGGGGGTGATGGGGGGCAGTGGCTGAGTGCCACCCCCTGCCCTTGCTGCCGACCCTCCTGCACCCTTATCTTTGTGAACCCCCCACCCTGCGAAACCCCCACGGCCATCCCACCAACCCCCCGCAACATTATTTACCTGTGGCCTGGGTTGCTCCATGATCCTAAAACTCTGGTGCCTGTCATTCCAGCAGTAGCCAAGGCCTCCCAAGTGGGGCTGCTGAGCACAAGACCTGCTGGCCTCTGATTAGCCAGCAGTTCTCAGTAGGCATGACTTCCACCCGCAGGACCTTGATTCGAGAGGAAGGCCTGCTGCAGCCTCGCCACTGCCTGATTGATGAGTGGCTCTGTGAACCCTCCCTAACAGAGTCAGCATGGGTCTCTCTCCAGTTGACAAGCAAGACTCCTGACACCTCAACAAGATTCCCCCCCCACCCCACCCCCGCCGTGTCTCCCATGACTGCAAGGCTTCCCAAAGCACTTTAGAGCCAATAAATTACTTCTCATGTGTAATAACAGTTGTTGTGCGGGTAAATGCCGTATTCTTTATCTCAAGGGGGCTGGATTACAAAGTGGAGGAAGTAAATCTTCAGTTGTACAGAGCCTTGGTCAGACCCTACCTGGAGTGTTGGGTTCATTTCTTGATACTAGAACTCAGGAAGAATATATTGACCTTGGAGCAAGTTCAATGCAGATTCACCAGAAAGATACTGGGGCTTAGATAATAAGAATAGGTTGCACAAACTGGCATTCCCTTGAGTTTAAATGATTGGAGGGTGATCCAAATGAGGAGTTTAAAATGTTTGAAGAATTTGATAGAAATTATGTCCTCTGCTGGGTAAATCAAAAACAAGGGGACATAATCTTAAAATTAGAGCTAGACATTTAGGATCAAACTGATGCTGAGGAAGCATTTTTTTGTGCAGAGTGTAGTAAAAATCTGGAACTCACTCTGCCAAAAATAGATTGTTAGAGCTCTTGGTGAGGGAGATTCAGTGAGTGGGTAGGGTTCATTATGGGAGACATTGTACATGGGCAGTGGAAGGAGATTTATTGGCTGCATAGAGTCCACAAGGGGGGATTATACATAGATGTAGGTAGAGATTCAATGGGTGGATCATCTCCATGGCCTAAATTTTCAGCTCAGCAGGTGGGCATGATTGGCTCCCTGGGATCAGCCAGGAAATGGATCACTGAACCGCGATCGGCCCCCAACCGCGATTTCACATTGGCTGGCCAATTAACAGTGCGAAAGGGGCACTGAAAAGCTCAATACTGCCGGGGTGGAGGCGGGAAGAGGGTGGGCATTGATGTCAATACGGGCGCAGGCCAGTGGTGACAGAAAGCTCCCTGAAGGCAGAGAGCTGCCCCAGGGAACTGAAAACCTGAAACAGCAAAAATAAAGGTTTCAAAAGTTGAAAAATGTGTCCATATATCATCAGCTGAAATTTTAGCTTATGAAAATGCTGTCCATAGAAATGTATTTATATTTTATTTCATCACAGAAATCTCATCCCACCCAAGGATAAGGTTTGTTGAAAAATGCAAAGGCCACTTGGCTGATTCGCCCATCCACCAGCTGGAAGGTTGGACAGGCTACACACAATGACAGACAATTGCATCATTAATGGGATTAATTGCTCTCTTAATTGTCAGCAGGTACGCTTCTGACTTTTGCATGCCCATCAACCAAAATATCGCGCGAGTGTGGGATGACATCGGGACGCTTGCCCAACATCATCTCGTGCAATTTCATGCCTGATGGGGTCAGGCACACACCTACCCAATCAGCGTAAAATTCAATCCCATGGCTGGGTTTTCTTGGAAGGAATAATTTCTGACATCAGGATCATACGCGGGTCCCAAATTCACATGGGCAGCCGCAATCTTCCAGGAGGTGACCTCTTAATTGGTCACCACCAGGCCCACTTTCATTTCAGAATGGCAAACTGGCTCTCCAATCAGAGGATCGGCAGCACTGCAGCCTCAGCAATGCCATCGAGGAAGGTGGCTATTGCTGAGGTTACAAAGAGAACAAGAGGGCACTTCCATTTTGAAGTACTCTTGTAGGGTTGATAGAATTATTTTTCTCTGCCATAGACAGGCAGGCCTTGGTTATCAGAAGGTAAACTGGGGTTGCTAACCCTCCAGGATTGGCCTCTAGTCTCTGGAAATTGAAGATCAATCTCCAGGACGCTATTGTGTGCAACCCTAGTGAAAAATCATAGCGACCTTAAAAAAGATTGTTATTTTGTCATTGTATTTGAACATTTCTCTTACTAAGTATTGAAAATGGGAAAGAAAAGGCTGTTTGGCTGTCCGTGAAGCATCGTCCAATTGGGCAATGAGTCTTTTTGCTTTCCAGTTGGCAGAGGAAGGCAACACATCACAAGGAAGGATGTATTGGCGAACTAACAGCAAGAACATGAGGGAAAGTCATGTGATGAATTGTAATGTATTATATTATATTTCTCTGGGAATACATTTAATTACAGTTAGTAACCCTAAAGGGAGCTCCTCCAACAGTGGCACTGGGGCCGCAGACAGGGTCTCCTCCTCAGACCTCCTCCTTGGGCCATGAAACCACTGGCTCCAATGTCCCCAGTGAACAAGCCACAGGGAGGCTGTTTTTCTGCAGCTGGTGGTCTCCTGTTATTTTATGGCAGGTGGTAATTACCTGGCTGACCAAATCCCAAAGGGAAACTTGGCCAAACTATCACAACAATTTGCAATTTGTATTTTATTATGAGAAGCTATGTGCACTGAAGTCAGAAGTGAAGGTTCCAGTACAACTTTTGGAGATTTTAAATATTAAATTAAAACATTTATTAATAAAAGAAAAGAAAACTTAAACACTCATGATTACAGTTACACAGTTAAATTTAGTCTTACAACATTTCCCAAAATATTTCTACTTACCTCGACTCCAAAATAAACACACTTTTCTAGGCAACAGTCCAAATAGATTCTTAATTTATAAAACATCCAGTAATATTACTGCAAGGCACACACTGTTGCTATAAGAGAGGTATTTCACAAGTTTCCCTCTCACTCAACAATGGAAATCTAAGGCTTGTAGCAAAGCCTTGCTTTATGGAACAAACAAGCACTTCTCTGGGGTGGCTAGAACCACTTTTCATAGGTCTGTCTTCACATAGCCCACCTTTCAAGATCTCACATGGCCACTCACCTCATTCAGCTTTTAAACCTCCCTTAAATATATTTTCTCCCCTTTTATCTCTAAACCCATTGTTCCAAACTTTCTTTGGAAGTTACCTTTCCTAGGATATAAAAATCTTTCATGTTGTCATTATGGCCAGCACTTCTGGGAAAAATAAACTTAATGACTTTGCCTTATTTATTTATAATCTTTGCCAGTTGTAAAACTTCCTGTTATGCCTCTTTGAAATTCAACAGCTAACAATTCACTCCTCACATATTTCCTAATGCAAATTCCATTCATTCTGTAGTCATCTAGGAAACATTATAGTCTCTTTACACTCTTTATGTGATGGGGGAACCACTCTGCAACCAGCCCCTCAAAATGGCCCCTTAATTATTTAAATTAGCTGCTTGCCTCCAACTCCTATGCTTCCCGTCCTATTTCTGGTAAAACAGTCCAGTGGTGGGACTATATCGGGGAGCAATCCCAACACAGCTCACTGGCATTTTACCAGCGCCTCCCACCCCCCACCAGGTCCTCGCCTGCCACCCTGGGGCTGGTAAAATTTCACCCCATGATAGGGAAAATTGTACATGGGTTGTTATAGAGAGATTTGTTTATTCTATATTGTCTACTTTCCGGTTCCCCTCTATGAGATCCTCTCTCAGTAAGTTCAGGTCAAGGCTGAAAAACTCAAGTTTCTACAATCTTTCCTCCAACCCTCCAACACTTGAAAGGCCCCTGTGCCTTAATTGAACACTATATGATAAAGATCAATAACTTCCTATGACTTGATTCAACAATGTCTATCACTCTGTTGACTGCTACTCCACAGTCACTTGACATATTAAGTGCTCAGATGACTAACACGCCCAGATCCCTTTCATCCCCACCTTCAGCTATTTCTATGTTATTCATAGAGTATTTATACAATTCAGCATAACAGCTGTTGGAATATTGATCCTGAAGCTGTCTGAGAACAAACAGCAGGATGTTCTAAAGGCAGGATCATTCACTATTAAGATTCATGCTGAACAAGGAGAGGCTGTAGTTCATGAGCAATAGCTGGAAATGGAATCCACCCAATATACCCTGTGATAGCCCATAGTGAGGAGCTGTAACATATGTTTGCTGTTTCCAATTTCTTTCCTACTCTGTAAAGCGGCTTGGGATTTTTTCTATGATTTGACTGAATAGTGGAACAGGCTAAAGGGGCTGAAGTGGCCTATATCCTTATGTGAAGGGTACCATATAAATGCAAGGTGTTGCTTGGACATTGGGCAAGAATTGAGCTTGGCTGAGATACATTGAAAAGCCTCCCTGCACTCACAGTCTAGGCCCACTTGGTTAAGTTTCTGGAGCATTCTGTGATGTGTCAGTACATTGAGCAAAGGAGAGGAAAAGGGGAGGAAACTAATGAAAAATATAACTTTAAATAAAAGTGCATTTATGCAGAAATCAGGGCAATGCATGGTGAAATATGATGGGAAAATAAGTGAGGCTTTCTGTGATTATTTGTTGCCTTTTGTAGCTCAAAAGGAAATAGCCTGAACAGATATTTTCCTCTCTTTTTTAACTTGCAATGATCGCCCACTCAATAACTCCCTTCCATGCTCTTCTCTTAAATTGCTTCACAAATGACAAATCTCATGAAAATAGGTTTGGTAACCGGCAATAATGAAAAAAATCATTCACTCCCATATCAGCTGACATTTTATATTAAAATAACACTTCTCAGAGAATGGCTTTCAGAACTCATATAATTTTCATGCAGCTAGCTGAAAAGGAGCCACTTACTATGTGTCAGTCTGTGTGCTGTCACCTTGTATTGGCTCCTCAATGCTCCTGATTTCTGATGGAATGCTCACCATGCGGGTTAACCAAGGTATTTATAGTTCACTTTTGGTGTAACTGCAGTTCAAATAAAGTACAGAGGGAAACATTGAACAACTCAAAACACAGATAATGTTCTTGGGATGCCACTGATTCCTGAGTGGGTCTACATGATCATATTAAGATTGCACTGTCTTCCCTCCACACAGATAGATTATTATTGTATTTTTATTAATATTCAAGCATTTTTGCTCCGACATAATCAGTAGTTCCAGGTATAGTTTTTCAGTGGTGAAAAGTTCAAATACTGAAAGACATAAGTGGAAAATGAGGATCCTGGTGACATGATTGGTAACCAGGGAAACAGCCAAAGGAAGAACAAAACAGACAGTGAAGTTTAGAAACAGAGTTCCAAAAAAGGTAGACAGGGCTAGGGGAGGCCAACAGGGCGGGTTAAGACCATGGTGGGCAAGATTCTAGAAACAATTATTCGGGATAGAATTAGTAGCCGCATGGAAAAATATGGGTTGATAAGGAAGAGCCACGATGGGTTTCTAAAGGGGAAATTGTGTTTAACTAACTTGCTGGAGCTTTTTGAAGAGGGAACAGAAAAGTTCGATGAGGGTAATGCTGTTGATGTGATGTACATGGACTTTGAAAAGGCGTTTGACACAGTACCACACAACAGACTTGTGAGTAAAGTTATTGCTCATGGAATAAAAGGGACAGTAGCAATGTGGATACAAAACTGGCTGAAAAATAGGAAGCAGAGAGTAATGGTCAATCGACACTTTTCAGGCTGGAGGAAGGTTTGTAGTGGAGTTCCCCAGGGGTCGGTATTGGGACCCTTGATTTTCCTGATATATATTAATGATCTAAATCTTGGTGTGCAGGGGACAATTTCAAAGTTTGCAGATGATACGAAACTTGGGAACATTGTGAATTGCAAGGAGGATGGTGTGGAACTTCAAGAGGACAGAGTCAAGTTGGTGGAGTGGGCAGAGAGGTGGCAGATGAAGTTCATTGTGGAAAAGTGTGAGGTGATGCATTTTGGTAGAAAGAACATGGACAGACAATATAAAAAAGAGGTGAAATTTTGAAGGAGGTGCAGGAGCAGAAAGACTTGTGTGTATATGTGCATAGATCATTGAAGGTGCAGGACAGGTAGAGACAGCAGTTAATAAAGCAGATAATATCCTGGGATTTATTAATAGGGGCAGAGAGTACAAGAGTAGGGAGGTTATGCTGAATTTATGTAAGACACTTGTTAGACCTCAGTTAGAATATTGTGTACAGCTCTGGGCACCATATTATAGGAAGGATGTGAACACATTGGAGAGAGTGCAGAAGAGGTTTACAAGAATGGTTCCAGGGATGAGAAACTTCAGTTATGAGGATAGATTGGAGAGGTTAGGACTGTTCTCCTTGGAGAGAAGAAGGCTAAGAAGAGATTTGATAGAGGTATTCAAAATCAGGAGGGGGTTGGACAGAGCAGATAGGGAAAAGCTGTTCCCACTCGTAAAAGGATCTAGAAAAAGAGGGCTCAAATTTAAAGTAAATTGCAAAAGAAGCAAGTGTGACGTGAGAAAAAACTTTCACACAACGAGCGGTTCGGGTCTTGAATGCACTGCCTGGAAGTATGGTGGAGGCAAGTTCAGTCGAGACATTCAAGAGGACATTAGATGATTATTTGAATAGAAACGATGTGCAAAGGTATGGTGAAAAGGCAGGAGAATGGCACTAGGTCATAATACTTATTTGGAGAGCCGGTGCAGACATGATGGGCCGAATGGCCTCCTTCTGTGCCATTAAGATTCTGTGATTCTGTAATTCTGTGATTCTGTTGACTGAGAGCCAGGATAAGCATTGTTGAAATATGGGAAAACATGGGGAAATACAGGAAAATACAAATTAGTCTCTACTATAACTAATAACTCACCTACAGATACTAGTGACTATTTCCCCTAATTAGTGATCCCACACACCTAATAAGTAAATTTAATTGTGCCCTGACCTATATTAAATATTGACTAAACATACCTACACCAAATTTTACCTACTGTAACACCAAATATGCCAACACTCTGCTGCAAGCTTACAGCTTGAGGGTGAATGAAATGTCAATAACACAGCAATGAAGATGTTCCTTTAAGAAATCTCTGGGAATCAATGTCTGAAGCATTGGAAATACTGATAAAGTTCAGCAAAGTTTTATCTTTAATCCATGCAGTGCGACATTTAATTAGACACTAAGCTCCCAGCCCCACTGGATATGCTTTTGAAATAAGAACTGATTTGTGCAGCCAGAGAACTTGCCACTGACGAAAATCTTCAAAGAACCTCAACCTCACAACGGATTATCAGAACTCAATGATTCCAAAAGTAATAAAATATCATAAACAAGATCAAAAGAATCTCGCGAGTGCACTGTACTCAGGATTCGGAAATTGTGGGTGCATACTGTGAATCATACTGTGTGTTGTGTTGAACATCACATCAGTCCTAGGACAACCTGGTCCCTGCTGTTCCAGGTACTTGCTGCACCTGGACAGTAAGGGAGTTCCTGGTGGCAAGTGGGGGGTTGGGGGGTTGGTGGGGGGTGATGGTTGTTCAGCGTTGGTGGGTGATGCCACGGGGCAATGCCTTTACCTCCATCGGGAGCCCCTCTACGGGTCGCAGGTGTCTGTTTTAAGTGCCCTTCCCCTGCATCCCTCCCACAGAACACACAGGGAGGCCCCCGGATTTTACCTGGGCTGGAATTTTCCAGCCCCTCATGCTGGCGGGATCGCCCAGTCCCACCAATGTGAACGGAGATCTCAATGGCTCACCGGCTCTGCCATAGGGGAACCCGCCCTAGGGGTGAGCTGGAAAATCTTGGCCCTAGCTTCTCCTCATGTCAGAGAGGCTCGCCCTCCATTGGTAAAATGACAGCAGTGGCAGGAAGAGGCCCTTAACTGGCTCTTAACCAGCCACTTAAGGGCCTCGATTGGTCTCAGGGTAGGAGGGCCATCCGCCCGCCACCTTCCCTGATACTGGTGAAACGTCAACAGCAGCAGGAAGGCTGCGGGCATGACCACCCCCACAACACCCCCCCCCCCCCCGCCCCCCCAACCCCCTCCCTACCACCTCCCGATTTCTCATCACTTCCCGCCTCCCAGCCCACTCCTTGAGGCGTCATAAAATTTTGGCCCTTAAGTCTGAAACAAAAATCAAAAACTTAAATAAAGCAAATTACATAGGATGAGGAGTTAAGGCTGAGGTTAATGGGTAAAATAGATTAAAATGTATTGATGTAGATCAGCACTGGCAACCATGTAAAAGAATAATTCAACTTTCTCAATGAAAATGCATTCCATTGAGAAATAAAAACTCCACAGCAGAAGTGCTCCATCTGCAGCTAACTAAAGAAGATAAGGATAATATCAGATTTAAAAAGAGTTTATTGGGAAGAATGGCAGTAAACCCAATGATTGAGAGAGTTTTAGAAACCAGCAAAGAATGAGCAAAAAAATTGGTAAAAAGGGAAAAAAATGAAGTATGAGAGTAAACCAGCCAGGAATATAGAAGCAGATCGTAAGAACTTCTACAAGTCTGTAAAAAGGGAGAGAGAAATGGAGAGGGAAAAGTAAACTTAGGTCCCTTAAAAGCTGGGACAGGAGGGAATTATTATGTGGAATAAGGAGATGGCAGAGACTTGAAACAAATATTGTGTTTTCACAGTGGAAACACAAAACATCTCCAAAAAATAGTGGGGAACCATGAGGCTAATGAGAGTGC
Organism: Carcharodon carcharias; assembly: GCF_017639515.1. Taxonomy (NCBI): domain Eukaryota; kingdom Metazoa; phylum Chordata; class Chondrichthyes; order Lamniformes; family Lamnidae; genus Carcharodon; species Carcharodon carcharias. Next base: position 61,811,730 of record NC_054481.1, on the reverse strand, counting down.
ATAGCTTAAAGTAATTAATTAATATCAGTAGAGGAAAAAGTACCAGAGAAACTAATGGGACTAAAGGCTGATGTATCCCTTGGACCTGATGGTCTGCATCCTGGGGTTATAAAAGGGCTATCTGCACAGAAATGGGATGCTTTGGTTGTGATCCTCCAAAGTTTCCTAAATCCAAAACATCCTTAGTAGGTTGGAAGGTAACAAATGTGAAGCTGCTATTCAGTAAAGGAGGAAGAGAGAAAACAGGGAATTATAGGCCATTAACCTGACATTAGTTGTCAGAAAAATGCTGAAATCTACTATTAAAGAGGTGTTAACAAGGCACTTCAGGAAATCATGATATAATTAGACAGCATCAACATGGTTTTTAAAAAGGAAAGTTGTGTTTGACAAATTTATTACAGCTTTTTGAGGATATTAACTAGCAGAGTAGATAAAGGGAAATATGTAGGGTAGTATATTGGATTTGCAAATGGCATTCGATATGGGGCCACACAAAAGATTATTACACAAAATCAGGGCTCAAGGGGTTGGGAGTAATTTATTTGCATGGATAGAGGATGAACAAAAAGCAATGAGTGGGGGTAAATGGGGGATTTTCAAGCTGGCTGGCTGTAACTATTAAGGTTTCACAAGGATCAGTGCTGAGGCTTCAGCTATTTACGATGTATATTAATAACTTAATGATGGGATCAAGAGTATTACATTCAATTTTGCAGACGATACAAAGTTAAGTAGGACCATAAGCTGTGAGGAGGACACAAAGAGGCTACAAAGGGACATAAGGAGATGGTGGCATCATGGTAATGTTGCTGGACTAGGCTAATACTCTGGGGACATGCATTCGAACCCCACCATGGCAGTTGGTGGAATCTGAATTCAGTTATTAAATTTGGAATATAAAGCTAGTTGCTGAAATGGTGACCCTTAAAATATCATCAATTGTCATAAAAACCCATCAGGGACTGGCTCCAAGGAAGATGGCACCTGTACAAGCCAGACAGGTTGCACCTGAACAGAACCGGGACTGAGTTCGTTGCGGGCATTTTGCTATTGCTGTTGGGAGGGCATTAAACTAACTGGGCAGGGGTGTGGGAACCAGGAGAGAATATTATGGAGGAATAACAGAGTGCACAAAATACTGAGAGAGACAGATATCACTAGTGTAGAGAACAGTAAGTTTATAGGTGGAGTCGGAGCAAGGAAGAAAGTAATGAAATCTAAATCAGGGTTACTGTGCATGTGTATGAATAGGAAAAGGAGGAGTAAGGCTGATTAGGAACCTAAAAGGGAACTTACACATGGAGCCAGGGGCATGGCTGAGGTATTAAATGAATACTTTGCATCTGTCTTTACCAAGGAGATAGATGCTACCCAGGCCATGTGACAGACGAAGGAATTCTGTCACTAAAAGATTCAAAGTTGATAAGGAGGAAGTGTTGGATAAAATGCATGTACTTAAAGTTGACAAGAGACCAGGACCGGATGAGATGCATCCAAGGATATTGAAGGAAGTGAAAGTGGAAATTGCGCAGGCCATAACCTTTCAATCTTCCCTACACTCAGGGGAGATGCCAGAGGACTGGAGAATTGCAAACATTATGCCGTTGTTCAAAAAATGTTGTAAAGATAAGCCCAGCAATTACAGACCAGCCAGTTTAGCTCCAGTGGTAGGGGAGCTTCTGAATGATATCACCTCTCATTTAAGATAATGAGAGGTGATATCATTGAGACCGGGGATGGGGGGGGCTTGTCAGGGTAGATTCTGAAAAGTTGTTTCTCCGGGATGCAGAGTCTTAAGCAAGGGGCCATGGTCTCATTTAAGACTGAAATAAGGAGGAATTTCTTTGTCAAAGCAATGTGAATCTTTGTAATTCTTTACCTCAGAGGGCTGTGGAAGTTCAGTCGTTGAGTCCATTCAAAGCTGAGATAGATCTTGTACTCTGGGAGAATCAGTGGATATGGGGAGAGTGCAGGAAAATGCATTGAGGTCAAAGATCAGACATGATCTTATTAAATGGCAGCACAGGCCCAAGGGGCTGTATGGTCTACACCTGCTCCTATTTCTTTTGTTCTTATGATACTCAGGACTCAATTCCCTAACTCGATAACCCGATTTCCTTCTATGTGATCATTTCTTGCATACGATAATCAGTGATCTCTTCCTTCCCCTTTGCATGCTTTACTAAGTCAGTTAAACTTTTGCTTTTACAACAGGAGTTTGTGGCTTTGAATCCCCCTTGAGGATCGAACGCATAGGGGAGAATTTTCTCCCTGTTGGGCGGGTCGGTCAGGAGCGGGCGCAGGCAGGCGTGGAGCTGATCGCAGCCTGTGATGGGCTGCGCACCGCCATTTTGCATAGGCGGACCAATTAAGGGCTGCCCAGCGTGACATGCACCCGGAAGTGCTGAGCACTCCCTGTACAGTGGGGGGAGGAGGGAGAGTCGAGGCCTGTGCTGTTTCGTGCTTGCACGGAGCTGTCTCAAGGAGATTAACTTCAGTGTTAAACTTGCAATAAATAAAAAAATAAAATTATTTAGACATGTCCCCTCATGTGGCAGTGTCACATGAGCTGGGACATGGTCATGAATTTTGATTAAAGTTTTTATTTAATTAATGAAACCTTCATAAAACCTTATCCTGCCCAGCCGATGAGGTGCCATGAAACATTCGAAGGCTGCCTGGGCTCTTCGCCTGCCCGCCACCCTTAAGGTTGGACAGGCAGCTTTCTTGATAGGGTTAATTAGTTCGATAGTTTGACAGTTCGGCGGGCATGCAGCTGAATCCAGTGTGCACCCGCCGAATGGAAAGTCAGAATGACGCGCGGTGATGTCAGGACAGCACGCCCGATACCACCACGCGTCATTTTACACATCGGCGTGTGGGGCCTGCCTCCGCATGCCAAACAGAAGATTCTGGCCATAATCTCAGCTAATTCTCCAGTGCAGTACTGACACTTGATTGGAAGTGGATGAGGCATGCAACTCAGACTGCATACGCCTACTCTGGTGAGTATACAAAGCTCCACAGCACTATCAGAAGGACACCAGAAAATAGATGAACTTATCTTCCTTGGAGCGAGCAGGTCATGGGTTTAATCCCCACACCAGAGACCTGAGCACAAAATCCAGCCGGACACTCCAAAGCAGGACTGACAGAATGCTGCACTGTTGGAGGTACCATCGTTTAGATGAGATATTAAATTAAGGTCTGTCTGTCCTCTTAGGTGCATGTAAAAGATCCCATGGTACTACTTGAAGAACAAGTGAGATCTCCCTGGTGTCCTGGCTCATATTTATCCCTCAGTCAACATCACTAAGTAACAGATTATCTAGTCATTAGCTTTGCTATTTGTGGGATCCTGTGAGCAAATTGGCTGTCGCGTTTCAAAGTGACTACACTTCAAAAGTACTTCATTGGCTGTAAAGCACTTTGGGACCCCCTGAAGTCATGAATGGAGCTATAGAAATGCAATTTCTCTCTCTCCAACCTTCTGACTCAAGAAGCTGGATTGCAATTTTTGGCCTAAGGCTGATGTTACAATTTTTAAATATATTTTCCAATGCCTCGTATTTTTCTACTATTCCTCCTGACTAGCTGATTGCCTCCCTATTTCTCCATGAGACCCAGACTCTGGAATTCTTTTCCGAAACTTCTCCACCTTTCCATTTCCCCCCTCCTTTAAGACCTTCTGAAGGGCAATCTGGGATGGTCAATAAATGTTTAAAAGCCAACTCATAATGCCACCCTTCTTATGTCTCCTTCTTCTGCAATGTATCCATTGTTGTCTCATCACACTGCGATGAAACACCTTGAAACGTTTTTCTACATTAAGGTATTATATAAATACAAGTTGCTGTTGACAGTGCTCCTTGGGACTTGATGAGTTTCCATGTGATATGCAATCTAGCAAAACCACATTGTTTTAAACCAGTTCTTAATGAGGACAATGCTCCTTACTAACTGGGTTCAAAAGTAATAATTAGGTCTGAATTCTAAATTACTTGGTGCTGCGATGGAATACTTCAACTAAACATAACACTGTGTGTGCTCATTACTGTTTATTTCCAAACTTTTCCGGGCATGCATCTATCTTTCAAAGTATCTGACTACAGGGTATCAGTGTCCCACAGTACACAACTGTAAAGATTTCCCCTTCAACTTGATCCATTACCATAGATTGGGCAGATTACACCAGAAAGACCCAGGCTGGATTCCCAGTCCTGTGCTGCATCAGCTGGGTTACTGGTAGGAGCATTGCAGTCTTCCTGGTGTAAGGAGAGGCAGTTGAGTCAAGATCTACTATTCAGTGGTTCCTGTTGACAATCAAAAGAACATGAGAAATAGGAGCAGAAGTAGGACATTTAGCCCTTTGAGTTTGCACAGCCATTCAATACGATCATGACTGATCTTTCACTTCAATTCCACCTTCCTTTATTATCTCCTATATCTCTTAATTTTCCTAGTATCTAAAAATCCATAGATCTTTATTTTGACTATGCTTAATGACTAAGCATCCACAGCTGTCTGGGGTAGAGTATTTAAAACTCCCATCTCAGCCCTAAGTAGCTGACCCCTGTTGGGAGACTGTGACCTTCAGTTCTCGACTCCCCAGTCAGGGGAAACATGCTTCCAGCATCTACCCAATCAATCTTTTCAGGAATTTTATTGGCATGAAATGCATCTGCCCCGATTTTTGGGTGTGGGATCAAAGATTGGCCCATTGGAAGCTAGGTGGATAGCATACAAAATTTGTCTCTCCACCTCATTTGGGCATGCATTGGCATGTGTCGGGTGGCCATTGCAGGAGGCCAATGCTACCAGACACCAGACCAGCAGCGCCATGGGACTATGCGTAGGATGGTGTTATCATGAGCCTCCCATCCACACGCCTCTGTGTAACCCACAACTATAAGATTGCAAAACAATGAGGAAAGGGCCACTGTGACAGAGAGGTAATTGTAAGGCATTGTAGATTTTGCATCAACTGTTGTCATGAGTGACCCCAAATAAAATTACCGGACATAAAGGCATCCAATACTGGAGAGTGGACAGACCATCTAGAAACCAGGCTGTTAGGTATAAAACCAGACAAAAGGCAACCCTAATATTTCACACCGGTCCTGGAATCCATTATGCTTCTTGCATTTTTTGCACACTTCAGGGGGTCAAGTAGCATTGCTCTGGCAACCTTCTCTTTTTAAAGTAGTTGTTCCTATAAAAGGGAAGTTGAAGCAGTACACTGCAGACCGCTGGATGGTCACATTTTGATACTGAGGCAGAAAGAGGAAGGCACACCAGGGGAAGGGAAGGGCTCCCGGTTTTGGTGATACCACTGTCTGGATGCACCCTGCAGAGAGGTGGAGGTCAGGAAGGAGGCCATGTTTCAGCCAGGGATGTGAAGCCATCAGAAAAGAATCTCTGCAGGGAATGGAAACAAGTAGCAAGGATGGTGAATGCCCAGAGTGTGCCTCCCAGAACATGGCAGCAGTCCCAAAAAAAGTTGAATTTACCTCATTTGAGTGGTCAATGTAGGTAAATGCAGCTACACATTGCATCTCACACCCATCACACCACCCAACTTATACAGTGCTTAATGCATCACACCCCCATTACTCACCCAGCAGGACTCCCAGGCTCTCAGAACTCAACCCAATGTGTACAACACCTCACCCACATTCACGTTCCAGTCATGCCAGCCATGCACTCAACTCTACCCAGTTCCCCATATCTACAGCTATTCAACTGCAGAAGGCACATCATTCAACCACACTGACAAACAGGCACTCACATTCTACCTCTGTCTTGCAGGAGAAGGTTGCCCATAATAAGAGGGAAACCAACAGGACCGATGGCGAACAAGCACACCTGCATTCCCTCAGCACCCCTGAGGAGATGGTACATAGGATTATGAGCACGAACTTCAAAGAGTCTGTGACATCCAGTGCTGTCAAGGCCTTCAGAATGATGGTAAGTTGTTGCCTTATGCACCACTCACTCCTCACCCTCATCCTGAGAGGTGCCATGAAATGAAAACTGCAGATGGACTGAGTGTGAACTTCCTGCTTTCCTCTCCACCTATTCTTTCATCACTCCTAAACCTCCCATTAAGCTTCTGCACTTTCAGGCAGTCAAGATCAGCTGCCTATTCAGCCATTGTATCCTCAAGCAGCAGGGTGAGGAAAAGAGATGGTCAGCTTGAGTGAGAACTCCCTGGAGGGCAAGGGCACAGATGTATTCTGCTGCAGGGGCTTTGTTGGAGTGGACTACAGGAAAATGCTGGTGGTGACGCACACAGAGGTGCCTGATGCATTAGCAGGCCTACCAGACAGCATCCAGACACTGGATAGGAGCATAGAGGAGTCCAGCTCCAACATGGCAGAGTGCATCGCACTGAGCCTGGAGCTCATTCTTTCCACCATGGAAGTGGTGGTAGCTCCATGGCAGCTCTGTCATTCTGACCGATGATGGACTGTCTGCTGGCCTCTGTCTCAGCTTCCATTACAGCACAGGTGGATGCCTTGGACGTTTCAATGCTGCAGTGGGAGCTGAAACAGAGGTCATCAGATCTATGACTGCTAGCATTCAGGCTCAGACTGCTGCCATTGTGGGAACAGACCTCAGTGCTCAAGGAGACAAACTGATTCTCTCGTCAGTCCAGCAATCTGTGCTCCAGCAGATTACAAGAATTGCTGAGGTTTGTTCCTGTGGGATTAGCAGTGGCATCATGGGGCACGAACCTGCTATCCTCTCTCAGCATTTGTGTTCCCATCACTGCCAGTCTGCCAGTGACCTGGCATGTTACATCTCAGCCAGCGAGCCCAGACTGCTGCCATCCATACCAAAGTGATGCAGTCCAAAGTCAGGCTGACAAGTCCAGAGCTGCTACAGGGCATCTTGCAAGGCCAACTGCAGTCTCCCCACCAACCATGCTGCAGTCACTGGTGTAGCAGGCACCTGCAAGACAGGCACTAAGGTGATGCACAAGGGAGATTAGTTCTGTTTTTTTGTATTATTGATTTATTGCTGGATTAATTTATTCAGTGAAAGTTTTTGCTGTTGGTCTTTATTGAATGATACTGACCAAAGGGATTTTGTGATGGCAAGTCTGTAATGGCTGCACTGTTAGGGAATGGTGGATCCATGTTGTGGGTGGGAAGGTCATTTAAACTGAAGCAAAGCCTCATAGTGCTCTCACTCGAGTTGCACAAGGTGGATGTGGTCTCCTGGCGGATGTGGTCTTCTACCTTTCTCTTCCTCTACCTTGTTCTGACCAGGTGAGATGGGGTTAACTGGCTTCCATCTATTCAACCTCATCAGTTGGTCACAACAAAGATTTAAGTTTCTTTCTCACAAGGTGTCTTTACCAAATCCAAATTAATTTAACTGTTTAAGTTATGAACAATAAGGAGCAATCAGAAAGGTTTCATTGAGTCAAAGTAAGGGCAAATTTACTAACCACTAAACCCGAGAAAAATAATAAAGACATGACATCTCACACACACAGGTATCAGAAATAAGGGAAGTTAGAGTACAATAAAAAATAGCTAAAAGACTATATGGCTAAGGGTCCTTTGATTGTCCTTGAGGTGTAGATTTTAAAACATTGTGGCCGATTTGGATTAGCTGGTTTCAAGGATCCTGTCAGATGTAGAAGATGTTGTAATTATTGAAAGATCTCAGTTAGCTCTCATATTTCTACTAATGTTGGCTTCCAAATCGGGAAATGCACTTGTTCCAAAATAGACAGAGAGAGAGAGAGAGAGAGAGCCCAGCTTTCAGCCTGTTTCCTCTGCTGAAAACTTTCTTGCCCATCCCCTTCAGGACTCTAGCCTAGTCTAAAATACTTCACCCATTGTGTACTTTCAAGGAGTTTTGGGTGATCTGTCTGTGACAAGCATTGTTTCAATATCTAGCACTTTGTATTTTCATGTCTCTTCCTTAGACAGTGACAAGTTCCAATGGGCCTCTGACTTATGGGTAATGTCTCTCTGAAGGTTATTTGTTTGTTTCCACCTTCACCTTGGAAGGTGACCTTGCATATTTAAGTAATTTGTTCTGTCTCATTTCCAGCCAGTTGAAAATTGAAAAATCATATTTTCAAAAACAAAGGGTCATAGCCTCATGACCACCTCCCATAGGTGGCACCCCAGTGGCTAAGCCCTCATAATTGAAAGGTTGTGGACAATGCAGCACATCACACAAACATGGAGCCCAACCACCCTACCCCACCCACTCCATGTACTACAGAGATAACCACAACCACCTCCTCCACCCCGAGCGATCTAAGCAGTGAAAGCTTGGTGTTAGGAGACTAACAGCTTGCTTTATGGGTGGCTCCATGTCTTCCATTGAAGCCCTCTGACCTCATGGGATGGGATGGCTGCTGTGGATCATGAGCCATAAATGGAGGGTCATCCTCGACACCTCCTCTCCATGTCCTGCTCATGTAACAAAGCAAGTGACACTACAACTACTGTTTCCATACCTATGCAAGGCAATGTTATTTCCTGCCTTTCTACAAAAACCTCAATTCCTCCAACAACTCACTGCAGTGTTTCCACAAATTTTGCTCAAGCAAAATTGTCAAAAGCACCTCAGCTGTAATTTGTTGAGTGGCCTTCAAATAGCCTCAGAACTGAGCCCACCTTGCTTCCTAAGGCTTGTTGTTTCAGGGGTGAATAAGGAAGACATTTCCTGCACACGTATTGACCAATTTTGATGCCCTGGCATGCATCAGTCCTTTTACATCAGTAACATGGTGATCACACAGGCCGGGATCTTCCATGCCCGCCAGTGTCGGGCGTGTTCGGTGGCGTGAGCGATCAATATGGCGCGATTGGTTTCACGACGGCTTGAAAACGGTTCGTGATCGTCTGCTCAGCCCGCCGATGGTGGCCCACACTCTCCGCCATCGGATGTCAGGAACAGCATTGTAATATATTCATTATTAGGCCTGCCCGCTGGAATTGTTCCCCCTGGATCATCCGCCCACGTCGGCGGGAAAACACGCCGATGTGTTTCACAACAGCACATAAGTGACGTGCACCTGGCGAGTTAGACTTTGCACGGGACTTCGAGGCTTGTTTTCCTAACTTGCTTCCAGCAGCACTCACTGTCATCAGCGCCAGGCTTCACAGACAGCAGCACATCACTTTTAGTGGGGGGGGCTCAAGGTAGGTCTCTACCTACCAGATCAGCCACATGTGATTGGCTTTTCAATGGCTGCAGGGCAAGACCTTGCTTGCGGAAGGGGGAGGAGTGCCCTCAGGCAAGGGAAGAGGCTGCAGGACAAGGGCTGTACTGGGGAAGGAGGGGTATCCCAGGGTGTGTGGGAGGGCACATATTGATCTGTGCAAGTGGCCTCAAGATGGTGAGGGCTGAGGAGGCAGTCTCCAGAGGAGATGAGGCCAGATGTACACGTGAGGGGGTGTGTGAGAAAGTGAGTGGTGATGTCCCTTGAGCTGGCAGTGAGTGAGATGCCAGTGAATGTGTGATGGGCTTGAATGTGTGAGTTTAGAGTGATGAGATGGTTGCCATAACCTGTCTGCAAGGATGAGATCATTCATCCTCTATCTGCATTGGATGGCAACCTCTTCTGTGCAGCATTGGCACTGACCACCACTGCCACCTTCTCCCAAGACTGGTTGGTCACGCTGCTGCCCATCCTGCAGCCAGAGTGGGGGGAGAGAACATAGCAGCTGGCCTCCACGATGTGTCGCTAAACCTGGGGGCTTCAGTCTTTTTGCCTTTTGTGGACATCTTCCCTGCAGTAGCTGCGGGCTGGACACACTGAGACTTATGACCCATAATTCAGATCTGCACCACCAATGGTAAAGTGGCCGCAAATTCATTTTAATTAAGGTTTCAATGTGCCTGTTGTTTTTAGAAACACACACACACACACACACACAGTCACACACACAGTCACACACACACACACACACACACAGTCACACACACACACACAAACACACACACACAAACACACACATACGCACACACAGACACACACACACAGTCACACTCACACACACACACAGTCACACACACACACACAGAGTCACACACACAGACACACACACACAGTCACACGCACACACACACAGAGTCACACACACACACACACACAGAGTCACACACACACACGCACACACAGTCACACACACACACAGAGTCACACACACACAGTCACACACACACACACATACACACACACACAGTCACACACACACAGAGTCACACACACACACAGAGTCACACACACACACACACAGTCACACACACACACGCACACACACACTGAGTCACACACACAAACACACACACACAGTCACACACACACACAGTCACACACACACACACAGTCACACACACACGCACACAGAGTGACACACACACACACAGTCACACACACAGTCACACACACACACACACACACACACACAGAGTCACACACACACACACAGTCACACACACACACACACACACACCGCACACAGTCACAACTTAAAGCTTCTCTTAAGTAGTTTAAACAAACATGAGCTGGTTCAGCTTCCCGTCCGACTGGCCCTTTGCGGCAGGCTGGACATTAAATATGGTGCCCGGTGTGATGAAGCGATGAGGTGACAGCGTGGTGGGTGAATGAGAGCCTGTCCACCATCAAAATGGTGTGTTTCCCAGGAATGCATAACTAATATGGCAGGTTTAGGATGATACGGCATGAAAAGCTGCCATTGCGGCCGGTGGGTGAAACGTCGTTTTACCCACCTGCTACCACACTTAGTGCAAACCTGGGACGATTCCGCCCACAGGCTCAGCAAGTTCAGGCTCGTTCAGGAGACACGCCAGCTGCGTGCCACTCCAGCTGAGTTATGACCTAAGGGAAGTGGCCAGCGGTGCCTTGCATGCTGCAAATCATCAAATAGACTTTCATAGCTATTGTATTACCCACATCCCATCAGCTGGAATTTTGTGTAATAACCTCTTACTTGTTACTGGATTGAATGGTTTTTGAAAACCCACAGGCTCCACCCGCCCACCCCCACCTCCCCCCCCACCCCATGTCTACCTTGCTAGTTACAACCTACAAAAACTCCTGCCAGATTTGGTATGTGTGTTTGGATGTTGGTGAGGACAGGATCGGATTTGGCAGTAATGCTGTAGCAGTTGATTATCCTGTTGATAAGTTATAAACTCAGATATGAAAATGGTCAATTAGTTGAGGTGGGGCTGGATTCTAGCACCTTTAAATGATGCAGGAAATGGAGTTGCAGATTATCAAATGAAAAATGAGCAAAACCCTAAAACACTCCTTAAAATAAAACACAATTCTGTCATCAGATTGGCACTTTTAAGATTTCCTGAATCGTTATATATTTCTGTGCATGTTTTATCTGATGCAATAAAGAATCTATAGAATAGAAGACACTGCCCCCTGCTGTATAAATCTGGGATTGGCTGGTTTTTAAACTATATTGTTTCGTTCTTGCCGGAAACATGGGCAGCACCTTTGGAGAGAGAAACAGAGTTAACATTTCAGGTCAATAACTTTTTGTCAGAGTTACTGAACTGGTCTAGAATTTTCTGTCTTTATTTCAAATTTCTACGTTCTGCAATATTTTGAATTAGTTTTGGTTTCCTTGGGGCAGCAGACTGCACAATCAGGCTTCTCCCATATGGTTGGTGAAAGCTAAGAGCGGTCTATGATTCTGGGGTCACTGAACAGATGGTGCTCATCAACACTATGATGAGGGCTGGACACTCGGCAGGTCCAATCCCTGATTCCCCTTCTGCCCTGAAAGGTGAAGAATGGCGCTGTCTATTTTTCTTTTTCAATCTCTCTCTCCCCTCACGTTTCCTGAAGGCATGCCATCACTGGGTAAAGCTCGATGGGTGCTGGCTGCCCTCTGGCACCCTGATGAACTGAACATCTTCATGTGTCAGACAATGTAGTGAATGGCAACAGGCTACTCAACCAGGGAGGGCATCATAGGCATCATAGTGTCTGCCTCTCATGCACTCCAATTCACACATATGTACATACACAATATACATACACACACACACATGCCACTAATAGTGCTCAGAGTCCTGGATTTTAATTCTGCCTGAACCGTGTTAAATTGTAAAGTCTGTTCGGCAGCACTAGCTGTGATCACCAAGCTCAGTTCAGAGCAGGATTTAAGCCTGCTGGAAAGGGCCAGCTGGATGGGAATCTGAACTAGCTCGTGTTTGTTTAAACAGCTTAAGAGATGCCTTTAGTTATGACTGTGTGTGTTTGTGTGTGTTTCTAAAAACAACAGGTAGATTGAAACCTTAATTAAAATGAATTTGCAGTCACTTTCCCATTGTTGGTGCAGATCTGGGTCATGGCAGACTCCTCACCATCAGAATACCCTAAACTTCATGGTGGTCGGCTGCTGAAACCCTATTCCATGCCTTTCTTACCTCTAATTTCACCAGTAATCTCCTGGCCAGCCTTCCCTGCTTCATAAACTTGTGCTCATCCAAAACTCTACTTCCCATATTCTAACTCACACCAAGTTTCATTCACCTATCACCCCTGTGCTCACCGACTTACATTGGGTCCCTGTCCAGCAATGCCTCAATTTTAAAATTTTCATCTTTGTGTTCAAATCCCTCATGGCCACACCTCTCCCTTTCTCCATAATCTCCTCTAGCCCAAAAACCCTCCAAGATCTCTGCGCTATTCCAACTCTGGCCTCTTGTCTGTTCCCCACTTCCTTCACTATGTCATTGGCGGTTGTGCTTTCAATTGCCCAACTCTAGGTTCGGGAATTCCTTCCCAACCCCATCTGCCATTCCACCCACCTCTCTTCTCTTCTAAGAGACTCCTTAAAATTCTATTTTTTTGCCAAGCTTTTGATCACCTATTCCAATGTCCCCTTATAGGATGTGGTGACAAATTTCATCTGATTATGCTCCTGCCTTGGAATGTTTTACTGCATTTTAAGTGCTATATAAATGTAGGTTCTTGTTGATTATTCATGTTTAGGAGAGGTTCAAGGTGGTCAACTTGCTTTTTTGGAGAAGAGAACTTTTGGTGTTTTTCTTAGTTCTCCATTGGGAATGAGATTGAAATTTATGTATCTTCTCTCTTCCCATAAGCTGAGTGGTCCATGTTCTCCTGGGACCTTTGAGGGGCTTTGAATTGTGCTGGTGAGTTTTGACAGTGTTTAGTGTTCCTACGAGCATGTCCATGATGAAATAGGAAAGGACAGATTTCCCTGCCTCCCCTGAGTACCTAGAGAGATCCATATTACCAGCTGATCTTGTTGTCAGACACTATGCCCTGCTGATGCTGCTCTCACAGTGAAACCTGGTGGATTTTGTATTGTGCCAGGTGTAAAGCTCACTCTGAGCTGCTACAAATTCAAGTTGATTCTACTTTAACTTTTCCTGTGCTTTGGCAGGCCTCTGCTGGCCCAATCTCAAATTCTTAAAACTCGGGAGGTTCACTTCCTCAGTGTAAGGCTCCAGCTCCTGATAACTATTCAAATCCTCCTCCTGAATGGTGCCAACTGGAGCAGAAATCATTGTGAATGGCATGGGCATAATGCCCTCCAGTGTCAAACAGCTTGCCGGCAGTTGCAGTGAAAGAATTGTCTACTTAGGCAGGGTATGGGAAAGGATGGACTGGTCTATCTGAGGGAGAACCTTCCAGGGATGGGAATGGATGAAAAATATCTGATAAAGCTGCAACCCAGCTCTCTTGCAAACTACTGTGTTGATTTGGTGCCCTGAGAGAGATGAGCAACAGTCTTGAGACTGGGCATCCATCGGTTGATTGCAATCCTTTTGTTGCCTTTTTTTCTGACTCTGTGAGTTGCTTTTTACAAACTCTCAAAGTGCTGATGTTTCTGTCCTGTGATGTTCCCTAGACCCAGTCTTCTACTGAGTAGCAGAGAGACGTAGCCCCTGGGAACAGGTATGACTTAACTGATTGATCACTGCAGTAGGAAGATTCAGGAGACAGAACTGCTACTATATTGGTCTCGCTGTGTTTGCTCAGGACTCCGGGGATGAGTCCCTCCTTAGCAGGAGCTTGACAATGGATATGGATTTATTTCAGTCAAAAAGGCACAGACCACTCTCCAATACCACACCCTGAGAGGCCATTGTTCATCAGCCAACCTGACTATTCAACTGTCGGGCCATCACACAGCTGGCCCTGACCCTGTACAAAAACTACAGCAGGGTCACTGGACAGCAGGAACTCTGACAGGTTTTATTTCTCACTTGTCGAGTCCAGGGATGTGAGACCAATTGGAGTGAACTGGTCACACCCCAGCTCAGAGCGAGTGCAGACTGAGGATTGGACCTGTCAAATTTCCCAAATCCCATGCCCTTCCCCAGCCACAGGCTGAGCCAGACTGTTCACAACTTCTGCGACCTATTTGACCCCGAGCTGAGCTTTTAACTACTGAGCATTCACTGGTGAGCTGTCAGTGCAGCCTGCTAGGAGTGGGAGCTGTGTATCTGTACACTCTGCAGGGGGTGGGAGCTGTGTATCTGTACACTCTGCTGGAGGTGGGAACTGTGTAACTGTACACTCTGCTAGGAGTGGAAGCTGTGTATCTGTACACTCTGCTGGGGGTGGGAGCTGTGTATCTGTACACTCTGCTGGCGGTGGGAGCTGTGTATCTGGACACTCTGCTGGCAGTGGAAGCTGTGTATCTGTACACTCTGCTGGGAGGGTGGGAGCTGTGTATCTGTACACTCTGCTGGGGGTGGGAGCTGTGTATCTGTACACTCTGCTGGGGGTGGGAGCTGTGTATCTGTACACTCTGCTGGGGGTGGGAGCTGTGTATCTGTACACTCTGCTGGGGTGGAGCTGTGTATCTGTACACTCTGCTGGGGGTGGGAGCTGTGTATCTGTACACTCTGCTGGGGTGGGAGCTGTGTATCTGTACACTCTGCTGGGGGTGGGAGCTGTGTATCTGTACACTCTGCTGGGGTGGGAGCTGTGTATCTGTACACTCTGCTGGGGGTGGGAGCTGTGTATCTGTACACTCTGCTGGGGGTGGGAGCTGTGTATCTGTACACTCTGCTGGAGTGGAGCTGTGTATCTGTACACTCTGCTGGGCAGTGGGAGCTGTGTATCTGTACACTCTGCTGGGGGTGGGAGCTGTGTATCTGTACACTCTGCTGGGAGTGGGAGCTGTGTATCTGTACACTCTGCTGGGGGTGGGAGCTGTGTATCTGTACACTCTGCTGGGGGTGGGAGCTGTGTATCTGTACACTCTGCTGGGAGTGGAAGCTGTGTATCTGTACACTCTGCTGGGGGTGGGAGCTGTGTATCTGTACACTCTGCTGGGCAGTGGGAGCTGTGTATCTGTACACTCTGCTGGGGTGGGAGCTGTGTATCTGTACACTCTGCTGGGGGTGGGAGCTGTGTATCTGTACACTCTGCTGGGGGTGGGAGCTGTGTATCTGTACACTCTGCTGGGGGTGGGAGCTGTGTATCTGTACACTCTGCTGGGAGTGGGAGCTGTGTATCTGTACACTCTGCTGGGGGTGGGAGCTGTGTATCTGTACACTCTGCTGGGGGTGGGAGTTGTGTATCTGTACACTCTGCTGGAGTGGAGCTGTGTATCTGTACACTTTGCTGGGGGTGGGAGCTGTGTATCTGTACACTCTGCTGGGGGTGGGAGCTGTGTATCTGTACACTCTGCTGTTGTGGAAGCTGTGTATCTGTACACTCTGCTGGGGGTGGGAGCTGTGTATCTGTACACTCTGCTGCCAGTGGGAGCTGTGTATCTGTACACTCTGCTGGGGGTGGGAGCTGTGTATCTGTAAACTCTGCTGGGGGTGGGAGCTGTGTATCTGTACACTCTGCTGGGAGTGAAAGCTGTGTATCTGTACACTCTGCTGGGGGTGGGAGCTGTGTATCTGTACACTCTGCTGGAAGTGGAAGCTGTGTATCTGTACACTCTGCTGGGAGTGGGAGCTGTGTATCTGTACACTCTGCTGGGGGTGGGAGCTGTGTATCTGTACACTCTGCTGGGAGTGGAAGCTGTGTATCTGTACACTCTGCTGGGGGTGGGAGCTGTGTATCTGTACACTCTGCTGGGAGTGGAAGCTGTGTATCTGTACACTCTGCTGGGGGTGGGAGCTGTGTATCTGTACACTCTGCTAGGAGTGGAAGCTGTGTATCTGTACACTCTGCTAGGAGTGGAAGCTGTGTATCTGAACACTCTGCTGGGGGTGGGAGCTGTGTATCTGTACACTCTGCTGGGGGTGGGAGCTGTGTATCTGTACACTCTGCTGGGGGTGGGAGCTGTGTATCTGTACACTCTGCTAGGAGTAGAAGCTGTGTATCTTTACACTCTGCTGGGGGTGGGAGCTGTGTATCTGTACACTCTGCTGGGGGTGGGAGCTGTGTATCTGTACACTCTGCTAGGAGTGGAAGCTGTGTATCTGTACACTCTGCTGGGGGTGGGAGCTGTGTATCTGTACACTCTGCTGGCAGTGGGAGCTGTGTATCTGTACACTCTGCTGGGGGTGGGAGCTGTGTATCTGTACACTCTGCTGGGGAGTGGAGCTGTGTATCTGTACACTCTGCTGGGGTGGGAGCTGTGTATCTGTACACTCTGCTGGGGTGGGAGCTGTGTATCTGTACACTCTGCTGGGGGTGGGAGCTGTGTATCTGTACACTCTGCTGGAGTGGAAGCTGTGTATCTGTACACTCTGCTGGGGGTGGGAGCTGTGTATCTGTACACTCTGCTGGGGGTGGGAGCTGTGTATCTGTACACTCTGCTGGGAGTGGAACTGTGTATCTGTACACTCTGCTGGGAGTGGAAGCTTTGTATCTGTACACTCTGCTGGGGGTTGGAGCTGTGTATCTGTACACTCTGCTGGGGGTGGGAGTTGTGTATCTGTACACTCTGCTGGGGGTGGGAGCTGTGTATCTGTACACTCTGCTGGGGGTGGGAGCTGTGTATCTGTACACTCTGCTGGGGTGGGAGCTGTGTATCTGTACACTCTGCTGGGGGTGGGAGCTGTGTATCTGTACACTCTGCTGGGGGTGGGAGCTGTGTATCTGTACACTCTGCTGGGGGTGGGAGCTGTGTATCTGTACACTCTGCTGGGAGGTGGGAGCTGTGTATCTGTACACTCTGCTGGGGGTGGGAGCTGTGTATCTGTACACTCTGCTGGGGGTGGAGCTGTGTATCTGTACACTCTGCTGGGGGTGGGAGCTGTGTATCTGTACACTCTGCTGGGGGTGGGAGCTGTGTATCTGTACACTCTGCTGGGGGTGGGAGCTGTGTATCTGTACACTCTGCTGGGGATGGGAGCTGTGTATCTGTACACTCTGCTGGGGGTGGGAGCTGTGTATCTGTACACTCTGCTGGGGTTGGGAGCTGTGTATCTGTACACTCTGCTACGAGTGGAAGCTGTGTATCTGTACACTCTGCTGGGGGTGGGAGCTGTGTATCTGTACACTCTGCTGGGGGTGGGAGCTGTGTATCTGTACACTCTGCTGGGGGTGGGAGCTGTGTATCTGTACACTCTGCTGGGGGTGGGAGCTGTGTATCTGTACACTCTGCTGGGGGTGGGAGCTGTGTATCTGTACACTCTGCTGGGGGTGGAGCTGTGTATCTGTACACTCTGCTGGGGGTGGAGCTGTGTATCTGTACACTCTGCTGGGGATGGGAGCTGTGTATCTGTACACTCTGCTGGGGGTGGGAGCTGTGTACCTGTACACTCTGCTGGGGGTGGGAGCTGTGTATCTGTACACTCTGCTGGGGGTGGAGGCTGTGTATCTGTACACTCTGCTGGGGGTGGGAGCTGTGTATCTGTACACTCTGCTGGGGGTGGGAGCTGTGTATCTGTACACTCTGCTGGGGGTGGGAGCTGTGTATCTGTACACTCTGCTGGGGTGGGAGCTGTGTATCTGTACACTCTGCTGGGGGTGGGAGCTGTGTATCTGTACACTCTGCTGGGGGTGGGAGCTGTGTATCTGTACACTCTGCTGGGAGTGGGAGCTGTGTATCTGTACACTCTGCTGGGGGTGGGAGCTGTGTATCTGTACACTCTGCTGGCAGTGGGAGCTGTGTATCTGTACACTCTGCTGGGAGTGGGAGCTGTGTATCTGTACACTCTGCTGGGGGTGGGAGCTGTGTATCTGTACACTCTGCTGGGGGTGGGAGCTGTGTATCAGCACACTCTGCAGGGGGTGGGAGCTGTGTATCTGTACACTCTGCTGGGAGTGGAAGCTTTGTATCTGTACACTCTGCTGGGGTTTGGGAGCTGTGTACCTGTACACTCTGCTGGGTGTTGGAGCTGTATATATGTACACTCTGCTGGGAGTGGGACCTGTGTACTTGTACACTCTGCTGGGGGTGGGAGCTGTGTATCTGTACACTCTGCTGGGGTGGGAGCTGTGTATCTGTACACTCTGCTGGGGGTGGGAGCTGTGTATCTGTACACTCTGCTGGGAGTGGGAGCTGTGTATCTGTACACTCTGCTGGGGGTGGGAGCTGTGTATCTGTACACTCTGCTGGGGGTGGAGCTGTGTATCTGTACACTCTGCTGGGAGTGGGAAGCTGTGTATCTGTACACTCTGCTGGGGGTGGGAGCTGTGTATCTGTACACTCTGCTGGAGTGGGAGCTGTGTATCTGTACACTCTGCTGGGGGTGGGAGCTGTGTATCTGTACACTCTGCTGGGGGTGGGAGCTGTGTATCTGTACACTCTGCTGGGGGTGGGAGCTGTGTATCTGTACACTCTGCTGGGGTGGGAGCTGTGTATCTGTACACTCTGCTGGAGTGGAAGCTTTGTATCTGTACACTCTGCTGGGGTGGGAGCTGCGTATCTGTACACTCTGCTGGGGGTGGGAGCTGTGTATCTGTACACTCTGCTGGCGGTGGGAGCTGTGTATCTGTACACTCTGCTGGGCAGTGGGAGCTGTGTATCTGTACACTCTGCTGGGCGTGGGAGCTGTGTATCTGTACACTCTGCTGGGAGTGGAGCTGTGTATCTGTACACTCTGCTGGGTGGGAGCTGTGTATCTGTACACTCTGCTGGGTGTGGGAGCTGTGTATCTGTACACTCTGCTGGAGTGGGAGCTGTGTATCTGTACACTCTGCTGGGGGTTGGAGCTGTGTATCTGTACACTCTGCTGGGGGTGGGAGCTGTGTATCTGTACACTCTGCTGGGGGTGGGAGCTGTGTATCTGTACACTCTGCTGGGGGTGGGAGCTGTGTATCTGTACACTCTGCTGGCAGTGGGAGCTGTGTATCTGTACACTCTGCTGGGGTTGGAGCTGTGTATCTGTACACTCTGCTGGGAGTGGAAGCTTTGTATCTGTACACTCTGCTGGGGTGGGAGCTGCGTATCTGTACACTCTGCTGGCAGTGGGAGCTGTGTATCTGTACACTCTGCTGGGGAGTGGGAGCTGTGTATCTGTACACTCTGCTGGGGGTGGGAGCTGTGTATCTGTACACTCTGCGGGGGGTGGGAGCTGTGTATCTGTACACTCTGCTGGGGGTGGGAGCTGTGTATCTGTACACTCTGCTGGGAGTGGGAGCTGTGTATCTGTACACTCTGCTGGGGTGGGAGCTGTGTATCTGTACACTCTGCTGGGGGTGGGAGCTGTGTATCTGTACACTCTGCTGGGGGTGGGAGCTGTGTATCTGTACACTCTGCTGGGGGTGGAGCTGTGTATCTGTACACTCTGCTGGGCGTGGGAGCTGTGTATCTGTACACTCTGCTGGAGTGGGAGCTGTGTATCTGTACACTCTGCTGGGGGTGGGAGCTGTGTATCTGTACACTCTGCTGGGGTGGGAGCTGTGTATCTGTACACTCTGCTGGCAGTGGAGCTGTGTATCTGTACACTCTGCTGGGGGTGGGAGCTGTGTATCTGTACACTCTGCTGGGGGGGGGAGCTGTGTATCTGTACACTCTGCTGGGGTTGGGAGCGGTGTGTCTGTACACTCTGCTCGAGTGGGAGCTGTGTACTTGTACACTCTGCTGGCAGTGGGAGCTGTGTATCTGTACACAATGCTGGGGGTTGGAGCTGTGTATCTGTACACTTTGCTGGGAGTGGAAGCTGTGTATCTGTACACTCTGCTGGGGGTGGGAGCTGTGTATCTGTACACTCTGCTGGAGTGGAAGCTGTGTATCTGTACACTCTGCTGGCAGTGGGAGCTGTGTATCTGTACACTCTGCTGGCAGTGGGAGCTGTGTATCTGTACACTCTGCTGGGAGTGGGAGCTGTGTATCTGTACACTCTGCTGGGGTGGGAGCTGTGTATCTGTACACTCTGCTGGGGGTGGGAGCTGTGTATCTGTACACTCTGCTGGGGTGGGAGCTGTGTATCTGTACACTCTGCTGGGGGTGGGAGCTGTGTATCTGTACACTCTGCTGGGGTGGGAGCTGTGTATCTGTACACTCTGCTGGCAGTGGGAGCTGTGTATCTGTACACTCGCTGGGGGTGGGAGCTGTGTATCTGTACACTCTGCTGGAGTGGAGCTGTGTATCTGTACACTCTGCTGGGGGTGGGAGCTGTGTATCTGTACACTCTGCTGGCAGTGGGAGCTGTGTACCTGTACACTCTGCTGGCAGTGGGAGCTGTTTATCTGTACACTCTGCTGGGGGTGGGAGCTGTGTATCTGTACACTCTGCTGGGGGTGGGAGCTGTGTATCTACACTCTGCTGGGGGTGGAAGCTGTGTATCTGTACACTCTGCTGGGGGTGGGAGCTGTGTATCTGTACACTCTGCTGGGGGTGGGAGCTGTGTATCTGTACACACTGCTACGAATGGAAGCTGTGTATCTGTACACTCTGCTGGCAGTGGGAGCTGTGTATCTGTACACTCTGCTGGGGGTGGGAGCTGTGTATCTGTACACTCTGCTGGCAGTGGAGCTGGGTATCTGTACACTCTGCTGGCAGTGGGAGCTGTGTTCTGTACACTCTGCTGGGGGTGGGAGCTGTGTATCTGTACACTCTGCTGGGGGTGGGAGCTGTGTATCTGTACACTCTGCTGGCAGGTGGGAGCTGTGTATCTGTACACTCTGCTGGAGTGGGAGCTGTGTATCTGTACACTCTGCTGGGGTGGGAGCTGTGTATCTGTACACTCTGCTGGCAGGTGGGAGCTGTGTATCTGTACACTCTGCTGGCAGTGGGAGCTGTGTATCTGTACACTCTGCTGGGGGTGGGAGCTGTGTATCTGTACACTCTGCTGGCAGTGGGAGCTGTGTATCTGTACACTCTGCTGGGGGTGGGAGCTGTGTATCTGTACACTCTGCTGGCAGTGGGAGCTGTGTATCTGTACACTCTGCTGGGGGTGGGAGCTGTGTATCTGTACACTCTGCTGGGAGTGGAAGCTGTGTATCTGTACACTCTGCTGGCAGTGGGAGCTGTGTATCTGTACACTCTGCTGGCAGTGGGAGCTGTGTATCTGTACACTCTGCTGGCGGTGGGAGCTGTGTATCTGTACACTCTGCTGGCAGTGGGAGCTGTGTATCTGTACACTCTGCTAGGAGTGGGAGCTGTGTACTTGTACACTCTGCTGGCAGTGGGAGCTGTGTATCTGTACACTCTGCTGGGGGTGGGAGCTGTGTATCTGTACACTCTGCTGGGGGTGGGAGCTGTGTATCTGTACACTCTGCTGGCAGTGGGAGCTGTGTATCTGTACACTCTGCTGGCAGTGGGAGCTGTGTTCTGTACACTCTGCTGGGAGTGGGAGCTGTGTACTTGTACACTCTGCTGGAAGTGGGAGCTGTGCATCTGTACACTCTGCTGGCAGTGGGAGCTGTGTATCTGTACACTCTGCTGGGGGTGGGAGTTGTGTATCTGTACACTCTGCTGGGAGTGGGAGCTGTGTATCTGTACACTCTGCTGGGGAGTGGAGCTGTGTATCTGTACACTCTGCTGGGAGTGGGAGCTGTGTATCTGTACACTCTGCTGGCAGTGGGAGCTGTGTATCTGTACACTCTGCTGGGGGTGGGAGCTGTGTATCTGTACACTCTGCTGGCAGTGGGAGCTGTGTACCTGTACACTCTGCTGGGGGTGGGAGCTGTGTATCTGTACACTCTGCTGGCAGTGGGAGCTGTGTATCTGTACACTCTGCTGGGGGTGGGAGCTGTGTACTTGTACACTCTGCTGGAGGTGGGAGCTGTGTATCTGTACACTCTGCTGGGGGTGGGAGTTGTGTATCTGTACACTCTGCTGGAAGTGGGAGCTGTGTATCTGTACACTCTGCTGGCAGTGGGAGCTGTGTTTCTGTACACTCTGCTGGGGGTGGGAGCTGTGTTCTGTACACTCTGCTGGGAGTGGGAGCTGTGTATCTGTAAACTCTGCTGGGGTTGGGAAATGTGTATCTGTACACTCTGCTGGCAGTGGGAGCTGTGTATCTGTACACTCTGCTGGAGGTGGGAAATGTGTATCTGTACACTCTGCTGGGAGTGGGAGCTGTGTATCTGTACACTCTGCTGGCAGTGGGAGCTGTGTATCTGTACACTCTGCTGGGAGTGGGAGCTGTGTATCTGTACACTCTGCTGGCAGTGGGAGCTGTGTATCTGTACACTCTGCTGGCAGTGGGAGCTGTGTATCTGTACACTCTGCTGGGAGTGGGAGCTGTGTATCTGTACACTCTGCTGGCAGTGGGAGCTGTGTATCTGTACACTCTGCTGGGAGTGGGAGCTGTGTATCTGTACACTCTGCTGGGGGTGGGAGCTGTGTATCTGTACACTCTGCTGGAGTGGAAGCTGTGTATCTGTACACTCTGCTGGGGTGGGAGCTGTGTATCTGTACACTCTGCTGGAGTGGAAGCTGTGTATCTGTACACTCTGCTGGGAGTGGGAGCTGTGTATCTGTACACTCTGCTGGAGTGGAAGCTGTGTATCTGAACACTCTGCTGGGGGTGGGAGCTGTGTATCTGTACCCTTTGCTGGGCGTGGGAGCTGTGTATCTGTACACTCTGCTGGGTTTGTTAGCTGTATATCAGTAAACTCTGCTGGGGGTGGGAGCTGTGTATCTGTACACTCTGCTGGTAGTGGGAGCTGTGTATCTGTACACTCTGCTGGGGGTGGGAGCTGTGTATCTGTACAATCTGCTGGAGTGGGAGCTGTGTATCTGTACACTCTGCTGGGGGCGGGAGCTGTGTATCTGTACACTCTGCTGGAGTGGAGCTGTGTATCTGTACACTCTGCTGGGGGTGGGAGCTGTGTATCTGTACACTCTGCTGGAGTGGGAGCTGTGTATCTGTACACTCTGCTGGCAGTGGGAGCTGTGTATCTGTACACTCTGCTGGCGGTGGGAGCTGTGTATCTGTACACTCTGCTGGCAGTGGGAGCTGTGTATCTGTACACTCTGCTGGCGGTGGGAGCTGTGTATCTGTACACTCTGCTGGCAGTGGGAGCTGTGTATCTGTACACTCTGCTGGCAGTGGGAGCTGTGTATCTGTACACTCTGCTGGGTGTGGGAGCTGTGTATCTGTACACTCTGCTGGGGTGGGAGCTGTGTATCTGTACACTCTGCTGGCGTTGGGAGCTGTGTATCTGTACACTCTGCTGGCAGTGGGAGCTGTGTATCTGTACACTCTGCTGGGAGTGGGAGCTGTGTATCTGTACACTCTGCTGGCAGTGGGAGCTGTGTATCTGTACACTCTGCTGGGGGTGGGAGCTGTGTATCTGTACACTCTGCTGGCAGTGGAGCTGTGTATCTGTACACTCTGCTGGGGGTGGGAGCTGTGTATCTGTACACTCTGCTGGAGGTGGGAGCTGTGTATCTGTACACTCTGCTGGGGGTGGGAGCTGTGTATCTGTACACTCTGCTGGGGGTGGGAGCTGTGTATCTGTACACTCTGCTGGGGGTGGGAGCTGTGTATCTGTACACTCTGCTGGCAGTGGGAGCTGTGTATCTGTACACTCTGCTGGGAGTGGGAGCTGTGTATCTGTACACTCTGCTGGGGGTGGGAGCTGTGTACATGTACACTCTGCTGGCAGTGGGAGCTGTGTAGCTGTACACTCTGCTGGGGGTGGAGCTGTGTATCTGTACACTCTGCTGGGGGTGGGAGCTGTGTATCTGTACACTCTGCTGGGGATGGGAGCTGTGTATCTGTACACTCTGCTGGGGTGGGAGCTGTGTATCTGTACACTCTGCTGGGAGTGGAGCTGTGTATCTGTACACTCTGCTGGGGTGGGAGCTGTGTATCTGTACACTCTGCTGGGGGTGGGAGCTGTGTATCTGTACACTCTGCTGGGGATGGGAGCTGTGTATCTGTACACTCTGCTGGGGGTGGGAGCTGTGTACCTGTACACTCTGCTGGGGGTGGGAGCTGTGTATCTGAACACTCTGCTGGGGGTGGGAGCTGTGTATCTGTACCCTTTGCTGGGCGTGGGAGCTGTGTATCTGTACACTCTGCTGGGGGTGGGAGCTGTGTATCTGTACACTCTGCTGGGAGTGGGAGCTGTGTATCTGTACACTCTGCTGGGGGTGGGAGCTGTGTATCTGTACACTCTGCTGGCAGTGGGAGCTGTGTATCTGTACACTCTGCTGGGGGTGGGAGCTGTGTATCTGTACACTCTGCTGGGGGTGGGAGCTGTGTATCTGTACACTCTGCTGGGAGTGGGAGCTGTGTATCTGTACACTCTGCTGGGAGTGGAAGCTGTGTATCTGTACACTCTGCTGGGGGTGGGAGCTGTGTATCTGTACACTCTGCTGGGGTGGAGCTGTGTATCTGTACACTCTGCTGGGGTGGGAGCTGTGTATCTGTACACTCTGCTGGGAGTGGAGCTGTGTATCTGTACACTCTGCTGCAGTGGAGCTGTGTATCTGTACACTTTGCAGGGAGTGGATGCTGTGTATCTGTACAGTCTGCTGGCAGTGGGAGCTGTGTATCTGTACACTCTGCTGGGAGTGGGAGCTGTGTATCTGTACACTCTGCTGGGCAGTGGGAGCTGTGTATCTGTACACTCTGCTGGAGTGGGAGCTGTGTATCTGTACACTCTGCTGGGGGTGGGAGCTGTGTATCTGTACACTCTGCTGGGAGTGGGAGCTGTGTATCTGTACACTCTGCTGGGAGTGGGAGCTGTGTATCTGTACACTCTGCTGGAGTGGGAGCTGTGTATCTGTACACTCTGCTGGGAGGTGGGAGCTGTGTATCTGTACACTCTGCTGGGAGTGGAAGCTGTGTATCTGTACACTCTGCTGGCAGTGGGAGCTGGTGTATCTGTACACTCTGCTGGGAGGTGGAGCTGTGTATCTGTACACTCTGCTGGGAGTGGGAAGCTGTGTATCTGTACACTCTGCTGGGGGTGGGAGCTGTGTATCTGTACACTCTGCTGGGAGTGGGAAGCTGTGTATCTGTACACTCTGCTGGGGTGGGAGCTGGGTATCTGTACACTCTGCTGGGGGTGGGAGCTGTGTATCTGTACACTCTGCTGGGGGTGGGAGCTGTGTATCTGTACACTCTGCTGGGAGTGGGAGCTGTGTATCTGTACACTCTGCTGGGGGTGGGAGCTGTGTATCTGTACACTCTGCTGGGGGTGGGAGCTGTGTATCTGTACACTCTGCTGGGCAGTGGGAGCTGTGTATCTGTACACTCTGCTGGGGTGGGAGCTGTGTATCTGTACACTCTGCTGGGGAGTGGGAGCTGTGTATCTGTACACTCTGCTGGGCAGTGGGAGCTGTGTATCTGTACACTCTGCTGGGGTGGGAGCTGTGTATCTGTACACTCTGCTGGGAGTGGGAGCTGTGTATCTGTACACTCTGCTGGGGTGGGAGCAGTGTATCTGTACACTCTGCTGGGAGTGGAAGCTGTGTATCTGTACACTCTGCTGGCAGTGGGAGCTGTGTATCTGTACACTCTGCTGGGGGTGGGAGCTGTGTATCTGTACACTCTGCTGGGAGTGGGAGCTGTGTATCTGTACACTCTGCTGGGGTGGGAGCTGTGTATCTGTACACTCTGCTGGCAGTGGGAGCTGTGTATCTGTACACTCTGCTGGGGGTGGGAGCTGTGTATCTGTACACTCTGCTAGGAGTGGAAGCTGTGTATCTGTACACTCTGCTGGGGGTGGGAGCTGTGTATCTGTACACTCTGCTGGCAGTGGGAGCTGTGTATCTGTACACTCTGCTGGCAGTGGGAGCTGTGTATCTGTACACTCTGCTAGGGGTGGGAGCTGTGTATCTGTACACTCTGCTGGGGGTGGGAGCTGTGTATCTGTACACTCTGCTGGGGGTGGGAGCTGTGTATCTGTACACTCTGCTGGGGGTGGGAGCTGTGTATCTGTACACTCTGCTGGGGGTGGGAGCTGTGTATCTGTACACTCTGCAGGGGGTGTTATCTGTGTATCTGTACACTCTGCTGGCAGTGGGAGCTGTGTATCTGTACACTCTGCTGGCGGTGGGAGCTGTGTATCTGTACACTCTGCTGGGGGTGGGAGCTGTGTATCTGTACACTCTGCTGGCAGTGGGAGCTGTGTATCTGTACACTCTGCTGGGGGTGGGAGCTGTGTATCTGTACACTCTGCTGGGCGTGGGAGCTGTGTATCTGTACACTCTGCTGGGGGTGGGAGCTGTGTATCTGTACACTCTGCTGGAGTGGGAGCTGTGTATCTGTACACTCTGCTGGGGGTGGGAGCTGTGTATCTGTACACTCTGCTGGGGTGGGAGCTGTGTATCTGTACACTCTGCTGGCAGTGGGAGCTTTGTATCTGTAAACTCTGCTGGGGGTGGGAGTTGTGTATCTGTACACTCTGCTGGGGGTGGGAGCTGTGTATCTGTACACTCTGCTGGGGGTGGGAGCTGTGTATCTGTACACTCTGCTGGGGGTGGGAGCTGTGTATCTGTACACTCTGCTGGGGGTGGGAGCTGTGTATCTGTACACTCTGCTGGTGTGGAAGCTGTGTATCTGTACACTCTGCTGGGGGTGGGAGCTGTGTATCTGTACACTCTGCTGGGGGTGGGAGCTGTGTATCTGTACACTCTGCTGGGGTGGGAGCTGTGTATCTGTACACTCTGCTGGGGGTGGAGCTGTGTACTGTACACTCTGCTGGGCAGTGGGAGCTGTGTATCTGTACACTCTGCTGGGGGTGGGAGCTGTGTATCTGTACACTCTGCTGGGGTGGGAGCTGTGTATCTGTACACTCTGCTGGCAGTGGGAGCTGTGTATCTGTACACTCTGCTGGGGGTGGGAGCTGTGTAGCTGTACACTCTGCTGGGCAGTGGGAGCTGTGATCTGTACACTCTGCTGGGAGTGGGAGCTGTGTATCTGTACACTCTGCTGGGAGTGGGAGCTGTGTATCTGTACACTCTGCTGGGGGTGGGAGCTGTGTATCTGTACACTCTGCTGGGAGTGGGAGCTGTGTATCTGTACACTCTGCTGGCAGTGGGAGCTGTGTATCTGTACACTCTGCTGGGCGGTGGGAGCTGTGTATCTGTACACTCTGCTGGGGTGGGAGCTGTGTATCTGTACACTCTGCTGGGCAGTGGGAGCTGTGTATCTGTACACTCTGCTGGGGTGGGAGCTGTGTATCTGTACACTCTGCTGGGAGTGGAGCTGTGTATCTGTACACTCTGCTGGGGTGGGAGCTGTGTATCTGTACACTCTGCTGGGGTGGGAGCTGTGTATCTGTACACTCTGCTGGGGGTGGGAGCTGTGTATCTGTACACTCTGCTGGGGGGGGGAGCTGTGTATCTGTACACTCTGCTGGGGGTGGGAGCGGTGTGTCTGTACACTCTGCTCGAGTGGGAGCTGTGTACTTGTACACTCTGCTGGCAGTGGGAGCAGTGTATCTGTACACTCTGCTGGGGGTGGGAGCTGTGTACATGTATACTCTGCTGGGGTGGGAGCTGTGTATCTGTACACTCTGCTGGCAGTGGGAGCTGTGTATCTGTACACTCTGCTGGGGAGTGGAGCTGTGTATCTGTACACTCTGCTGGCAGTGGGAGCTGTGTATCTGTACACTCTGCTGGGGGTGGGAGCTGTGTATCTGTACACTCTGCTGGGAGTGGGAGCTGTGTATCTGTACACTCTGCTGGCAGTGGGAGCTGTGTATCTGTACACTCTGCTGGGGGTGGGAGCTGTGTATCTGTACACTCTGCTGGCGGTGGGAGCTGTGTATCTGTACACTCTGCTGGGGGTGGGAGCTGTGTATCTGTACACTCTGCTAGGAGTGGAAGCTGTGTATCTGTACACTCTGCTGGGGGTGGGAGCTGTGTATCTGTACACTCTGCTGGCAGTGGGAGCTGTGTATCTGTACACTCTGCTGGGGTGGGAGCTGTGTATCTGTACACTCTGCTGGGAGTGGGAGCTGTGTATCTGTACACTCTGCTGGCAGTGGGAGCTGTGTATCTGTACACTCTGCTGGGGGTGGGAGCTGTGTATCTGTACACTCTGCTGGGAGTGGGAGCTGTGTATCTGTACACTCTGCTGGGGGTGGGAGCTGTGTATCTGTACACTCTGCTGGGGGTGGGAGCTGTGTATCTGTACACTCTGCTGGGAGTGGGAGCTGTGTATCTGTACACTCTGCTGGGGGTGGGAGCTGGTGTATCTGTACACTCTGCTGGCAGTGGGAGCTGTGTATCTGTACACTCTGCTGGGGGTGGGAGCTGTGTATCTGTACACTCTGCAGGCAGTGGGAGCTGTGTATCTGTACACTCTGCTGGCAGTGGGAGCTGTGTATCTGTACACTCTGCTGGGGTGGGAGCTGTGTATCTGTACACTCTGCTGGCAGTGGGAGCTGTGTATCTGTACACTCTGCTGGGGGTGGGAGCTGTGTATCTGTACACTCTGCTGGCAGTGGGAGCTGTGTATCTGTACACTCTGCTGGGAGTGGGAGCTGTGTATCTGTACACTCTGCTGGGGGTGGGAGCTGTGTATCTGTACACTCTGCTGGCAGTGGGAGCTGTGTATCTGTACACTCTGCTGGGGGTGGGAGCTGTGTATCTGTACACTCTGCTGGGGTGGGAGCTGTGTATCTGTACACTCTGCTGGGGTGGGAGCTGTGTATCTGTACACTCTGCTGGAGTGGAGCTGTGTATCTGTACACTCTGCTGGGGTGGGAGCTGTGTATCTGTACACTCTGCTGGGGTGGGAGCTGTGTATCTGTACACTCTGCTGGGGGTGGGAGCTGTGTATCTGTACACTCTGCTGGGAGTGGGAGCTGTGTATCTGTACACTCTGCTGGGGGTGGAGCTGTGTATCTGTACACTCTGCTGGGGGTGGGAGCTGTGTATCTGTACACTCTGCTGGGGTGGGAGCTGTGTATCTGTACACTCTGCTGGAGTGGGAGCTGTGTATCTGTACACTCTGCTGGGGTGGGAGCTGTGTATCTGTACACTCTGCTGGCAGTGGGAGCTGTGTATCTGTACACTCTGCTGGGGGTGGGAGCTGTGTATCTGTACACTCTGCTGGAGTGGGAGCTGTGTATCTGTACACTCTGCTGGCAGTGGAGCTGTGTATCTGTAACACTCTGCTGGGGTGGGAGTGTGTATCTGTACACTCTGCTGGCAGTGGGAGCTGTGTATCTGTACACTCTGCTGGGAGTGGGAGCTGTGTATCTGTACACTCTGCTGGGGTGGGAGCTGTGTATCTGTACACTCTGCTGGGCAGTGGAGCTGTGTATCTGTACACTCTGCTGGAGTGGGAGCTGTGTATCTGTACACTCTGCTGGGCAGTGGGAGCTGTGTATCTGTACACTCTGCTGGGCGTGGGAGCCTGTGTATCTGTACACTCTGCTGGCAGTGGAGCTGTGTATCTGTACACTCTGCTGGGGTGGGAGCTGTGTATCTGTACACTCTGCTGGGGTGGAAGCTGTGTATCTGTACACTCTGCTGGGTGTGGAGCTGTGTATCTGTACACTCTGCTGGGGGTGGGAGCTGTGTATCTGTACACTCTGCTGGGTGGGAGCTGTGTATCTGTACACTCTGCTGGGGTGGGAGCTGTGTATCTGTACACTCTGCTGGGAGTGGGAGCTGTGTATCTGTACACTCTGCTGGAGTGGGAGCTGTGTATCTGTACACTCTGCTGGGGTGGGAGCTGTGTATCTGTACACTCTGCTGGGGGTGGGAGCTGTGTATCTGTACACTCTGCTGGGGTGGGAGCTGTGTATCTGTACACTCTGCTGGGGTGGGAGCTGTGTATCTGTACACTCTGCTGGGAGGTGGGAGCTGTGTATCTGTACACTCTGCTGGCAGTGGGAGCTGTGTATCTGTACACTCTGCTGGGGTGGGAGCTGTGTATCTGTACACTCTGCTGGGGTGGGAGCTGTGTATCTGTACACTCTGCTGGGGAGTGGAGCTGTGTATCTGTACACTCTGCTGGGTGTGGGAGCTGTGTACCTGTACACTCTGCTGGGGGTGGGAGCTGTGTATCTGTACACTCTGCTGGGCAGTGGGAGCTGTGTATCTGTACACTCTGCTGGAGGTGGGAGCTGTGTAACTGTACACTCTGCTAGGGATGGGAGTTGTGTATCTGTACACTCTGCTGGAAGTGGGAGCTGTGTATCTGTACACTCTGCTGGCAGTGGGAGCTGTGTTTCTGTACACTCTGCTGGGGGTGGGAGCTGTGTATCTGTACACTCTGCTGGCAGTGGGAGCTGTGTATCTGTACACTCTGCTGGGGGTGGGAGCTGTGTATCTGTACACTCTGCTGGGAGTGGGAGCTGTGTATCTGTACACTCTGCTGGAGTGGGAGCTGTGTATCTGTACACTCTGCTGGGTGGGAGCTGTGTATCTGTACACTCTGCTGGGCAGTGGAGCTGTGTATCTGTACACTCTGCTGGAGTGGGAGCTGTGTATCTGTACACTCTGCTGGGGGTGGGAGCTGTGTATCTGTACACTCTGCTGGAGTGGAGCTGTGTATCTGTACACTCTGCTGGGGTGGGAGCTGTGTATCTGTACACTCTGCTGGGGGTGGGAGCTGTGTATCTGTACACTCTGCTGGGGTGGGAGCTGTGTATCTGTACACTCTGCTGGGGTGGGAGCTGTGTATCTGTACACTCTGCTGGGAGTGGGAGCTGTGTATCTGTACACTCTGCTGGGAGGTGGGAGCTGTGTATCTGTACACTCTGCTAGGGTGGAGCTGTGTATCTGTACACTCTGCTGGGGTGGGAGCTGTGTATCTGTACACTCTGCTGGAGTGGAGCTGTGTATCTGTACACTCTGCTGGGGGTGGGAGCTGTGTATCTGTACACTCTGCTGGGGTGGGAGCTGTGTATCTGTACACTCTGCTGGGGTGGGAGCTGTGTATCTGTACACTCTGCTGGCAGTGGGAGCTGTGTATCTGTACACTCTGCTGGGGGTGGGAGCTGTGTATCTGTACACTCTGCTGGAAGTGGGAGCTGTGTATCTGTACACTCTGCTGGCAGTGGGAGCTGTGTATCTGTACACTCTGCTGGGGGTGGGAGCTGTGTATCTGTACACTCTGCTGGGGGTGGGAGCTGTGTATCTGTACACTCTGCTGGGGTGGGAGCTGTGTATCTGTACACTCTGCTGGGGGTGGGAGCTGTGTATCTGTACACTCTGCTGGAGTGGGAGCTGTGTATCTGTACACTCTGCTGGAGTGGAGCTGTGTATCTGTACACTCTGCTGGGGGTGGGAGCTGTGTATCTGTACACTCTGCTGGCAGTGGGAGCTTTGTATCTGTAAACTCTGCTGGGGGTGGTAGCTGTGTATCTGTACACTTTGCTGGGGTGGGAGCTGTGTATCTGTACACTCTGCTGGCAGTGGGAGCTTTGTATCTGTAAACTCTGCTGGGGGTGGGAGTTGTGTATCTGTACACTCTGCTGGGAGTGGGAGCTGTGTATCTGTACACTCTGCTACGAGTGGGAGCTGTGTATCTGTACACTCTGCTGGCGGTGGGAGGTGTGTATCTGTACACTCTGCTGGCAGTGGGAGCTGTGTATCTGTACACTCTGCTGGCAGTGGGAGCTGTGTATCTGTACACTCTGCTGGGTGTGGGAGCTGTGTTTCTGTACACTCTGCTAGGAGTGGAAGATGTGTATCTGTACACTCTGCTGGGAATGGGAGCTGTGTTTCTGTACACTCTGCTGGCAGTGGGAGCTGTGTATCTGTAAACTCTGCTGGGTTGGGAGCGGTGTGTCTGTACACTCTGCTGGGAGTGGGAGCTGTGTACTTGTACACTCTGCTGGCAGTGGGAGCTGTGTATCTGTACACTCTGCTGGCAGTGGGAGCTGTGTATCTGTACACTCTGCTGGAGGTGGGAGCTGTGTATCTGTACACTCTGCTGGGGGTGGGAGCTGTGTATCTGTACACTCTGCTGGCAGTGGGAGCTGTTTATCTGTACACTCTGCTGGGGTGGGAGCTGTGTATCTGTACACTCTGCTGGGCAGTGGAGCTGTGTATCTGTACACTCTGCTGGGGGTTGGAGTTGTGTATCTGTACACTCTGCTGGGAATGGAAGCTGTGTATCTGTACACTCGGCTGGGAGTGGGAGCTGTGTATCTGTACACTCTGCTGGCAGTGGGAGCTGTGTATCTGTACACTCTTCTGGGGGTGGGAGCTGTGTATCGGTACACTCTGCTGGAGTGGGAGCTGTGTATCTGTACACTCTGCTGGGTGGGAGCTTTGTATCTGTACACTCTGCTGGGGGTGGGGAGCTGTTGTATCTGTACACTCTGCTGGCAGTGGGAGCTGGTATCTGTACACTCTGCTGGGGTGGGAGCTGTGTATCTGTACACTCTGCTGGGGTGGAGCTGTGTATCTGTACACTCTGCTGGGTGGGAGCTGTGTATCTGTACACTATGCTGGGGTGGGAGCTGTGTATCTGTACACTCTGCTGGGGGTGGGAGCTGTGTATCTGTACACTCTGCTGGGGTGGGAGCTGTGTATCTGTACACTCTGCTGGGGTGGAGCAGTGTATCTGTACACTCTGCTAGGAGTGGGAGCTGTGTATCTGTACACTCTGCTGGCAGTGGGAGCTGTGTATCTGTACACTCTGCTGGGGGTGGGAGCTGTGTATCTGTACACTCTGCTGGAGTGGAAGCTGTGTATCTGTACACTCTGCTGGGGTGGGAGCTGTGTATCTGTACACTCTGCTGGGGGTGGGAGCTGTGTATCTGTACACTCTGCTGGAGTGGAAGCTGTGTATCTGTACACTCTGCTGGGGGTGGGAGCTGTGTATCTGTACACTCTGCTGGAGTGGAAGCTGTGTATCTGTACACTCTGCTGGCAGTGGGAGCTGTGTATCTGTACACTCTGCTGGCAGTGGGAGCTGTGTATCTGTACACTCTGCTGGCGGTGGGAGCTGTGTATCTGTACACTCTGCTGGGGGTGGGAGCTGTGTATCTGTACACTCTGCTGGGGTGGGAGCTGTGTATCTGTACACTCTGCTGGGGGTGGGAGCTGTGTATCTGTACACTCTGCTGGGGGTGGGAGCTGTGTATCTGTACACTCTGCTGGGGGTGGGAGCTGTGTATCTGTACACTCTGCTGGGGTGGGAGCTGTGTAACTGTACACTCTGCTGGGGCTGGGAGCTGTGTATCTGTACACTCTGCTGGGGGTGGGAGCTGTGTATCTGTACACTCTGCTGGCAGTGGGAGCTGTGTATCTGTACACTCTGCTGGCAGTGGGAGCTGTGTATCTGTACACTCTGCTGGGGGTGGGAGCTGTGTATCTGTACACTCTGCTGGGAGTGGGAGCTGTGTACTTGTACACTCTGCTGGAGGTGGGAGCTGTGTAACTGTACACTCTGCTGGGGGTGGGAGTTGTGCATCTGTACACTCTGCTGGAAGTGGGAGCTGTGTATCTGTACACTCTGCTGGCAGCGGGAGCTGTGTTTCTGTACACAATGCTGGGGGTTGGAGCTGTGTATCTGTACACTTTGCTGGGAGTGGAAGCTGTGTATCTGTACACTCTGCTGGGGGTGGGAGCTGTGTATCTGTACACTCTGCTGGAGTGGAAGCTGTGTATCTGTACAACTCTGCTTGGCAGTGGGTAGCTGTGAATCTGTACACTCTGCTGGGTGGGAGCTGTGTATCTGTACACTCAGCTGGGGTTGGGAGCTGTGTATCTGTACACTCTGCTCGAGTGGGAGCTGGTGTATCTGTACACTTGCTGGGCGTGGAGCTGTGTACTGTACACTCTGCTGGGAGTGGGAGCTGTGTATCTGTAACTCTGCTGGGGTGGGAAATGTGTATCTGTACACTCTGCTGGCAGTGGGAGCTGGGTATCTGTACACTCTGCTGGGGGGGAGGCTGTTTATCTGTAACTCTGCTGGGGGTGGGAGTTGTGCATCTGTACACTCTGCTGGAAGTGGGAGCTGTGTATCTGTACACTCTGCTGGCGGTGGGAGCTGTGTTTCTGTACTCTCTGCTAGGAGTGGAAGATGTGTATCTGTACACTCTGCTGGGGTGGGAGCTGTGTATCTGTACACTCTGCTGGCGGTGGGAGCTGTGTATCTGTACACTCTGCTGGGGGGGGAGCTGTGTATCTGTACACTCTGCTGGGGGTGGGAGCTGTGTATCTGTACACTCTGCTGGGGTGGGAGCTGTGTATCTGTACACTCTGCTGGGGGTGGGAGCTGTGTATCTGTACACTCTGCTGGGGGTGGGAGCTGTGTATCTGACACTCTGCTGGGGGTGGGAGCTGTGTATCTGTACACTCTGCTGGGGTGGGAGCTGTGTATCTGTACACTCTGCTAGGAGTGGAAGCTGTGTATCTGTACACTCTGCTGGGGGTGGGAGCTGTGTATCTGTACACTCTGCTGGGGGTGGGAGCTGTGTATCTGTACACTCTGCTGGCAGTGGGAGCTGTGTATCTGTACACTCTGCTGGCAGTGGGAGCTGTGTATCTGTACACTCTGCTGGGGGTGGGAGCTGTGTATCTGTACACTCTGCTGGGGTGGGAGCTGTGTATCTGTACACTCTGCTGGCAGTGGGAGCTGTGTATCTGTACACTCTGCTGGGGGTGGGAGCTGTGTATCTGTACACTCTGCTGGGGGTTGGAGCTGTGTATCTGTACACTCTGCTAGGTGTGGAAGCTGTGTATCTGTACACTCTGCTGGGGGTGGGAGCTGTGTATCTGTACACTCTGCTAGGTGTGGAAGCTGTGTATCTGTACACTCTGCTGGGGGTGGGATCTGTGTACCTGTACACTCTGCTGGGGGTGGGAGCTGTGTATCTGTACACTCTGCTGGGGGTGGGAGCTGTGTATCTGTACACTCTGCTGGGAGTGGAGCTGTGTATCTGTACACTCTGCTGGGGGGTGGAGCTGTGTTATCGTACACTCTGCTGGGGTGGAGCTGTGTATCTGTACACTCTGCTAGGGAGTGGGAGCTGTGTATCTGTACACTCTGCTGGGGGTGGGAGCTGTGTATCTGTACACTCTGCTCGGAGTGGAAGCTGTGTATCTGTACACTCTGCTGGGGGTGGGAGCTGTGTATCTACACTTTGCTGGGGTGGGAGCTGTGTATCTGTACACTCTGCTGGGGGTGGGAGCTGTGTATCTGTACACTCTGCTGGGAGTGGAGCTGTGTATCTGTACACTCTGCTGGAGTGGGAGCTGTGTATCTGTACACTCTGCTGGGAGTGGGAGGCTGTGTATCTGTACACTCTGCAGGCGGTGGGAGCTGTGTATCTGTACCACTCTGCTGGGAGTGGGAGTCTGTGTATCTGTACACTCTGCTGGCAGTGGGAGCTGTGTATCTGTACACTCTGCTGGGGAGTGGGAAGCTGTGTATCTGGTACACTCTGCTGGGGGTGGGAGCTGTGTATCTGTACACTCTGCTGGAGTGGAAGCTGTGTATCTGTACACTCTGCTGGCAGTGGGAGCTGTGTATCTGTACACTCTGCTGGCAGTGGGAGCTGTGTATCTGTACACAATGCTGGGGGTGGGAGCTGTGTATCTGTACACTCTGCTGGGGGTTGGAGCTGTGTATCTGTACACTCTGCTGAGGGTGGGAGCTGTGTATCTGTACACTCTGCTGGGGGTGGGAGCTGTGTATCTGTACACTCTGCTGGCAGTGGGAGCTGTGTTTCTGTACACTCTGCTGGGGGTGGGAAATGTGTATCTGTACACTCTGCTGGGGGTGGGAGCTGTGTATCTGTACACTCTGCTGGCAGTGGGAGCTGTGTATCTGTACACTCTGCTGGGGGTTGGAGCTGTGTATCTGTACACTCTGCTGGGGGTGGGAGCTGTGTATCTGTACACTCTGCTGGGGGTTGGAGCTGTGTATCTGTACACACTGCTGGGGGTGGGAGCTGTGTATCTGTACACTCTGCTGGGGGTGGGAGCTGTGTATCTGTACACTCTGCTGGGGGTTGGAGCTGTGTATCTGTACACTCTGCTGGGAGTGGGAGCTGTGTATCTGTACACTCTGCTGGGGTGGGAGCTGTGTATCTGTACACTCTGCTGGGGGTGGGAGCTGTGTATCTGTACACTCTGCTGGCAGTGGGAGCTGTGTATCTGTACACTCTGCTGGGGTGGGAGCTGTGTATCTGTACACTCTGCTGGGGGTGGGAGCTGTGTATCTGTACACTCTGCTGGGGGTGGGAGCTGTGTATCTGTACACTCTGCTGGCAGTGGGAGCTGTGTATCTGTACACTCTGCTGGGGGTGGGAGCTGTGTATCTGTACACTCTGCTGGGGGTGGGAGCTGTGTATCTGTACACTCTGCTGGGGGTGGGAGCTGTGTATCTGTACACTCTGCTGGGGGTGGGAGCTGTGTATCTGTACACTCTGCTGGCAGAGGGAGCCGTGTACCTGTACACTCTGCTGGGGGTGGGAGCTGTGTATCTGTACACTCTGCTGGGAGTGGGAGCTGTGTATCTGTACACTCTGCTGGGGGTGGGAGCTGTGTATCTGTACCACTCTGCTGGGGTGGGAGCTGTGTATCTGTACACTCTGCTGGGGTGGGAGCTGTGTATCTGTACACTCTGCTGGGGTGGGAGCTGTGTATCTGTACACTCTGCTGGGGGTGGGAGCTGTGTATCTGTACACTCTGCTGGGGTGGAGCTGTGTATCTGTACACTCTGCTGGGCGTGGGAGCTGTGTATCTGTACACTCTGCTGGGGTGGGAGCTGTGTATCTGTACACTCTGCTGGGGGTGGGAGCTGTGTATCTGTACACTCTGCTGCGGGTGGAAGCTGTGTATCTGTACACTCTGCTGGGGGTGGGAGCTGTGTATCTGTACACTCTGCTGGGGTGGGAGCTGTGTATCTGTACACTCTGCTGGAGTGGGAGCTGTGTATCTGTACACCTCTGCTAGGGGGTGGAGCTGTGTATCTGTACACTCTGCTGGGGGTGGGAGCTGTGTATCTGTACACTCTGCTGGGGTGGGAGCTGTGTATCTGTACACTCTGCTGGGGGTGGGAGCTGTGTATCTGTACACTCTGCTGGGGGTGGGAGCTTTGTATCTGTACACTCTGCTGGGGTTTGGGAGCTGTGTATCTGTACACTCTGCTGGGGGTGGGAGCTGTGTATCTGTACACTCTGCTGGGAGTGGGACCTGTGTACTTGTACACTCTGCTGGAGGTGGGAGCTGTGTATCTGTACACTCTGCTGGGGGTGGGAGCTGTGTATCTGTACACTCTGCTGGCAGTGGGAGCTGTGTATCTGTACACTCTGCTGGGGGTGGGAGCTGTGTATCTGTACACTCTGCTGGCAGTGGGAGCTGTGTATCTGTACACTCTGCTGGGGGTGGGAGCTGTGTATCTGTACACTCTGCTGGGAGTGGGAGCTGTGTATCTGTACACTCTGCTGGCAGTGGGAGCTGTGTATCTGTACACTCTGCTGGAGTGGGAGCTGTGTATCTGTACACTCTGCTGGCAGGTGGGAGCTGTGTATCTGTACACTCTGCTGGGGTGGGAGCTGTGTATCTGTACACTCTGCTGGCAGTGGGAGCTGTGTATCTGTACACTCTGCTGGGGGTGGGAGCTGTGTATCTGTACACTCTGCTGGGTGGGAGCTGTGTATCTGTACACTCTGCTGGGGGTGGGAAGCTGTGTATCTGTACACTCTGCTGGGGGTGGGAGCTGTGTATCTGTACACTCTGCTAGGTGTGGGAGCTGTGTATCTGTACACTCTGCTGGGGGTGGGAGCTGTGTATCTGTACACTCTGCTGGGGGTGGGAGCTGTGTATCTGTACACTCTGCTAGGTGTGGAAGCTGTGTATCTGTACACTTTGCTGGGGTGGGAGCTGTGTATCTGTACACTCTGCTGGCAGTGGGAGCTGTGTATCTGTACACTCTGCTGGGGGTGGGAGCTGTGTATCTGTACACTCTGCTGGGGGTGGGAGCTGTGTATCTGTACACTCTGCTGGGGTGGGAGCTGTGTATCTGTACACTCTGCTGGGGGTGGGAGCTGTGTATCTGTACACTCTGCTGGGGGTGGGAGCTGTGTATCTGTACACTCTGCTGGGGGTGGGAGCTGTGTATCTGTACACTCTGCTGGGAGTGGAAGCTGTGTATCTGTACACTCTGCTGGGGGTGGGAGCTGTGTATCTGTACACTCTGCTGGGGGTGGGAGCTGTGTATCTGTACACTCTGCTAGGGGTGGGAGCTGTGTATCTGTACACTCTGCTGGGGGTGGGAGCTGTGTATCTGTACACTCTGCTGGGAGTGGGAGCTGTGTATCTGTACACTCTGCTGGGGGTGGGAGCTGTGTATCTGTACACTCTGCTGGGGGTGGGAGCTGTGTATCTGTACACTCTGCTGGGGGTGGGAAGCTGTATATATGTACACTCTGCTGGGGGTGGGAGCTGTGTACTTGTACACTCTGCTGGAGGTGGGAGCTGTGTATCTGTACACTCTGCTGGGGTGGGAGCTGTGTGTCTGTACACTCTGCTAGGTGTGGAAGCTGTGTATCTGTACACTCTGCAGGGGGTGGGAGCTGTGTATCTGTACACTCTGCTGGGGTGGGAGTTGTGTATCTGTACACTCTGCTGGGGTGGGAGCTGTGTATCTTGTACATCTCTGCTGGGGGTGGGAGCTTGGTACTGTACACTCTGCTGGGGTGGGAGCTGTGTATCTGTACACTCTGCTGGGGGTGGGAGCTGTGTATCTGTACACTCTGCTGGGTGTGGGAGCTGTGTATCTGTACACTCTGCTGGGGGTGGGAGCTGTGTATCTGTACCCTCTGCTGGGCGTGGAGCTGTGTATCTGTACACTCTGCTGGGAGTGGGAGCTGTGTATCTGTACACTCTGCATGGGGTGGGAGCTGTGTATCTGTACACTCTGCTGGGTGGAGGAGTGGTATCTGTACACTCTGCTGGGTGTGGGAGCTGTGTATCTGTAACCTCTGCTGGAGTGGGAGCTGTGTTATCTGTACACTCTGCTGGGGGTGGGAGCTGTGTAATCTGTACACTCTGCTGTGGGTGGAGCTGTGTATCTGTACACTCTGCTGGGGGTGGAGCTGTGTATCTGTACACTCTGCTGGGAGTGGAGCTGTGTATCTGTACACTCTGCTAGGTGTGGAAGCTGTGTATCTGTACACTCTGCTGGGGGTGGAAGCTGTGTATCTGTACACTCTGCTGGTGGTGGGAGCTGTGTATCTGTACACTCTGCTGGCAGTGGGAGCTGTGTATCTGTACACTCTGCTGGGGGTGGAAGCTGTGTATCTGTACACTCTGCTGGAGTGGAAGCTGTGTATCTGTACACTCTGCTGGGGGTGGGAGCTGTGTATCTGTACACTCTGCTGGCAGTGGGAGCTGTGTATCTGTACACTCTGCTGGCAGTGGGAGCTGTGTATCTGTACACTCTGCTGGGGGTGGGAGCTGTGTATCTGTACACTCTGCTGAGGGTGGGAGTTGTGTATCTGTACACTCTGCTGGGGTGGGAGCTGTGTATCTGTACACTCTGCTGGGGGTGGGAGCTGTGTATCTGTACACCTCTGCTGAGGTGGAGGAGCTGTGTTCTGTACACTCTGCTGGCAGTGGGAGCTGTGTATCTGTACACAATGCTGGGAGTTGGGAGCTGTGTATCTGTTTACACTCTGCTGGCGTGTGGAGCTGTTGTATCTGTACACTCTGCTGGGAGTGGAGCTGTGTATCTGTACACTCTGCTGGGGTGGGAGCTGTGTATCTGTACACTCTGCTGGCGAGTGGGAGCTGTGTATCTGTACACTCTGCTAGGGGTGGAAGCTGTGTATCTGTACACTCTGCTGGGTGGGAGCTGTGTATCTGTACACTCTGCTGGGGTGGGAGCTGTGTATCTGTACACTCTGCTGGGGTTGGAGCTGTGTAACTGTACACTATGCTGGGGTTGGAGCTGTGTATCTGTACACTCTGCTGGGCGTGGGAGCTGTGTATCTGTACACTCTGCTGGGGGTGGGAGCTGTGTATCTGTACACTCTGCTGGGGTGGGAGCTGTGTATCTGTACACTCTGCTGGGGGTGGGAGCTGTGTATCTGTACACTCTGCTGGGGGTGGGAGCTGTGTATCTGTACACTCTGCTGGGGGTGGGAGCTGTGTATCTGTACACTCTGCTGGGGGTGGGAGCTGTGTATCTGTACACTCTGCTGGGGGTGGGAGCTGTGTATCTGTACACTCTGCTGGGGTGGGAGCTGTGTATCTGTACACTCTGCTGGGGTGGGAGCTGTGTATCTGTACACTCTGCTGGGGTGGGAGCTGTGTATCTGTACACTCTGCTGGGGGTGGGAGCTGTGTATCTGTACACTCTGCTGGGGTGGGAGCTGTGTATCTGTACACTCTGCTGGGAGTGGGAGCTGTGTATCTGTACACTCTGCTGGGGGTGGGAGCTGTGTATCTGTACACTCTGCTGGGGGTGGGAGCTGTGTATCTGTACACTCTGCTGGGGTGGGAGCTGTGTATCTGTACACTCTGCTGGGGGTGGGAGCTGTGTATCTGTACACTCTGCTGGGAGTGGAAGCTGTGTATCTGTACACTCTGCTGGGGTGGGAAGCTGTGTATCTGTACACTCTGCTGGGTGGGGAGTTGTGTATCTGTACACTCTGCTGGGGGTGGGAGCTGTGTATCTGTACACTCTGCTGGGAGTGGGAGCTGTGTATCTGTACACTACTGCTGGGGGTGGGAGCTGTGTATCTGTACACTCTGCTGGAAGTGGGAGCTGTGTATCTGTACACTCTGCTGGCAGTGGGAGCTGTGTATCTGTAAACTCTGCTGGGGGTGGGAGTTGTGTATCTGTACACTCTGCTGGCAGTGGGAGCTGTGTATCTGTACACTCTGCTGGGGGTGGGAGCTGTGTATCTGTACACTCTGCTGGAGTGGAAGCTGTGTATCTGTGCACTCTGCTGGGGGTGGGAGCTGTGTATCTGTACACTCTGCTGGGGGTGGGAGCTGTGTATCTGTACACTCTGCTGGGGTGGAAGCTGTGTATCTGTACACTCTGCTGGGGGTGGGATGCTGTGTATCTGTACACTCTGCTGGCAGTGGGAGCTGTGTATCTGTACACTCTGCTGGGGGTGGAGCTGTGTATCTGTACACTCTGCTGGGGTGGGAGCTGTGTATCTGTACACTCTGCTGGCGTGGGAGCTGTGTATCTGTACACTCTGCTGGGGGTGGGAGCTGTGTATCTGTACACTCTGCTGGGGGTGGGAGCTGTGTATCTGTACACTCTGCTGGGGTGGGAGCTGTGTATCTGTACACTCTGCTGGGAGTGGAGCTGTGTATCTGTACACTCTGCTGGCGTGGGAGCTGTGTATCTGTACACTCTGCTGGGCGTGGGAGCTGTGTATCTGTACACTCTGCTGGCAGTGGGAGCTGTGTATCTGTACACTCTGCTGGGGGTGGGAGCTGTGTATCTGTACACTCTGCTGGGAGTGGAGCTGTGTATCTGTACACTCTGCTGGGGGTGGGAGCTGTGTATCTGTACACTCTGCTGGGGTGGGAGCTGTGTATCTGTACACTCTGCTGGAGTGGAAGCTGTGTATCTGTACACTCTGCTGGGGTGGGAGCTGTGTATCTGTACACTCTGCTGGGTGGGAGCTGTGTATCTGTAACACTCTGGCTGGGTGGGAGCTGTGTATCTGTACACTCTGCTGGGGGTGGGAGCTGTGTATCTGTACACTCTGCTAGGAGTGGAGGCTGTGTATCTGTACACTCTGCTGGGGGTGGGAGCTGTGTATCTGTACACTCTGCTGGCAGTGGGAGCTGTGTATCTGTACACTCTGCTGGGGGTGGGAGCTGTGTATCTGTACACTCTGCTAGGAGTGGAAGCTGTGTATCTGTACACTCTGCAGGGGGTGGGAGCTGTGTTCTGTACACTCTGCTGGCAGTGGGAGCTGTGTATCTGTAAACTCTGCTGGGGTTGGGAAATGTGTATCTGTACACTCTGCTGGCAGTGGGAGCTGTGTATCTGTACACTCTGCAGGGGGTGGGAGTGTGTATCTGTACACTCTGCTGGGAGTGGGAGCTGTGTATCTGTACACTCTGCTGGGGGTTGGGAGCTGTGTATCTGTACACTCTGCTACGAGTGGAAGCTGTGTATCTGTACACTCTGCTGGGGGTTGGAGCTGTGTATCTGTACACTCTGCTGGGGGTGGAGGCTGTGTATCTGTACACTCTGCTGGGGGTGGGAGCTGTGTATCTGTACACTCTGCTGGGGGTGGAAGCTGTGTATCTGCACACTCTGCTGGGAGTGGAGCTGTGTATCTGTACACTCTGCTGGGGGTGGGAGCTGTGTATCTGTACACTCTGCTGGGGGTGGGAGCTGTGTATCTGTACACTCTGCTGGAGTGGGAGCTGTGTATCTGTACACTCTGCTGGGGTGGGAGCTGTGTATCTGTACACTCTGCTGGGGGTGGGAGCTGTGTATCTGTACACTCTGCTGGGAGTGGAGCTGTGTATCTGTACACTCTGCTGGGGGTGGGAGCTGTGTATCTGTACACTCTGCTGGAGTGGGAGCTGTGTATCTGTACACTCTGCTGGCAGTGGGAGCTGTGTATCTGTACACTCTGCTGGGGTGGGAGCTGTGTATCTGTACACTCTGCTGGGAGTGGGAGCTGTGTATCTGTACACTCTGCTGGGGTGGGAGCTGTGTATCTGTACACTCTGCTGGAGTGGGAGCTGTGTATCTGTACACTCTGCTGGGGGTGGGAGCTGTGTATCTGTACACTCTGCTGGCAGTGGGAGCTGTGTATCTGTACACTCATGCTGGGGGTGGGAGGCTGTGTATCTGTACACTCTGCTGGCGGTGGGAGCTGTGTATCTGTACACTCTGCTGGGGGTGGAGCTGTGTATCTGTACACTCTGCTGGCTGTGGGAGCTGTGTATCTGTACACTCTGCTGGGGGTGGGAGCTGTGTATCTGTACACTCTGCTGGGGGTGGGAGCTGTGTATCTGTACACTCTGCTAGGAGTGGAAGCTGTGTATCTGTACACTCTGCTGGGGGTGGGAGCTGTGTATCTGTACACTCTGCTGGGGGTGGGAGCTGTGTATCTGTACACTCTGCTGGAGTGGGAGCTGTGTATCTGTACACTCTGCTGGGGGTGGGAGCTGTGTATCTGTACACTCTGCTGGCAGTGGAGCT
This sequence comes from Carcharodon carcharias, assembly GCF_017639515.1. Taxonomy (NCBI): domain Eukaryota; kingdom Metazoa; phylum Chordata; class Chondrichthyes; order Lamniformes; family Lamnidae; genus Carcharodon; species Carcharodon carcharias. The sequence goes on along the minus strand of NC_054481.1, from coordinate 61,768,296 downwards.
GTGTATCTGTACACTCTGCTGGGGTGGGAGCTGTGTATCTGTACACTCTGCTGGGCGTGGGAGCTGTGTATCTGTACACTCTGCTGGCAGTGGGAGCTGTGTATCTGTACACTCTGCTGGGGGTGGGAGCTGTGTATCTGTACACTCTGCTGGGAGTGGGAGCTGTGTATCTGTACACTCTGCTGGGGGTGGGAGCTGTGTATCTGTACACTCTGCTGGGCAGTGGGAGCTGTGTATCTGTACACTCTGCTGGGCAGTGGGAGCTGTGTATCTGTACACTCTGCAGGGAGTGGGAGCTGTGTATCTGTACACTCTGCTGGGAGTGGGAGCTGTGTATCTGTACACTCTGCTGGGAGTGGGAGCTGTGTATCTGTTACACTCTGCTGGAGGTGGGAGCTGTGTATCTGTACACTATGCTCGGGGGTGGGAGCTGTGTATCTGTACACTTGCAGGGGTGGAAGCTGTGTATCTGTACACTCTGCTGGGGGTGGGAGCTGTGTATCTGTACACTCTGCTAGGGAGTGGAAGCTGTGTATCTGAACACTCTGCTGGGGTGGGAGCTGTGTATCTGTACACTCTGCTAGGGAGTGGGAGCTGTGTATCTGTACACTCTGCTGGGCAGTGGGAAGCTGTGTAATCTGTACACTCTGCTGGGGGTGTGAGCTGTGTCTCTGTACACTCTGCTGGGAGTGGAGCTGGTGTTTCTGTACACTCTGCTGGGGATGGGAGCTGTGTACTCTGTACACTCTGCAGGGGGTGGGAGCAGTTGTATCTGTTACACTCTGCTGGCAGTGGGAGCTGTGTATCTGTACACCTCTGCTGGGAGTGGGATCTGTGTATCTGTACACTCTGCTGGCAGTGGGAGCTGTGTATCTGTACACTCTGCTGGCGGTGGGAGCTGTGCATCTGTACACTCTGGTAGGAGTGGAGGCTGTGTATCTGTACACTGTGCTGGGGGTGGGAGCTGTGTATCTGTACACTCTGCTGGGGGTGGGAGCTGTGTATCTGTACACTCTGCTAGGTGTGGAAGCTGTGTATCTGTACACTCTGCTGGGGGTGGGAGCTGTGTATCTGTACACTCTGCTGGAGGTGGGAGCTGTGTATCTGTACACTCTGCTGGGGTGGAGCTGTGTATCTGTACACTCTGCTGGGGGTGGGAGCTGTGTATCTGTACACTCTGCTAGGAGTGGAAGCTGTGTATCTGTACACTCTGCTGGGGGTGGGAGCTGTGTATCTGTACACTCTGCTGGGGGTGGGAGCTGTGTATCTGTACACTCTGCTGGGGGTGGGAGCTGTGTATCTGTACACTCTGCTGGCAGTGGGAGCTGTGTATCTGTACACTCTGCTGGGAGTGGGAGCTGTGTATCTGTACAGTCTGCTGGGGATGGGAGCTGTGTATCCGTACACTCAGCTGGGGTTGGGAGCTGTGTATCTGTACACTCTGCTACGAGTGGAAGCGGTGTATCTGTACCTCTGCTGGGGCTGGGAGCTTTGTAATCTGTACACTTGTCCTGGGTGGAAGCTGTTGTATCTGTACACTTGCTGGGGGTGGGGGAGATTGTGTCTCTGTACACTCTGCTTGGCTGTGGAGCTGTGTATCTACACTCTGCTGGCAGTGGGGAGCTGTGTATTCTGTACCACTCTGCTGGGGGTGGGAGCTGTGTATCTGTACACTCTGCTGGAGAGTGGCCAGCTGTGTCTCTGTACACTCTGCAGGCAGTGGGAGCTGAGTATCTGTACACCATGCTGGGGGTGGGAAGCTGTGTTATCTGTACACTCTGCAGGGGGCGTGGAGCTGTGTATTCTGTACACTCTGCTGGAGTGGAAGCTGTGTATCTCGTCCTCTGCTGGCAGTGGATCCTGTGTATCTGTACACTCTGCTGGGGGGGGAGCTGTGTATCTGTTACTCTCTGATGGAGGTGGGAGCTGTGTATCTGTACACTCTGCTGGGGGTGGGAGCTGTGTATCTGTACACTCTGCTGGGGGTGGGAGCTGTGTATCTGTACACTCTGCTGGGGGTGGGAGCTGTGTATCTGTACACTCTGCTGGGGTGGGAGCTGTGTATCTGTACACTCTGCTGGAGTGGGAGCTGTGTATCTGTACACTCTGCTGGGGGTGGGAGCTGTGTATCTGTACACTCTGCTGGGGGTGGGAGCTGTGTATCTGTACACTCTGCTGGGGTGGGAGCTGTGTATCTGTACACTCTGCTGGGAGTGGGAGCTGTGTATCTGTACACTCTGCTGGGGGTGGGAGCTGTGTATCTGTACACTCTGCTGGGGTGGGAGCTGTGTATCTGTACACTCTGCTGGGAGTGGAGCTGTGTATCTGTACACTCTGCTGGGGTTGGAGCTGTGTATCTGTACACTCTGCTGGGAGTGGGAGCTGTGTATCTGTACACTCTGCTGGGGTGGGAGAGCTGTGTATCTGTACACTCTGCTGGGGGTGGGAGCTGTGTATCTGTACACTCTGCTAGGGAGTGGGAAGCTGTGTATCTGTACACTCTGCTGGGTGGGAGCTGTGTATCTGTACACTCTGCTGGGGGTGTGAGCTGTGTATCTGTACACGTCTGCTGGGGAGTGGGAGCTGTGTATCTGTACACTCTGCTGGGGGTGGGAGCTGTGTATCTGTACACTCTGCTGGGGAGTGGGAGCTGTGTATCTGTACACTCTGCTGGGGTGGGAGCTGTGTATCTGTACACTCTGCTGGGAGTGGAGCTGTGTATCTGTACACTCTGCTGGGCAGTGGGAGCTGTGTATCTGTACACTCTGCTGGAGGTGGGAGCTGTGTTAGTCTGTACACTCTGCTGGGAGTGGGAGCTGTGTATCTGTACACTCTGCTGGGAGTGGGAGCTGTGTATCCTGTACACTCTGCTGGGAGTGGGAGCTGTGTATCTGTACAGCTCTGCTGGAGTGGGAGCTGTGTATCTGTACACTCTGCTGGGGGTGGGAGGCTGTGTATCTGTACACTCTGCTGGCAGTGGGAGCTGTGTATCTGTACACTCTGCTGGGGGTGGGAGCTGTGTATCTGTACACTCTGCTGGCAGTGGAAGCTGTGTATCTGTACACTCTGCTGGGAGTGGGAGCTGTGTATCTGTACACTCTGCTGGCAGTGGGAGCTGTGTATCTGTACACTCTGCTGGGGGTGGGAAATGTGTATCTGTACACTCTGCTGGCAGTGGGAGCTGTGTATCTGTACACTCTGCTGGCAGTGGGAGCTGTGTATCTGTACACTCTGCTGGGGGTGGGAGCTGTGTATCTGTACACTCTGCTGGGAGTGGGAGCTGTGTATCTGTACACTCTGCTGGGGAGTGGGAGCTGTGTATCTGTACACTCTGCTGGGAGTGGAGCTGTGTATCTGTACACTCTGCTGGGGTGGGAGCTGTGTATCTGTACACTCTGCTAGGGGTGGAGGCTGTGTATCTGTACACTGTGCTGGGGGTGGGAGCTGTGTATCTGTACACTCTGCTGGGGGTTGGAGCTGTGTATCTGTACACTCTGCTGGGGGTGGGAGCTGTGTATCTGTACACTCTGCTGGGGTGGGGAGCTGTGTATCTGTACACTCTGCTGGGGTGGGAGCTGTGTATCTGTACACTCTGCTGGGAGTGGGAGCTGTGTATCTGTACACTCTGCTGGGCGTGGGGAGCTGTTTATCTGTACACTCTGCTGGGGGTGGGAGCTGTGTATCTGTACACTCTGCTGGGCGTGGGAGCTGGGTATATGTACACTCTGCTGGGGGTGGAGCTGTGTATCTGTACACACTGCTGGGGGTGGAGCTGTGTATCTGTACACTCTGCTGGGGGTGGGAGCTGTGTATCTGTACACTCTGCTGGGGTTGGAGCTGTGTACCTGTACACTCTGCTGGGGTGGGAGCTGTGTATCTGTACACTCTGCTGGGGGTGGGAGCTGTGTATCTGTACACTCTGCTGGGGGTGGGAGCTGTGTATCTGTACACTCTGCTGGGAGTGGAAGCTGTGTATCTGTACACTCTGCTGGGAGTGGGAGCTGTGTATCTGTACACTCTGCTGGGAGTGGGAGCTGTGTATCTGTACACTCTGCTGGGGTGGAGCTGTGTATCTGTACACTCTGCTGGGGTGGGAGCTGTGTATCTGTACACTCTGCTGGGGGTGGGAGCTGTGTATCTGTACACTCTGCTGGGGTGGGAGCTTGTGTATCTGTACACTCTGCTGGGGGTGGGAGCTGTGTATCTGTACACTCTGCTGGGGTGGGAGCTGTGTATCTGTACACTCTGCTGGGGGTGGGAGCTGTGTATCTGTACACTCTGCTGGAGTGGAGCTGTGTATCTGTACACTCTGCTGGGGTGGGAGCTGTGTATCTGTACACTCTGCTGGGCGTGGGAGCTGTGTATCTGTACACTCTGACTGGAGTGGGAGCTGTGTATCTGTACACTCTGCTGGGGGTGGGAGCTGTGTATCTGTACACTCTGCTGGGGTGGGAGCTGTGTATCTGTACACTCTGCTGGGGTGGGAGCTGTGTATCTGTACACTCTGCTGGAGTGGGAGCTGTGTATCTGTACACTCTGCTGGGGGTGGGAGCTGTGTATCTGTACACTCTGCTGGCAGTGGGAGCTGTGTATCTGTACACTCTGCTGGGGGTGGGAGCTGTGTATCTGTACACTCTGCTGGGGGTGGGAGCTGTGTATCTGTACACTCTGCTGGGAGTGGGAGCTGTGTATCTGTACACTCTGCTGGGGGTGGGAGCTGTGTATCTGTACACTCTGCTGGGGGTGGGAGCTGTGTTTGTACACTCTGCTGGTGGTGGGAATTGTGTATCTGTACACTCTGCTAGGTGTGGAAGCTGTGTATCTGTACACTCTGCTGGGGGTGGAAGCTGTGTATCTGTACACTCTGCTGGTGGTGGGAGCTGTGTATCTGTACACTCTGCTAGGTGTGGGAGCTGTGTATCTGTACACTCTGCTGGGGGTGGGAGCTGTGTATCTGTACACTCTGCTGGGGGTGGGAGCTGTGTATCTGTACACTCTGCTGGAGTGGAGCTGTGTGTCTGTACACTCTGCTGGCAGTGGGAGCTGTGTACTTGTACACTCTGCTGGAAGTGGGAGCTGTGTACTTGTACACTCTGCTGGAAGTGGGAGCTGTGTGTCTGTACACTCTGCTGGGGGTGGGAGCTGGGTATCTGTACACAATACTGGGGGTGGGAGCTGTGTATCTGTACACTTTGCAGGGAGTGGATGCTGTGTATCTGTACACTCTGCTGGGGGTGGGAGCTGTGTATCTGTACACTCTGCTGGGAGTGGAAGCTGTGTATCTGTACACTCTGCTGGGGGTGGGAGCTGTGTATCTGTACACTCTGCTGGGGGTGGGAGCTGTGTATCTGTACACTCTGCTGGGGGTGGGAGCTGTGTATCTGTACACTCTGCTGGGGTGGGAGCTGTGTATCTGTACACTCTGCTGGGGGTGGGAGCTGTGTATCTGTACACTCTGCTGGGAGTGGGAGCTGTGTATCTGTACACTCTGCTGGGGTGGGAGCTGTGTATCTGTACACTCTGCTGGGAGTGGGAGCTGTGTATCTGTACACTCTGCTGGCAGTGGGAGCTGTGTATCTGTACACTCTGCTGGGGTGGGAGCTGTGTATCTGTACACTCTGCTGGCAGTGGGAGCTGTGTATCTGTACACTCTGCTGGGGGTGGGAGCTGTGTATCTGTACACTCTGCTGGGAGTGGGAGCTGTGTATCTGTACACTCTGCTGGGGTGGGAGCTGTGTATCTGTACACTCTGCTGGGGGTGGGAGCTGTGTATCTGTACACTCTGCTGGCTGTGGGAGCTGTGTATCTGTACACTCTGCTGGGGGTGGGAGCTGTGTATCTGTACACTCTGCTGGAGTGGAAGCTGTGTATCTGTACACTCTGCTGGGGGTGGGAGCTGTGTATCTGTACACTCTGCTGGGGGTGGAGCTGTGTATCTGTACACTCTGCTGGGAGTGGAGCTGTGTATCTGTACACTCTGCTAGGGGTGGGAGCTGTGTATCTGTACACTCTGCTGGGGTGGGAGCTGTGTATCTGTACACTCTGCTGGGGGTGGAGCTGTGTATCTGTACACTCTGCTGGGGGTGGGAGCTGTGTATCTGTACACTCTGCTGGGGTGGGAGCTGTGTATCTGTACACTCTGCTGGGAGTGGGAGCTGTGTATCTGTACACTCTGCTGGGAGTGGGAGCTGTGTATCTGTACACTCTGCTGGGCGTGGGAGCTGTGTATCTGTACACTCTGCTGGCAGTGGGAGCTGTGTATCTGTACACTCTGCTGGGGGTGGGAGCTGTGTATCTGTACACTCTGCTGGGAGTGGAAGCTGTGTATCTGTACACTCTGCTGGGGGTGGGAGCTGTGTATCTGTACACTCTGCTGGGGGTGGGAGCTGTGTATCTGTACACTCTGCTGGCAGTGGGAGCTGTGTATCTGTACACTCTGCTGGCAGTGGGAGCTGTGTATCTGTACACTCTGCTGGGGGTGGGAGCTGTGTATCTGTACACTCTGCGGGCAGTGGGAGCTGTGTATCTGTACACTCTGCTGGCAGTGGGAGCTGTGTATCTGTACACTCTGCTGGAAGTGGGAGCTGTGTATCTGTACACTCTGCTGGCGGTGGGAGCTGTGTATCTGTACACTCTGCTGGGAGTGGAATATGTGTATCTGTACACTCTGCTGGCAGTGGGAGCTGTGTATCTGTAAACTCTGCTGGGGTTGGAGCTGTGTATCTGTACACTCTGCTAGGGGTGGGAGCTGTGTATCTGTACACTCTGCTGGGGGTGGGAGCTGTGTATCTGTACACTCTGCTGGGGTGGGAGCTGTGTATCTGTACACTCTGCTGGGGGTGGGAGCTGTGTATCTGTACACTCTGCTGGGGTGGGAGCTGTGTATCTGTACACTCTGCTGGGGGTGGGAAGCTGTGTATCTGTACACTCTGCTGGGGGTGGAGCTGTGTATCTGTACACTCTGCTGGGGTGGGAGCTGTGTATCTGTACACTCTGCTGGGGGTGGGAGCTGTGTATCTGTACACTCTGCTGGGGTGGGAGCTGTGTATCTGTACACTCTGCTGGAGGTGGGAGCTGTGTATCTGTACACTCTGCTGGGGGTGGGAGCTGTGTATCTGTACACTCTGCTGGGGTGGGAGCTGTGTATCTGTACACTCTGCTGGCGTGGGAGCTGTGTATCTGTACACTCTGCTGGGAGTGGGAGCTGTGTATCTGTACACTCTGCTGGGCAGTGGGAGCTGTGTATCTGTACACTCTGCTGGGGGTGGGAGCTGTGTATCTGTACACTCTGCTGGGGGTGGGAGCTGTGTATCTGTACACTCTGCTGGGGGTGGGAGCTGTGTATCTGTACACTCTGCTGGGAGTGGAAGCTGTGTATCTGTACACTCTGCTGGGGGTGGGAGCTGTGTATCTGTACACTCTGCTGGGAGTGGAGCTGTGTATCTGTACACTCTGCTGGAGTGGGAGCTGTGTATCTGTACACTCTGCTGGGAGTGGGAGCTGTGTATCTGTACACTCTGCTGGGAGTGGGAGCTGTGTATCTGTACACTCTGCTGGGAGTGGAGCTGTGTATCTGTACACTCTGCTGGGGTGGGAGCTGTGTATCTGTACACTCTGCTGGGAGTGGGAGCTGTGTATCTGTACACTCTGCTGGGGGTGGGAGCTGTGTATCTGTACACTCTGCTGGGAGTGGGAGCTGTGTACTTGTACACTCTGCTGGGGGTGGGAGATGTGCATCTGTACACTCTGCTGGAAGTGGGAGCTGTGTATCTGTACACTCTGCTGGCAGCGGGAGCTGTGTTTCTGTACACAATGCTGGGAGTGGGAGCTGTGTATCTGTACACTCTGCTGGCAGTGGGAGCTGTGTATCTGTACACTCTGCTGGGGGTGGGAGCTGTGTATCTGTACACTCTGCTGGAGTGGAAGCTGTGTATCCTGTACACTCGCTGGGGGTGGGAGAGTGTATCTGTACACTCTGCTGGGGTGGGAGCTGTGTATCTGTACACATCTGCTGGGGTGGGAGCTGTGTATCTGTACACTCTGCTGGGGTGGGAGCTGTGTATCTGTACACTCTGCTAGGAGTGGAAGCTGTGTATCTGTACACTCTGCAGGGGGTGGAGCTGTGTATCCTGTACACTCTGCTGGGGGTGGGAAGCTGTGTATCTGTACACTCTGCTGGGGTGGGGAAGCTGTGTATCTGTACACTCTGCTGGCAGTGGGAGCTGTGTATCTGTACACTCTGCTGGGGGTGGAAGCTGTGTATCTGTACACTCTGATGGCAGTGGGAGCTGTGTATCTGTACACTCTGCTGGGGGTTGGAGCTGTGTATCTGTACACTCTGCTGGGAGTGGGAGCTGTGTATCTGTACACTCTGCTGGGAGTGGGAGCTGTGTATCTGTACACTCTGCTGGGGCTGGGAGCTTTGTATCTGTACACTCTGCTACGAGTGGAAGCTGTGTATCTGTACACTCTGCTGGGGGTGGGAGGTGTGTATCTGTACACTCTGCTGGCAGTGGGAGCTGTGTATCTGTACACAATACTGGGGGTGGGAGCTGTGTATCTGTACACTCTGCTGGCAGTGGGAGCTGTGTATCTGTACACTCTGCTGGGAGTGGAAGCTGTGTATCTGTACACTCTGCAGGCAGTGGGAGCTGTGTATCTGTACACTCTGCTGGGGGTGGGAGCAGTGTATCTGTACACTCTGCTAGGAGTGGAAGCTGTGTATCTGTACACTCTGCTGGCAGTGGGAGCTGTGTATCTGTACACTCTGCTGGGGGTGGGAGCTGTGTATCTGTACACTCTGCTGGCAGTGGGAGCTGTGTATCTGTACACTCTGCTGGGGGTGGGATCTGTGTATCTGTACACTCTGCTAGGAGTGGAAGCTGTGTATCTGTACACTCTGCTGGCAGTGGGAGCTGTGTATCTGTACACTCTGCTGGGGGTGGGAGCTGTGTATCTGTACACTCTGCTGGGAGTGGGAGCTGTGTATCTGTACACTCTGCTGGGGGTGGGAGCTGTGTATCTGTACACTCTGCTGGCAGTGGGAGCTGTGTATCTGTACACTCTGCTGGGAGTGGAAGATGTGTATCTGTACACTCTGCTGGGGGTGGGAGCTGTGTATCTGTACACTCTGCTGGGGGTGGGAGCTGTGTATCTGTACACTCTGCTGGCAGTGGGAGCTGTGTATCTGTACACTCTGCTGGGGGTGGGAGCTGTGTATCTGTACACTCTGCTGGGAGTGGGAGCTGTGTACTTGTACACTCTGCTGGAGGTGGGAGCTGTGTATCTGTACACTCTGCTGGGAGTGGGAGCTGTGTATCTGTACACTCTGCTGGCAGTGGGAGCAGTGTATCTGTACACTCTGCTGGGGGTGGGAGCTGTGTACATGTATACTCTGCTGGCAGTGGGAGCTGTGTATCTGTACACTCTGCTGGGGTGGGAGCTGTGTATCTGTACACTCTGCTGGGAGTGGGAGCTGTGTATCTGTACACTCTGCTGGGAGTGGGAGCTGTGTATCTGTACACTCTGCTGGGGGTGGGAGCTGTGTATCTGTACACTCTGCTGGGAGTGGGAGCTGTGTACCTGTACACTCTGCTGGGGGTGGGAGCTGTGTATCTGTACACTCTGCTGGGGTGGGAGCTGTGTATCTGTACACTCTGCTGGGGGTGGGAGCTGTGTATCTGTACACTCTGCTGGGAGTGGGAGCTGTGTATCTGTACACTCTGCTGGGGGTGGGAGCTGTGTATCTGTACACTCTGCTGGGAGTGGAGCTGTGTATCTGTACACTCTGCTGGGCAGTGGGAGCTGTGTATCTGTACACTCTGCTGGGGGTGGGAGCTGTGTATCTGTACACTCTGCTGGCAGTGGGAGCTGTGTATCTGTACACTCTGCTGGGAGTGGGAGCTGTGTACTTGTACACTCTGCGGGCAGTGGGAGCTGGGTAGCTGTACACTCTGCTGGCAGTGGGAGCTGTGTATCTGTACACTCTGCTGGGGGTGGGAGCTGTGTATCTGTACACTCTGCTGGGGGTGGGAGCTGTGTATCTGTACACTCTGCTGGGGGGGGAGCTGTGTATCTGTACACTCTGCTGGCAGTGGGAGCTGTGTATCTGTACACTCTGCTGGGGTGGAGCTGTGTATCTGTACACTCTGCTGGGAGTGGGAGCTGTGTATCTGTACACTCTGCTGGCAGTGGGAGCTGTGTATCTGTACACTCTGCTGGGGTGGGAGCTGTGTATCTGTACACTCTGCTGGGGGTGGGAGCTGTGTATCTGTACACTCTGCTGGGGGTGGGAGCTGTGTATCTGTACACTCTGCTGGGAGTGGGAGCTGTGTATCTGTACACTCTGCTGGCAGTGGGAGCTGTGTATCTGTACACTCTGCTGGGGGTGGGAGCTGTGTATCTGTACACTCTGCTGGGGGTGGGAGCTGTGTATCTGTACACTCTGCTGGCAGTGGGAGCTGTGTATCTGTACACTCTGCTGGGGGTGGGAGCTGTGTATCTGTACACTCTGCTGGCAGTGGGAGCTGTGTATCTGTACACTCTGCTGGAGGTGGGAAATGTGTATCTGTACACTCTGCTGGGAGTGGGAGCTGTGTATCTGTACACTCTGCTGGCAGTGGGAGCTGTGTATCTGTAAACTCTGCTGGGTTGGGAAATGTGTATCTGTACACTCTGCTGGCAGTGGGAGCTGTGTATCTGTACACTCTGCTGGGAGTGGGAGCTGTGTACTTGTACACTCTGCTGGGGGTGGGAGCTGTGTATCTGTACACTCTGCTGGGGTGGGAGCTGTGTATCTGTACACTCTGCTGGGGGTGGGAGCTGTGTATCTGTACACTCTGCTGGCAGTGGGAGCTGTGTATCTGTACACTCTGCTGGGGGTGGGAGCTGTGTATCTGTACACTCTGCTGGCAGTGGGAGCTGTGTATCTGTACACTCTGCTGGGGTGGGAGCTGTGTATCTGTACACTCTGCTGGGAGTGGGAGCTGTGTATCTGTACACTCTGCTGGAGTGGGAAGCTGTGTATCTGTACACTCTGCTGGGGGTGGGAGCTGTGTATCTGTACACTCTGCTGGAGTGGGAGCTGTGTATCTGTACACTCTGCTGGGAGTGGGAGCTGTGTATCTGTACACTCTGCTGGGGGTGGGAGCTGTGTATCTGTACACTCTGCTGGGGGTGGGAGCTGTGTATCTGTACACTCTGCTGGGGGTGGGAGCTGTGTATCTGTACACTCTGCTGGGGTGGGAGCTGTGTATCTGTACACTCTGCTGGGGGTGGGAGCTGTGTATCTGTACACTCTGCTGGGGGTGGGAGCTGTGTATCTGTACACTCTGCTGGGGGTGGGAGCTGTGTATCTGTACACTCTGCTGGGGGTGGGAGCTGTGTATCTGTACACTCTGCTGGGAGTGGGAGCTGTGTATCTGTACACTCTGCTGGGGTGGGAGCTGCGTATCTGTACACTCTGCTGGGGGTGGGAGCTGTGTATCTGTACACTCTGCTGGCAGTGGGAGCTGTGTATCTGTACACTCTGCTGGGGGTGGGAGCTGTGTATCTGTACACTCTGCTGGGAGTGGGAGCTGTGTATCTGTACACTCTGCTGGGGGTGGGAGCTGTGTATCTGTACACTCTGCTGGGAGTGGGAGCTGTGTATCTGTACACTCTGCTGGGGTGGGAGTTGTGTATCTGTACACTCTGCTGGGAGTGGGAGCTGTGTATCTGTACACTCTGCTGGGTGTGGGAGCTGTGTATCTGTACACTCTGCTGGGGGTGGGAGCTGTGTATCTGTACACTCTGCTGGCGGTGGGAGCTGTGTATCTGTACACTCTGCTGGGGGTGGGAGCTGTGTATCTGTACACTCTGCTGGGGGTGGGAGCTGTGTATCTGTACACTCTGCTGGGAGTGGGAGCTGTGTATCTGTACACTATGCTGGGGGTGGGAGCTGTGTATCTGTACACTCTGCTGGCAGTGGGAGCTGTGTATCTGTACACTCTGCTGGGGTGGGAGCTGTGTATCTGTACACTCTGCTGGGAGTGGGAGCTGTGTATCTGTACACTCTGCTGGGAGTGGTAGCTGTGTATCTGTACACTCTGCTGGGGGTGGGAGCTGTGTATCTGTACACTCTGCTGGGGGTGGGAGCTGTGTATCTGTACACTCTGCTGGGAGTGGGAGCTGTGTATCTGTACACTCTGCTGGGCAGTGGGAGCTGTGTATCTGTACACTCTGCTGGGGTGGGAGCTGTGTATCTGTACACTCTGCTGGGGTGGGAGCTGTGTATCTGTACACTCTGCTGGGGTGGGAGCTGTGTATCTGTACACTCTGCTGGGGGTGGGAGCTGTGTATCTGTACACTCTGCTGGGAGTGGGAGCTGTGTATCTGTACACTCTGCTGGAGGTGGGAGCTGTGTATCTGTACACTCTGCTAGGTGTGGGAGCTGTGTATCTGTACACTCTGCTGGGAGTGGAAGCTGTGTATCTGTACACTCTGCTGGGAGTGGGAGCTGTGTATCTGTACACTCTGCTGGGGTGGGAGCTGTGTATCTGTACACTCTGCTGGGGGTGGAAGCTGTGTATCTGTACACTCTGCTGGGGGTGGGAGCTGTGTATCTGTACACTCTGCTGGGGGTGGGAGCTGTGTATCTGTACACTCTGCTGGGGGTGGGAGCTGTGTATCTGTACACTCCTGGCAGTGGGAGCTGTGTATCTGTACACTCTGCTGGGGTGGGAGCTGTGTATCTGTACACTCTGCTGGGAGTGGAGCTGTGTATCTGTACACTCTGCTGGGGGTGGGAGCTGTGTATCTGTACACTCTGCTGGCGGTGGGAGCTGTGTATCTGTACACTCTGCTGGCAGTGGGAGGTGTGTATCTGTAAACTCTGCTGGGGTTGGGAAATGTGTATCTGTACACTCTGCTGGGGGTGGGAGCTGTGTATCTGTACACTCTGCTGGGTGTGGAAGCTGTGTATCTGTACACTCTGCTGGGGTGGGAGCTGTGTATCTGTACACTCTGCTGGCAGTGGGAGCTGTGTATCTGTACACTCTGCTGGGTGTGGGAGCTGTGTATCTGTACACTCTGCTGGGAGTGGAAGCTGTGTATCTGTACACTCTGCTGGGGGTGGGAGCTGTGTATCTGTACACTCTGCTGGGTGTGGGAGCTGTGTATCTGTACACTCTGCTGGGAGTGGAAGCTGTGTATCTGTACACTCTGCTGGGGGTGGGAGCTGTGTATCTGTACACTCTGCTGGCAGTGGGAGCTGTGTATCTGTACACTCTGCTAGGAGTGGAAGCTGTGTATCTGTACACTCTGCTGGGGGTGGGAGCTGTGTATCTGTACACTCTGCTGGCAGTGGGAGCTGTGTATCTGTACACTCTGCTGGGGGTCGGAGCTGTGTATCTGTACACTCTGGTGGGGGTGGGAGCTGTGTATCTGTACACTCTGCTGGGGGTGGGAGCTGTGTACCTGTACACTCTGCTGGGTGTGGGAGCTGTGTATCTGTACACTCTGCTAGGAGTGGAAGCTGTGTATCTGTACACTCTGCTGGCAGTGGGAGCTGTGTATCTGTACACTCTGCTGGGTGTGGGGGCTGTCTACCTGGACACTCTGCTGGGAGTGGAAGCTGTGAATTTGTACACTCTGCTGGGGGTGGGAGCTGTGTATCTGTACACTCTGCTGGGGGTGGGAGCTGTGTATCTGTACACTGCTGGCAGTGAGAGCTGTGTATCTGTACACTCTGCTGGGGGTGGGAGTTGTGTATCTGTACACTCTGCTGGCAGTGGGAGCTGTGTACCTGTACACTCTGCTAGGAGTGGAAGCTGTGTATCTGTACACTCTGCTGGGGGTGGGAGATGTGTATCTGTACAATCTGCTGGCAGTGGGAGCTGTGTACCTGTACACTCTGCTGGGGGTGGAAGCTGTGTATCTGTACACTCTGCTGGGGGTGGGAGCTGTGTATCTGTACAAAATGCTGGCAGTGGGAGCTGTGTATCTGTACACTCTGCTGGCAGTGGGTGCTGTGTACATGTACACTCTGCTGGGGGTGGGAGCTGTGTATCTGTACACTCTGCTGGGGGTTGGAGCTGTGTACCTGTACACTCTGCTGGGGGTTGGAGCAGTGTATCTGTACACTCTGCTGGGGGTGGGAGCTGTGTATCTGTACACTCTGCTGGGGGTGGGAGCTGTGTATCTGTACACTCTGCTGGGGGTGGGAGCTGTGTATCTGCACATTCTGCTAGGAGTGGAAGCTGTGTATCTGTACACTCTGCTGGGGGTGGGAGCTGTGTACCTGTACACTCTGCTGGGGGTGGGAGCTGTGTTTGTACACTCTGCTGGTGGTGGGAAATGTGTATCTGTACACTCTGCTGGTGGTGGGAGCTGTGTATCTGTACACTCTGCTAGGTGTGGAAGCTGTGTATCTGTACACTCTGCTGGGGGTGGGAGCTGTTTTTCTGTACACTCTGAGGGGGGTGGAAGCTTTGTATCTGTACACTCTGCTGGCAGTGCGGGTTGTGTATCTGTACACTATGCTGGGAGTGGAAGCTGTGTATCTGCACACACTGCTGGCAGTGGGAGCTGTGTATCTGTACACTCTGCTGGGGGTGGGAGCAGTGCATCTGTACACTCTGCTAGGAGTGGAAGCTGTGTATCTGTACACTCTGCTGGCAGTGGGATCTGTGTGTCTGTACACTCTGCTGGCAGTGGGAGCTGTGTATCTGTACACAATGCTGGGAGTGGGAGCTGTGTACTTGTACACTCCGCTGGCAGTGGGAGCTGTGTACCTGTACACTCTGCTGGGGGTGGGAGCTGTGTATCTGTACACTCTGCTGGCAGTGGGAGCTGTGTATCTCTACACTCTGCTGGGGGTGGGAGATGTGTATCTGTACACTCTGCTGGGGGTGGGAGCTGTGTATCTGTACACTCTGCTGGGGGTGGGAGCTGTGTATCTGTACACTCTGCTGGCAGTGGGAGCTGTGTACCTGTACACTTTGCTGGGGGTGGGAGCTGTGTATCTGTACACTCTGCTGGGAGTGGAAGCTGTGTATCTGTACACTCTGCTGGCAGTGGGAGCGGTGTATCTGTACACTCTGCTGGGGGTGGGAGCTGTGTATCTGTACACTCTGCTATGAGTGGAAGCTGTGTATCTGTACACTCTGCTGGGGGTGGGACCTGTGTGTCTGTACATTCTGCTGGCAGGGGAAGCTTTGTATCTGTACACTCTGCTGGGGGTGGGAGCTGTGTACCTGTACACTCTGCTGGGGGTGGGAGCTGTGTATCTGTACACTCTGCTGGCAGTGGGAGCTGTGTATCTGTACACTCTGCTGGGGGTGGGAGCTCTGTATCTGTACCCTCTGCTGGGCGTGGGAGCTGTGTATCTGTACACTCTGCTGGGGGTGGGATCTGTGTACCTGTACACTCTGCTGGGGGTGGGAGCTGTGTATCTGTGCACTCTGCTGGCAGTTGGAGCTGTGTACCTGTACACTCTGCTGGGGTGGGAGCTGTGTATCTGTACACTCTGCTGGGGGTGGGAGCTGTGTATCTGTACACTCTGCTGGCAGTGGGAGCTGTGTATCTGTACACTCTGCTGGGGGTGGGAGCTGTTTATCTGTACACTCTGCTGGCAGTGGGAGCTGTGTATCTGTACACTCTGCTGGGGGTGGGAGCTGTTTATCTGTACACTCTGCTGGCAGTGGGAGCTGTGTATCTGTACACTCTGCTGGGGGTGGGAGCTGCGTATCTGTACACTCTGCTGGGGGTGGGAGCTGTTTATCTGTACACTCTGCTGGGGGTGGGAGCTGCGTATCTGTACACTCTGCTGGGGGTGGGAGCTGTGTATCTGTACACTCTGCTGGCAGTGGGAGCTGTGTATCTGTACACTCTGCTGGGGGTGGGAGCTGTGTATCTGTACACTCTGCTGGCAGTGGGAGCTGTGTATCTGTACACTCTGCTGGGGGTGGGAGCTGTGTATCTGTACACTCTGCTGGGGGTGGGAGCTGTGTATCTGTACACTCTGCTGGGGGTGGGAGCTGTGTTTCTGTACACTCTGCTGGGGGTGGGAGCAGTGTATCTGTACACTCTGCTGGCAGTGGGAACTGTGTATCTGTACATTCTGCTGGGGGTGGGAGCTGTGTATCTGTACACTCTGCTGGCAGTGGGATCTGTGTGTCTGTACACTCTGCTGGCAGTGGGAGCTGTGTATCTGTACACAATGCTGGGAGTGGGAGCTGTGTACTTGTACACTCTGCTGGCAGTGGGAGCTGTGTACCTGTACACTCTGCTGGTGGTGGGAGCTGTGTATCTGTACACTCTGCTGGCAGTGGGAACTGTGTATCTGTACATTCTGCTGGGAGTGGAAGCTGTGTATCTGTACACTCTGCTGGGGGTGGGAGCTGTGTATCTGTACACTCTGCTGGGGGTGGGAGCTGTGTATCTGTACACTCTGCTAGGGGTGGGAGCTGTGTATCTGTACACTCTGCTGGGGGTGGGAGCTGTGTATCTGTACACTCTGCTGGGGGTGGGAGCTGTGTATCTGTACACAATACTGGGGGTGGTAGCTGTGTATCTGTACACAATACTGGGGGTGGGAGCTGTGTATCTGTACACTCTGCTGGGGGTGGGAGCTGTTTTTCTGTACACTCTGCTAGGAGTGGAAGCTGTGTATCTCTACACTCTGCTGGGGGTGGGAGCTGTCTATCTGTACACTCTGCTGGCAGTGGGATCTCAGTGTCTGTACACTCTGCTGGGGGTGGGAGCTGTGTGTCTGTACACTCTGCTGGGGGTGGGAGCTGTGTATCTGTACACTCTGCTGGGGGTGGGAGCTGTGTATCTGTACACTCTGCTGGGGGTGGGAGCTCTGTATCTGTACACTCTGCTGGGAGTGGAAGCTGTGTATCTGTACACTCTGCTGGGGGTGGGAGCTGTGTATCTGTACACTCTGCTGGCAGTGGGAGCTGGGTATCTGTAAACTATGCTGGGGGTGGGAGTTGTGTATCTGTACACTCTGCTGGCAGTGGGAGCTGTGTATCTGTACACTCTGCTGGCAGTGGGAGCTGGGTATCTGTAAACTATGCTGGGGGTGGGAGTTGTGTATCTGTACACTCTGCTGGCAGTGGGAGCTGTGTATCTGTACACTCTGCTGGGGGAGGGAGATGTGTATCTGTACACTCTGCTAAGATTCGAAGCTGTTTATCTGTAAACTCTGCTGGTGGTGGGAGCTGTGTATCTGTACACTCTGCTAGGAGTGGAAGCTGTTTAACTGAGCACTCTGCTGGGGGTGGGAGCTTTGTATCTGTACACTCTGCTGGGGGTGGGAGCTGTGTATCTGTACACTCTGCTGGCAGTGGGAGATGTGTATCTGTACACTCTGCTGGCAGTGGGAGATGTGTATCTGTACACTCTGCTTGGCAGTGGGAGCTGTTTATCTGTACACTCTGCTGGGGGTGGGAGCTGTGTATCTGTACACTCTGCTGGCAGTGGGAGCTGTGTATCTGTACACTCTGCTGGCGGTGGGAGCTGTGTATCTGTACACTCTGCTGGGGGTGGGAGCTGTGTATCTGTACACTCTGCTGGGGGTCGGAGCTGTGTACCTGTACACTCTGCTGGGTGTTGGAGCTGTGTATCTGTACACTCTGCTAGGAGTGGAAGCTGTGTATCTGTACACTCTGCTGGGTGTGGGAGCTGTGTATCTGTACACTCTGCTGGGAGTGGAAGCTGTGCATGTGTACACTCTGCTAGGAGTGGAAGCTGTGTATCTGTACACTCTGCTGGCAGTGGGAGCTGTGTATCTGTACACTCTGCTGGGTGTGGGAGCTGTCTACCTGGACACTCTGCTGGGAGTGGAAGCTGTGAATTTGTACACTCTGCTGGGGGTGGGAGCTGTGTAACTGGACACTCTGCTGGCAGTGGGAGCTGTGTATCTGTACACTCTGCTGGGGGTGGGAGCTGTGTATCTGTACACTGCTGGCAGTGAGAGCTGTGTATCTGTACACTCTGCTGGGGGTGGGAGCTGTGTATCTGTACACTGCTGGCAGTGAGAGCTGTTTATCTGTACACTCTGCTGGGGGTGGGAGCTGTGTATCTGTACACTCTGCTGGCAGTGGGAGCTGTTTATCTGTACACTCTGCTGGGGGTCGGAGCTGTGTATCTGTACACTCTGCTGGGGGTCGGAGCTGTGTATCTGTACACTCTGGTGGGGGTGGGAGCTGTGTATCTGTACACTCTGCTGGGGGTGGGAGCTGTGTACCTGTACACTCTGCTGGGTGTGGGAGCTGTGTATCTGTACACTCTGCTAGGAGTGGAAGCTGTGTATCTGTACACTCTGCTGGCAGTGGGAGCTGTGTATCTGTACACTCTGCTGGGTGTGGGAGCTGTCTACCTGGACACTCTGCTGGGAGTGGAAGCTGTGAATTTGTACACTCTGCTGGGGGTGGGAGCTGTGTATCTGTACACTCTGCTGGGGGTGGGAGCTGTGTATCTGTACACTGCTGGCAGTGAGAGCTGTGTATCTGTACACTCTGCTGGGGGTGGGAGTTGTGTATCTGTACACTCTGCTGGCAGTGGGAGCTGTGTACCTGTACACTCTGCTAGGAGTGGAAGCTGTGTATCTGTACACTCTGCTGGGGGTGGGAGATGTGTATCTGTACAATCTGCTGGCAGTGGGAGCTGTGTACCTGTACACTCTGCTGGGGGTGGGAGCTGTGTATCTGTACACTCTGCTGGGGGTGGGAGCTGTGTATCTGTACACTCTGCAGGCGTTGAGAGCTGTGTATCTGTACACTCTGCTGCGGGTGGGAGCTGTGTATTTGTACAATCTGCTGGGGGTGGGAGCTGTGTATCTGTACACTCTGCTAGGGTTGGGAGCTGTGGATCTGTACACTCTGCTGGGGGTGGGAGCTGTGTATTTTTACACTCTGCTAGGTGTGGAAGCTGTGGATCTGTACACTCTGCTGGGGTTGGGAGCTGTGGATCTGTACAGTCTGCTGGGGGTGGAAGATGTGTATCTGTACACTCTGCTGGGGGTGGGAGCTGTGTATATGTACACTCTGCTGGGGGTGGGAGCTGTGTATATGTACACTCTGCTGGGGGTGGGAGCTGTGTATCTGTAGACTGTGCTGGGGGTGGGAGCTGTGTATCTGTACACTCTGCTGGGGGTGGGAGCTGTGTATCTGTACACTCTGCTGGGGGTGGGAGCTGTGTATCTGTACACTCTGCTGGCAGTGGGAGCTGTGTATCTGTAGACTGTGCTGGGGGTGGGAGCTGTGTATCTGTACACTCTGCTGGGGGTGGGAGCTGTGTATCTGTAGACTGTGCTGGGGGTGGGAGCTGTGTATCTGTACACTCTGCTGGGGGTGGGAGCTGTGTATCTGTACACTCTGCTGGGGGTGGGAGCTGTGTATCTGTACACTCTGCTGGCAGTGGGAGCTGTGTATCTGTACACTCTGCTAGGAGTGGAAGCTGTGTATCTGTACACTCTGCTGGGGGTGGGAGCTGTGTATCTGTACACTCTGCTAGGAGTGGAAGCTGTGTATCTGTACACTCTGCTGGGGGTGGGAGCTGTGTATCTGTACACTCTGCTGGGGGTGGGAGCTGTGTATCTGTACACTCTGCTAGGAGTGGAAGCTGTGTATCTGTACACTCTGCTGGGGGTGGGAGCTGTGTATCTGTACACTCTGTGGGGGTGGGAGCTGTGTATCTGTACACTCTGCTGGCAGTTGAAGCTGTGTATCTGTGCACTCTGCTGGGGGTGGGAGCTGTGTATCTGTACACTCTGCTGGCAGTGGGAGCTGTGTACCTGTACACAGTGCTGGGAGTGGGAGCTGTGTACTTGTATACTCTGCTGGCAGAGGGAGCTGTGTACCTGTACACTCTGCTTGGGGTGGGAGCTGTGTATCTGTACACTCTGCTGGGAGTGGGAGCTGTGTACTTGTACACTCTGCTGGCAGTGGGAGCTGTGTACCTATACACTCTGCTGGCAGTGGGAGCTGTGTATCTGTACACTCTGCTGGCAGTGGGATCTCAGTGTCTGTACACTCTGCTGGGGGTGGGAGCTGTGTGTCTGCACACTCTGCTGGCAGTGGGAGCTGTGTATCTGTACACTCTGCTGGGGGTGGGAGCTGTGTATCTGTACACTCTGCTGGTGGTGGGAGCTGTGTGTCTGTAAACTCTGCTGGCGGTGGAAGCTGTGTATCTGTACTCTCTGCTAGGAGTGGAAGCTTTTTATCTGTACACTCTGCTGGGGGTGGGAGCTGTGTATCTGTACACTCTGCTGGGGGTGGGAGCTGTGTATCTGTACACTCTGCTGGAGTGGAAGCTGTGCATGTGTACACTCTGCTGGGGGTGGGAGCTGTGTATCTGTACACTCTGCTGGGGGTGGGAGCTGTGTATCTGTACACTCTGCTAGGAGTGGATGCTGTGTATCTGTACACTCTGCTGGGGGTGGGAGCTGTGTATCTGTACACTCTGCTGGGGGTGGTAGCTGTGTATCTGTACACTCTGCTGGCAGTGGGATCTGTGTA